>NC_141689.1:2055128669-2055606169 GCF_964263255.1 Lissotriton vulgaris
ATATGACCCCAGAACTGGAATTAATAAGACCCGGCGAGATCCGAGGCCCGTTTCCTCTTACGTTGCCCCGGAAGCGCTTTAACCGCTTTCGGGGCACTGATGGGGCACTAATGGGCATAAAAGCGGGGAGCGAGCACAGAGCGCATCACCAACGCTCTGGCCCCGCCCCCGCCATAGCACGTCCCGGGTACTCGCACAACCGCCATATTGTATTGTATTGTTTTGGTAGAGCGCTACAGCTGCCCCGGCAATGAGGCGTCCCGGCGCTAAAACCCAGATCATAGCCTGAGCGGGGAGAAAACCATGGACAGAGGGAGGATTACAGGCAAGGGAATAGAAACGTTTTCACTGCTTTCCGGAAAGCTGATAAGCCGTCTATCGAACGAATATGTTGTGGTAGGTCATTCCACATCTTGGCTCCCAGGAACCTAAAGGAGCGGCCGCCCATGCGGCAGAGTTTTATGCGTGGGACGCATAGAAGGTTTTGGTTGGAGGATCTTAGGTTCCGTGACGGCGCGTAGGGAGTGAGAAGGGGTTGAAGCAGAGGGGGGGTGTTGAGTTTGAGGATTTTGAAGGACATAATGAGGGTCTTGAATTTGATTCTAGAATCAACAGGTAGCCAGTGTAGTTTTCTGATTGGCGGAGTGACCAAGTTCCCGGTGGTGCCTTCGGAAAAAAAAACAGTTGTATTAAGATGGAAAGGGTGGGTGCAGTGGAAGCGTTGCTGTCACTTTTCAAGTAGAGCAAAACAGCCGCTCTTTACTCCTGCGCACCTGTATGTCGCAAGTGTATTTTTAAGTTTGTAGGTCTCAGCATGCGTACTTTTCCCCCCCTCTTACTGTTGGAATAAGTTTTTGCTGAAGTGCGGAAGTTTTTGTTTTGATCCAATGAGAGCTTACAGGAGGATAAACTTAGCTTTGAAATGTGACTCGCTTGGAAGGTCTCACTGGCAGCACGGGTAAAGTAATATACAAATATAAAAATACTACGTCTGCCTCCCTGGCAGCCCCATCGGGCTACAAAAAGCCATTCGCACGCATCAAAGTGTGTTGCACCATAGAGGCGCCTGTTTGAACTAAGGTTTTTAGAATTTGAAATGGTCTATAAATGCAGAGATTAATTATTGGACGCAGGTGCACTGCTGAATTGCTGCTAACTTGGAGAAAGTTTACATTGACTAAATGTGTTGTGATGTTCTGGCACATGTTCCCTGTCACGTGAAGAACCCCTGCTTGTACACACCTAGCCAGTTCAACTTCAGAGTGATGGACGGTTGGTGCTCACACTGCTCAGCCTGGGGCTGGGCCGAGGGCGCTTCACATCTGTGGAAGCGTAAGTCCGGACGTCTTACACTGAACAATGTTTACTAGCTGTAGACACCCCCAGCGGAGTGCTGAAAGCGGCATAGTGGTATGTCCGGTTATGACCGGCAAGGCAGGCCTGGTGCAGTCATCACGAACACTTGAACCCCTCTCTTCGCACTTAGTCTGGGTGGGTCGTTTGTCTATTTTCCGTGCATTGACTTTCACCTGTGTTTCATTTGAAGCTGCTCCTGTTGTTAAACTCGGGATAAACAGTCGTAAGTGTGTTTTTTGCCAGCCCCTGATTTAAGGACAAAGGAATTGGCAAAGTATTCAGACGGCTCATTCACTTTCTTATTGTGTTTCAGAAGTTGGGGCTGTTGTGGTAAGTTTGTTTATTCAGAGTGGTCTGTTTTATACTCCTGGAATGGGGAATGCCTTGCAATCACATCACTGACCTGCTGTTTGCACGGCTGCCATGCTGCTTGCAGGCTCTTTACAGGCGAAAAATGTATTCTGCCAGCGCACTGTTCTTTAAGAAAATCTTCTTTATTTTCACACTAGGAAAGGAAGCAGTTAAACGGGGAGTGGTGGTGGTGATACCTGAAATCCCTGGTACTTATAGATTGTAGGCGACTTGTGACCACAGACCTATCCCGGTGTAACTATCAGTTGAATAAAGCCACCTCTGCTGTCCTCCATCAGTTTTATTCTATTCCTTTCGTCACCCGTGCCCACACATCGAGGTGGCACATCCCAGAAAAAAAAGATGTGTGCACTTTTTTCATGTAGCCGTGTGAGTTTTGCAGTTTGGTTAAGTGTAGATCCTGGTACCACACAAGTAAAGGTATTTAATCAGGGAGGCGCCCTTGTTTTGCCGCTCGTCAGCTCGTCTTTTATTCTCTTGGTTGTTATTTTCTGCTAATCTTTGTGTGGAAGCGTGGGGGTGCGGCTGGAGATGAATGAAAGCCGTTCTTTAGTTTCAGTCTCATCAGCAGGGCTTTAAGTGGGCCGGGTCTCAAGGGGTCTGAGCACCGGCAGTTTTTTTCTGGGGGCCTCGAAACGGGTCTCTATCGGGCTCTGTTTTGAGCCCTGACACAGGCAGCCCGTTTTTTTTCCCGGACTGCAATGACCACTGTTTGCTGTCACTGCTGTCCGGAAAAAAGTGCCATGGCTCAAAACAAAGCCCGATAGAGACCGTTTCGAGACAGCACCAGGCACAAGGATGTGCGCTGCTCACACTTTACTACTTCTCAGTAGTAGAGAAGTTACAGCATGACGTCATGCCAGGGAAGCGTTGTGGGGGGAAGGGAAATCCTTTAAGAGTCATTTTCTTTCTGGATTTCCCTTCTCTTTCTGAAACTCAGGAGCAGCAACATTGTGGGAGGGTCACCAAGATTTAATTGGAAGCTTTGTCAATATTATATAAAAGTTATACTTGCAGCTTATTTATCTTCTGCAAGTAATAACCATTGACAAAGCCACTATTACTTACTTATTGTAGGTATGATGTTACTTGTATCAAATATCTGGAAGCAATGACGGAAACAGCAAATTACAAGTCGGGCAGCACACTATGCTAAGCACAGATTTTTTGCGTAAGTGATTTAAAACCACGCCCCCAATTACACTGGCCACGCCCCTTTGAGAGACCCCCCAGTTTTTTCATCCCACTTAAAGCCCTGCTCATCAGCATTTAAGAAACACTTGGGCACATCTTAACTGAGGTGATTTACCTGCCAGAAAGAAGCGCCTTGACGTCTTACTAACAGTGCCCTGGGTCCGATGCTGGTGGCAGGCTGCGTCTTTTAGCTTGAAGCGCTGTCTAGAGATGCGTGTTGTTAAGAGCATCAGAGCCGCGCATTGTTTTTGTCGGCGCCTCATTGGTCCGTTTCCAGATCCGTCACATAGCTTGTCTGCTCAAAGGGCACTTGTCAGTCAAGTCCGAAAATTCCTTCCTTTTTTTCACGAGTCTGGAGTTAAACCTGTTCCTCCCTTTGTGGCCAGTGAAAATGATCCGGATTGTAGCCCGAGGTATGTTTTGTGTGCACTGCTGCTAGACAGGCATTCTCCCCTGGAGGGAAGCGCCGCCAGCGTGTGTAGGTGGATCGGTTTGCTTAAGGATGGAAAGTGCAACACACCATCAGCCACGTGAGCTCTCAGAAAACATCGTTTTGTAGAGGCAAGCCGCAACTTGCAAATTATAATCCTTTATTTGTTGTCAACATCCAGATCTAGATTACCCAAGGAAGCGAATACAGTCTCTTTATTACCTCCCTCTACATCCTCAGCGGGGGCTCCTCCTCCAGGCGGAAGAGCGCCGCCCCACTGCTCCAAGAGCACAGTGCAAAGGAAATATAATATGATAATAACAGGAAGTTATCATTTTATTTTTAATATTGAGCTTGCAGCCTGGTTATGGTGGGGCGGGGCTGGGCTCCCGTTACGCCAGAGGGAGAAGTGGCTGCTGCACCTTAAGTGTGCATGACGGTTCAGCCGGACGTTTTGGACTAGCCAAACAGTCATGCACACTTACCATGCTCTCCACCAGCTGTATTGCACATCCTGGGTGGAGAACATGCACAGTCTCCCACTCCCTGTCTGAGCACTGTACCACGGTGTTTAGACCAATCACAACGCTGCTGTCATGCTGGTGACAGCAGTGTCGTGATTGGCTAGGGGAGTCTGGGTGCTTCCTATTTCCTGCGTGGGATGGTGGAGAGGAGGTGGTTGGCAACCAGCAGGCAAGTCTATTTTTTTTCTAATTCCCCCTACCCATGCCCCCACACACCCTTCCACCGTTCCCTACCAGCCGCCACTGGATATAAAATCCATCCTCCTTGGTGAAAGTGGCCTCTTGGATGCTAGTCACATCTTGCACTGCACAGCTCTATCATTTCAGCTGGACTCCAGGGCCCAATTTATGTACAAGCCCGCAAGGCACCTCACAGGCAATCTTCGTCCTAGACTCCAAGCAAAGGTTTGATTTTAAAAATAGTCTTAATTCCCACATACAGTGCTGCTGAATGGTCTTTAACTAGTAAACTCTGAGCAGAACAGCTTGAATCTGCGAAGCGGGGTAGCATCTCAGTGCGCACCAATCCCGAAGGTATACTGGAGTAGCCTGTGCCGCCGGATGGTATTCTTTGCAACCTCACAGTAGACTCCTTTTTTTTACTACTTCTAGTCGCTCTGTTGGCCTACCTGTGGGAGGCCATTCTGAGGGGACGCAAGTCACAACATGTGTCGTGTCTGTGTCCCTCCACGGGTCTAGTCAGCAGAATACCTGACAACCAACAAGAGTAGGGAGAAGCTGGCACACTGGTCCGCCCCCCGCCCATCGGTTTCGGAACTCGAGGGAAGGAAGCTGCAGCCTTCTCACACCCAGAGCGGCACACTAGCCCCTATGGATCCTCCTGATAGTGTGCAGTGGCAGGGTTCACACCACATGGCCTCTAGATGATGCACAGGGTAGGGCACACACCGAAGGTCCTCCAGTTAATACCCAGTATTGGCAAAGCCAATAGGTTTCGCCTAGGGAACTGGTGGGAAGAAGCAACATGGACAGCAGGAAAATGGGAGGCATGAAGCAAACTGGTCAGTGTGGTTGCGCCGGGAGTGAAGAAGCAGCATGGACAAGCGGATGGGAGTGAAGAATCGACACAATGGGAACAAGAAAATAAAAACAAAGCTACACTCTGGGAAGGAGGAGAAGAAGAAGAAGAAAAGAATAGTGGTACCTCAGTCACAGCTCATATACAGCATCAGACCTGTTCACACGGAGAGTCTCCTCCTCAGATCCCCACCAATCTATGTGTAATATCTATAGGGGCAGGGGTTAAGATTATACCGTCTATACTTTGCGGATCTGGGTTACCACAATTAACAAAGGTTATTTAAAAAGTTACGTTCATTCCAACTAGAGTCACCCCCAGACACTCCCTCCCCTCAAGTGGAGAAAGTACTTCCAGTGAGTGAGAAGAAAGAAAAAGAGAAAAAATGTGTTAGAGGGCTGGTGGTGCCTCACGGGAGTAACACCATAGAGGTAAACAGGAAGGTACTCATCTGCTACCTTCGGTTCTCATCATCAGCAACCACCAAGCCCAATCATAAATTGTGAATTGTGAGCATCACATGATCCGCGTAACATTTATCAGATTGTAGCTCAATATATTAGGTTTGCCAGCAGATGCCCCTGGCGGTCCCAAATGGTAGGATTGCTGCCAGGAAGGGCACCAAACTAGGAGGACTTCAACACACGCAGACAGACACACACGCACATCCCCACCGCTTCGTCACATCCTAGGCTACTCCAGCAACCAGGCTCCACACTTACATATGGCCATGTCTGAACTGGGGTGGTGTGGAGTGCAAAAAAACGATGGATTTAGGCCCAGATCTCTACTGGGGTGAATGTATGACATTGTTCTGCATTCTGTCCATCAACTGTTGTTTTTGCACTTAGCTCCAGCACCTTCAATTCAATGCTTAAAATACCCAAACTTCGACTAGCACTCTTGTTTGCCAGTCCCATGCAGATATGCATGGTGTGCCCGACAGTGGGGGCTGCAAGGCACCCAATGTCGCCGACTGTGGGATCGGCAATGCACCCAATGTGCTCCACTGTGGGTCCTGCAATGTACCCTATGTGCCCACATGTGGTGTCTGCAATGCACCAATGTGCCCAACTGGGGGGTCTGCAAAGCTCCCAATGTGCCCAAATGTGGGGTCTGCAATGCACCCAATGTACCAGACTGTGGGGGCTGCAAAGCTCCCAATGTGCCCAAATGTGGGGTCTGCAATGCACCCAATGTACCAGACTGTGGGGGCTGCAAAGCTCCCAAAATGCCCAAATGTAGGGTCTGCAATGCATCCAATGTGTCCGACTGTGGGGGCTGCAATGCATCCAGTGTGCCTGACTGTTGGGTCTGCAGTTAATCCAGTGTTCCTGACTGTGGGGGCTGCAATGCATCCAGTGTGCCTGACTGTGGGGTCTGTAATGCACCCAATGTGTCCGACTGTGGGGGCTGCAATGCATCCAATGTGTCCGACTGTGGGGGCTGCAATGCATCCAGTCTGCCTGACTGTTGGGTCTGCAGTTAGTCCAGTGTGCCTGACTGTTGGGTCGCAGTTAATCCAGTGTGCCTGACTGTGGGGGCTGCAATGCATCCAGTGTGTCTGACTGTGAGGTCTGCAATGCACCCAATTTGTCCGACTGTGGGGGTTACAAGGTATCCAATGTACCCAACTATGGAGTCTGCAGTGCATCCAGTGTGCCTGACTGTGGGGTCTGCAGTGCACCATATGTGCCACAGACTGAGGTCTGCCATGCACCCATTGTACCAAACTATGGGGTCTGCAATGCATCCAGCGTGTCTGTCTGTGGGTCTGCAGTGCACCCTTCCATGTGCTGCTTTGGCACCTGGTGATTGGGGAAGACACGAAGATCAAAGAGTGATTTACATGAATGAGCTGGTACTACTACCAGTAGGTCACAACCTATACACTGGCGAACCCTATCCAATAGCACTCAGGCAAGACCTATTGACTTTGCCAGTGCTTGTTGTACTCGGGGTTGTAGTAACCTGCGCCACGCTTTCATAACGATTTTCAGATGCATAGATCTGGATTGTCTGTATCAGTAGAATAATCCTGCATGCTCTTCCTTAACCGCAAGTCCCCGCAAACCCACGGTGATGATTATTAATTAATCGGTTGTTAGTCTGAGCCCTGCTGTGGCGTCTGCGGTTCTCGCATGCCGTTTTGTATAGAACACAATTACCACCGTATTTTTTGCGATTTTACTTCCCCCATCACAATAAATGCCCGCATGCTTATTCGTGGGGTTTCTAGATTGCAAGCCTGTACTGAGTGGGTTAAGTGTTTTCGTTAAAGCTTGGCTCTTGCTACGTTAACTGCGCTGCTTACAATAGTTGACCTTTAGCGAAAGTAAACAGCCTGGGAGCCAGTCTCCGTTTGCTGACTGGTCCCCCACCCACTTCACCGGCCTGCGTTGTGCTAGATTAGCCTGCGCTGCCCCCTAGTGGATGGAAGGAACTTTAATCTCCCTCAGTGTGAAATATTAAAACACTTCTGGCTTCGAGGTTACCGTCAGTTTGCTTTAAAGACTGTAGCGTTTAAAAAGCTTTTTTTGTGTGTGCTGCACGCGTGAAATCTTAAAGACAGTCTTAGTAATCGTCACACCTACCAGGACTTTTGTGGTATAAGTGACCGCTGATCGCCAGCTCACTTGGCTGGCACCACTGTGATTTACGGCATTGTCAACTCGACGTGTTCTATTCTGGTGCGGTTACCTTTAGTGCTGTACACGTACTGGAAGCCCATTTTGGAAACAGGAGCGTCGTGTTCACAATCTGAAACAGGTTAGGAAATAGCCATGTACGGGGTCGGCCTGGACCAGTGCCCGATGGGCTGGGCCGGCTGATCAGTGCGTGCGCTGTTTCCCCCCCCAGCACTTGTGGGCCGGTTTTATGACCTGGGGGGCGTTTTTTTCACTGTTGATTTCCCTGGTATTATCACTATTTTAACTATCTTCTTCGCTAATAGGGGCCACTGTTATTTATGTGCCAGGTCCTATTTTTTGTCCCAATCCGACCCTTGCCATGTATCATGTCATTAAGGGAGGCAGTTGGCTAGGTCTTTCGTGTCAACTCATGCAGTTTCTGCCAGGTATCTTTTCTCAAATTAGAGCCGTCTTCTGTGAAGATGAACAATGACACGGGTGTAATGTATATTATACGTGGGTTCGTCCCCAGCTTTGTTGTTAGCACAAGTGATGCATAAATAACGTACCTCAATTCCAGGGCACACGTCCTATAAAAAGAAGTGGGGGGGGGGGGGGCCTGACCAAGTTAGTCAGTATGCAAGTGACATCATGATCATGATGTGTGTCAACACAGCACATGACTTCACGACGCGTGACATCACAGGAAATGACTTCACTGGAAGACTCTGCATTAGGATGAGTAGCGCTATAAAAGAAATAAAATAGTGCTATTTATATTATTTGTGTAAATACTGGGACAGACCAACCCATCTGGCATTCTTGCAGTGCGTACACTTCTATACAAGGAATGAAAAAAGTAAAAAGCATGCATCTCTTAAGTATCTGTGAAGAGATAACAAGCTGTGCGCTTTAATTTGCTCACTGTTGCATTTGCATTTAATTGAGAGGTACCAGGACCCCTCCAACCTGATGCTGGATCAGATGGCCCCTTAACTTCTGGCTTTATCTGTGGCTCAGCTGGAGGTGAAAACAAGCGGCCTGCTGCCTGCACGTTGCTGCTGAGAATGAAAAGCAGACAAAGTGCAGGAGCTGCTGAACATGTCCCAGTGTGTGAACATGACACTGGGACAAGTTCAACACATTTCTGTGGGGCCAACGTCTTGGCAAGGTGGACTGCGTCCACCCTGTGAAACTAGTGGGTGGATGCAGTGCACCCGCATGTACCCTCGACTTTTCAAATCTACACCCACAATCCACTTTTGAACTGGTTTGGGATAAAATGCTTTAAGTCTGTGATCCCCAACATATTGCTCATGAGCAACATGTTCCTCTCTACACCCTATAATGTTGTACGCCAGCGATCTAAATCCGTTTTAGTTTGCCAGTATTACACAAGGTTTTTTGTTAGAGAGCACATGGCACCTTCCAGCTTCCATCCTTCCAGTGGCTTCTCTCAGAGCTGTTCCAGAGGGGCATCTTAAGGCAGATGCACCACTGTTCCAGGACGCTGGGGCATTGGAGACTGTGGCGGCAAGCCCAGTGGTGGCACATTGTGACCGCTGGAAGGGGACCGGAATCTTCGTACCACAGTCTCCAGTGGCGTCAGATTCATCAGGTGGGAGATGACAAGAATATGCAACTCCCTTCCATGTTTGTGTTTAAAGAAGAATGTCTGTATGGGGTGAGAACCAAGAGAGCCCCACTAGCACCGACTGAGTGTAAGCTCCAAGGTGTACTACTAAGTCTTCCGGGTTTTTCTTTGTTCCTGACCAATGGTTAACATTTGGATGTCTCCAGTAGACCATGTAGTGAGCCATCTACTAGGTCGGGAAGCATCATGCGTTCTGGGAGTTAAAGCATTTTGGAAATTTGCAGTGTGTGCCTGCCACCATCTTTATGGAAAACAGCAGAATGTGAAAGCTAACACATTATGGTATTTAAAACTAAAGACTGCAGAATGTGTTGACTTGCGAATTATCAACATCAACACTGGATGTTAACCCCTTCGATGCGGCCGCGATTCCCCTGGTGTGCTGTAAACAGCACGAACAGGGGCGGGCCGTGACGAACCCCAGCCGTCATCAGCACACGAGCACCGTAGTGCATGACGGCTGGGGTTCGTCATCAGCATGGAAGGGGTTAAATAAAATTGCAAAGTCTTTTAGCTCGAGATCCTGAAAACTTACAACACATGGTTGCATGAGCTATTTGGAAACCTACAAAATGCTGTTTATGGAGCAGCAATTACAGTGGAATACAGTGTACTTACTACCTGGGACCCCAGTGAGTTTCGTCAGAGTGCAAGATTAAGAGGATAAAGGAAGCCTGTAAGGTGGAATATGTTATCACATGCATTTTGAAAACGAGTACATAGAAAGTTGTATGAGCATTGGGTTATGGCCCCAGGCTACTAACAGTTTGAAAGTACTATGCCTATTTGTCCAAAGATGAGTCACCTATGCTGAATTTAAAAATGCACCAACTCCATACAAGGGACTATGATACTGTTACAGACCTGTTGTCAGGGCACTGTTTTATTGATCTGCTGCTGACCCTGGGATGGCCTTTATATTATTTATACTTGTGGTAACTCGTCTCTTTGAAAAATATTGTTTTATGGCATCCCCGCTTGCCAGTCTTGGTCTGGCGCCTAATCTGTTAAATATTGAAGCTAGGGAACTAGGTGCAAATTTCATTCATTGTGTTAGACTGTAAGTAGTTTGATAATGGACAATTCACTTAGGTGCCAATTTAGAGTTTGGCAGACAGGGTACTCCATCGCAACAGCAATGGATTAACCTGTCCATGAAACACTTGGTTTGTCCACCTCATTTAGAGACGAGCTTTTAGCGCTGTCAGTGGAAAGTTTCCATTGACCAGCCCAGTGGTGTAGGTTGAGGCCTGTGTCCTAGGATGTTCAGTATACTACATATTTTGAGCAGTTTTCAATTATTGAACTGTAAGTTACTTACATTGGCCTCAGTTACCAATGAATAAAGAAGCATACCTGCTACTAATAGTTACTTTGGATACTGTGCCTTTCAATCAGATAGGAAACAAGAGTTTATCATTTTCAAATTTTAACATTGACTTTTTTTTTACAGTGCCACCTTCCCCCTTTTTGTAGGGTTGCTTTATACTGATAACCAAATCCCTCCTTTATGCACTTTTGCAGTCTGAATCCTCTCCTAGAGTCAAATGCTGTGAATTATTCTGTTTAAAACGTAATAACATTTTTGGTCTGGGCCTAAGAGAAGCTATACAACTTATGACATCAGACATAAACCCACAATACCCCTCAACGTGCTCATTTTGCCCACCAATGGGTTTGGAGGTGTCTGGGAGGATTCTCTAAAAGGAATACAAGCAATTTAGACTGCTATCGTGGATGTGCAAATGCAAATATAGTGGTTGAGGCCTCATCGAGGATATCAAACTTTGGTGTGTGGACCTTTGAATAGGTTGGAAATGTGTTTTGAGTAGTTGTTTACTTTGTCTCCTCAACACTATTTTGAATCATGAGTAGTCTATTCAAGTTCTCGTTAACTGCAACTATAAGTTTGCTTCCAACAACCAACACCCGTTATACATGTTCTTTCTTCTTCGAGACCATTCGGCTGAATTAATTCTTTGTTGTAGTCTAAATGTTATAAATAATATTATTTTGGCATACTGGGTTAAGATTGTTTTGCGAGGAAAATCTATTCTCTAGACAAGGAAGACTGGCTCCGAACATGGAGGGTTTGGAGTTCGATTTAGAGAAATGTGATGCTGAGGCAAAGGAGGCTGAAGGAGAACATCTAACAGATTCTGGCCTCGAGGAAGTTGGTGCTTATTCTATAGAGGCATGAGAACCCCTCTCACAACAAAATGCACATCCTACAAAGACAAAATGCCTGCCGTCTATACCTCAAGAAAAAGGATCTTGAAAGCCGACCAAAAGATCGCAACTCTTAAAATAAAAGACCATCAAAGATGTTTATGTATTTAAGAATTTTTTTTAAAAGTAAGGAGAAAGCTTCAAGCTTGGTTCATCCTTTCCCACTTGGTCCAATTAAAGAGCCACCAGGATAGAAAAGCAAAAAGTCCTCAGATTCTAAAGATGACTGAGATTGAAACATAAGATGAACGTTTTCAACCTCGAATGTAAAAAAGCATATCTCAAAGGTAGCCACTTTGAAGATTCAGTTCTCAAAAGGTAAATGTAAGATAAGAGTGTCTACCTTGAAAACAAACTAGGAGCTTATTGATTTCAAAAGATAAACAAGAGACGCAGGAACATTCTGTCTCAAATGACAAATAAGAAATACTAAACTCATTCAACATGAAATTATTGACCGTTTGAAAGAGCTACTGTAAGGATAGCAAGGAGAACGATATTTCTAAGTGTCAAGAGCTTTGGAAGAGAAACAGCTAGTTATGTGCAAGAAGTCCAGAAAAAGCACACCGCCAGAAACAGAACATTTACTGGGGAAAAAAACGTTTGAAGAAGGTTGTCATGCCAAATTGAAGTCCATTGGAGGATTCAGAAGGGCTAAAAGAAAGGAAAAATTAGACTTACTACTGTAGATAAAGTTGAGGAATAAGAGGAAAATAAAGGTCCAGTGTTGGAGGGACAGTTTCCTCACACTCAAAAGGGGAGGATGAAAATATCATACACTACTCAGGAAGGACCGGAGGCTATTTGGAATAAACTGAGGCAGACTCTCCCATGGAAGGTATTGAGTCCTACTGTACAAAACAACCCCCACCAAATGATATCACTGTTTCACGGTGTGATGAAAAGAGCATTGGATGCTTATTGTGTCCAGGTGTCTCCCTTGCTAGAATCACCTGGTTAGATGTTAATTAAGTATCAACTCCTTTACATTAATCATATCAAAGTACACCAGACCTATTCGATGTGCTATGTATTATAACCAGTGATTGGTCAGACGCCAAAAATTCCAAAGTAATTGGAAACTATATACAACAAGCATTTGCAATTCAATAGGTCTTGCATTAGGAAAGTTTGAGCTATTGGTATTGTAAATGACCAATGTTTTATTTACATGTTGGTTTTGAAAATAGTGAAATTAATAACTGTCATTTGCAATGCCAATAGTTATAACTTTCGCAAATGTGACACCTATAGCATTTGTAACGCAATATGTGTTATATTTACATGACTTAGATGTATTGATATTACAAATAACAATGGCTTGTAATTTTTTAAATAATGAATACTTAAAAAAAGTTATTGTAATTTATAATGGCAATAGCTCGAACTTTTTAAAATAACTTTTGTGAAGATTTTGTTCATTGTATTTTGACGAAAATCCAAGAACAGAAGTGAAATATTAACATATTTTTCTGACATTTGTAATAAAGCTTGAAACATTGAGAAAACATATATGAACCAGTTGTTGTTGAATGGTTGCACAGATTGATGCTGTGGTGGCCCTGAGTGATGTTGTGGTGGCGACGAGTGATGCTGTGGTAGCGCATAGTGATGTTGTGGTGCCCCTGAGTGATGTTTTGGTGCCCCTGAGTGATGCTGTGGTGATGTGATAGAGTGAGTGCGATAGATAGATAGAGGGAGGGCGATAGAGTGAGGGCGATACATAGATAGAGGGAGGGCGATACATAGTTAGAGGGAGGGCGATACATAGATAGAGGGAGTGCAATACATAGATTGAGGGGGGGGCGATACATAGATTGAGGGAGGGCGATACATAGATTGAGGGAGGGCGATACATAGATTGAGGGAGGGCGATACATAGATTGAGGGAGGGCGATAGATAGATTGAGGGAGGGCGATAGATAGATAGAGGGCGATAGATAGATAGAGGGCGATAGATAGATAGAGGGCGATAGATAGATGGAGGGCGATAGATAGATGGAGGGTGATAGATAGATGGAGGGTGATAGATAGATGGAGGGTGATAGATAGATGGAGGGTGATAGATAGAGGGAGGGTGATAGATAGAGGGAGGGTGATAGATAGAGGGAGGGTGATAGATAGAGGGAGGGTGATAGATAGAGGGAGGGTGATAGATAGAGGGAGGGTGGTAGATAGAGGGAGGGTGGTAGATAGAGGGAGGGTGGTAGATAGAGGGAGGGTGATAGATAGAGGGTGATAGATAGAGGGTGATAGATAGAGGGAGGGTGATAGAGGGAGGGTGATAGAGGGAGGGTGATAGAGGGAGGGTGGTAGATAGAGGGAGGGTGGTAGATAGAGGGAGGGTGGTAGATAGAGGGAGGGTGATAGATAGAGGGAGGGTGATAGAGGGAGGGTGATAGATAGAGGGAGGGTGATAGATAGAGGGAGGGTGATAGATAGAGGGAGGGTGATAGATAGAGGGAGGGTGATAGATAGAGGGAGGGTGATAGATAGAGGGAGGGTGATAGAGGGAGGGTGATAGATAGATTGAGGGAGGGTGATAGATAGATTGAGGGAGGGTGATAGATTGAGGGAGGGTGATAGATAGATTGAGGGAGGGTGATAGAGGGAGGGTGATGGATGGATAGATTGATGGAGGGTGATGGATAGATTGAGGGAGGGTGATGGATAGAGGGAGGGTGGTAGATAGAGGGAGGGTGGTAGATAGAGGGAGGGTGGTAGATAGAGGGAGGGTGATAGAAATAGGGAGGGTGATAGAAAGAGGGAGGGTGATAGAAAGAGGGAGGGTGATAGAAAGAGGGAGGGTGATAGAAAGAGGGAGGGTGATAGAAAGAGGGAGGGTGATAGAAAGAGGGAGGGTGATAGAAAGAGGGAGGGTGATAGATAGATTGAGGGAGGGTGATAGATAGATTGAGGGAGGGTGATAGATAGATTGAGGGAGGGTGATAGATAAATTGAGGGAGGGTGATAGAGGGAGGGTGATAGATAGATTGAGGGAGGGTGATAGAGGAAGGGCGATAGATAGAGGGAGGGCGATAGATAGAGGGAGGGCGATAGATAGAGGGAGGGCGATAGATAGATTGAGGGAGGGCGATAGATAGATTGAGGGAGGGCGATAGATAGATTGAGGGCGATAGATAGATTGAGGGAGGGCGATAGATAGATTGAGGGAGGCAGATAGATATAGTGAGGCCGATAGATAGATAAGTATTGTGTGGAGTGTGTTGCATTCAGTAGAGTGTAATTATGTTGTGTGTAATTATGTGGCACTGAGTGGTATTTGGGGGTGTATGTTGCATTGAATGCATTGTAATTATGTTGCATATAACTGTGGCACTGAGTGGTATTTGGAGTGTATGTTGCATTGGGTGCCGTGTAATTATGTGGCGTGTAATTATGGGGCACTGAGTGGAATTTGGAGTCTATGTTGCATTGAGTGCAGTGTAATTATGTGGCGTGTATTATGTGGCACTAAGTAGGATTTGGAGTGTATGTTGCAATGACTGCAGTGTAGTTATGTGGCGTGTAATTATTTGGCACTGAGTGGTACATGGAGTGTATGTTGCATTGAGTGCTCTGTAATTATGTGGCGTGTAATTATGTGGCACGGAGTGGGATTTGGAGTGTATGTTGCATTGAGTGCTGTGTAATTATGTGGAGTGTAATTATGTGGCACTAAGTGGTATTTGGAGTGTATGTTGCATTGAGTGCTGTGTAATTATGTGGCATGTAATTATGTGGCACGGAGTGGGATTTGGAGTGTATGTTGCATTGAGTGCAGTGTAATCATGTGGCGTGTACTTATGTGACACTGAGAGGGATTTGGAGTGTATGTTGCATTAGAATGCAGTGTAATTATGTGGCGTGTAATTATGTGGCACTGACTGGGATTTGGAGTATATGTTGCATTGAGTGCTGGGTAATTATGTGGCACTGAGTGGTATGTGGTGTATGTTGCATTGAGTGCTGTGTAATTATGTGGCGTGTAATTTTATGGCACTGAGTGCTATTTGTAGTGTATGTTGCATTGAGTGCTGTGTAATTATGTGGCGTGTAATTATGTGGCACTGAGTAGTATTTGGAGTGTATGTTGCATTGAGTGCAGTGTAGGCGAATGGAGCAGTTCTCAGGTTTAGCAAAGGCTATAGACTATGCTTTGAACTGAGGTAGCACAGAAGAGAGTTTAGCCACAATTAAATTAGAAGTTGACTGGAAATCTCTTTAGTCTCCTCAGTTAGACTCCAGAATGATCATGACCATTATGATCACAGTAGCGAAATTGACATGTGGACTACATCTCCTTAGCCAAGGAATGCCAAAAGCCATAGCATAATGAGGAGAGGCTATTTTATCCAGAAGTACAGTTAATACAATCTTCAAAAGATACCTGTTATCTTAAAGAAGCGTTTCTTACCAGATCTGAAGTTAATGGTGCACCGTCAACAGTTCAAACTATTTTAGTCTTAGTCCTTCTGCGAATATTGTTTTTTCAAGTTCACGTCCATGTGCCCTACAATCAAACAGTAAAAAAATAAATAAATAAAACAAGCAAATTAAAATCCTTTGACACAGCCGCACATTCTTTTGTAGAAGTGCGCAATACGCATGCACCCACCCAAAAAATTACGCAGACAGCATTTTTTTCTTTTTAGTTTCCATCGGAGTTGGATCGGTAACCTAAAAGAAAAGAAAAAGCCCCAAAAATGTTTTTTTCCTTAAGTGGGCAGCTTGGAGGGGCGGGGGTCCCGATGGTATCAGAAGCAACATTAGATACTGTGACGCAACATCCCAGAGGGAGGGGGCAAACAATGGGGGTAGAACATTGAAACAACAAGGGAGGGACACGAAAGCAACAGCGGGAGGGCTGGTGAGGGGACATGAAGGCAGCGTGGGGAACAGCATTAGCAAAAGGAACATAGGCAAGTGCAAAATAGAGGAGCAGGGAGAAGCTATCCGGCAACAACAGAGAGTAACATGGAGTTATGGGGTGGATATACTCAATTGAGATGGCTCACAAACACTAAAGGAGTGCTCTGCACCAAAGAAACAAGCACTCGGCATTGCTATGGCGGGGTATCACATTCCTTTGAAGTCTGATGGGGGTGGGGCTGGGAGAGCGGCTTCCTTTGAAGTCTGGTGCGGAGGCATGGTGTGGGATGTGCCTGGCGATGTGCACGCGCCTGGCTCACATGAACATGGAATACGCAGTTTAAGGAGACTTTTCGGACTCTTTACTAGAATCTCGACAAACAAGCATTGCTAAAGCAATGCTGTAGGTCGAGACCTAACACAGAGCTAGGAAGAGAGTTTATAATCCCTGCCACTCGTACCGCAAAGCATGCAAGATACAGGTGACTATCCAATAACGCATAAAACTGTGGCTGCAAGTGAAGTAGACCAAGAGCCCTATGTATAAACGAGCTCCGTTGGTGAACGTGGAATCAATCCAGAATGCAGCCACAGTTTCAAGATGTAGCTGCACCACGCATGTGTGAGCATTCAGAGAAATCCTACAGCAGTGCCAGGCCCATACTAGCCTGCAAAGAAGCAGTACCTCGACCCTTTCATCACGTTGGAATCACCAAGCGGGAAAACATGGAAGAGCCAACAAGGGCACTCATCAGCCGCGATAAAGAAAATCAAAACTTGGGCTGGTGATACTGATAACTCTACGGGACCTGAAATTAGGTGACAGCATAAGCAAAACCCCACAGCATGGAGAAAATCAATACCCAAGGTTTAGAAAGGAAAAAAATGCCACCTTGCTGTTGAATGAGGAACCTCCTTGACTCCTCCAAAAAGGGTCGGACACATATCTACTGCGGGAAAGCTTACTGTGAATCCAAAGGGCCGGTTTCTTTTGAGAGCTTCTTTCAATTCCTGCATCAGGATCGTGCACAAGTGTTGCGAATGAGATTGTTTTCTCGTGATCACTTTTAAGTGGAGCCTGTTGTATTCTGGCTTCCCGGGAAGTGCGGGGTGGATGGTAGAACTATGGAAAGATCACTTTATTTATTGTCACGAGTGGCGTCCATATCGAAAAGAATATGCACCGTACATACATCGAAGGGCCTGTGAAACCCCTTTATAAATAAGACTAACCAATTATAAAATGTAACCTGGAAATAACAAAATGTACCCATTAATGTGTCCTATGTATATAAATATGAATTATTCAAAAAATTTGACACAAAGGCCATTTAGCCCATACTTTCTAGAAATTAGATTCTCGTCCAATAGATGGAATTCTGCATATAGATAAGTATACAAAAATCAGTGTACAATCAAACCCTTCATTTAATATCCTTTTCCAAGTTGGGAAAAAGCTACTCTTAATACATTAAATCCTACAAGCCTGGGATGTGACGGTCCAATAACAAAAATAAATAAAAATACATATGTAAGCCAACATTAGATAACAGAACCCTTAAACGAGCGGTAGCACGTACATATTTAGATCAGTGACCATAATTCATTCAAGTCATTCAAACCCTTAATGGCTGTTTTTAATTTATCAATAATTCTTACCTCTATTTTAGACATGGTGGATGACACTGAGCCTCCACTGGGGTTACGTTGTACTACATAAATGGATCACCGAATAAGGTCATCAACCAAATGATGCATTTTCTTGTAGTTGTCCACCAATGGTGTGGCTTGTGTCTGGCATCTAATGTGTGATCGTGTTGGAGAATCCGAGCCTTCACAGGTTGTGTGGTCTGACCTATGTATAGCTTGTCACATGGGCATGTCACATTACAGATACTTGTGTTGCAGTTGGGAATTGTAGTTTGTGTATGTACTATCCCATTCACTGTTGCACATTTAGTATCCTTTGAAATTCGCAAGTAGAACAGTTATGACACCTAGAGTGACCAATTATCAGGGGAAACCCTAATATTTGGGGTAGATCCTTAACCTTCTCAGTGGGTCTTGTTGCTCTCAGAAGGTCTTGTCGTAGATTCTTTCCTTTAAAAAGAAAGAAAACATAGGCTTAGGGTATCAAACCTTGACAGAATTTTTCAGTGTTTTTGAATTATTGGTGAGGTCAAATGTTAATACACTTAATAGGGGATTGGTATCTCTTTTGCTTTTATGTACAAGAAGAGTTTCATGCGCGGTGAACCAAGCTCTTTTCAAAGATGCTTTCACTAGATCTGAGTGATGGCAGCAAATTCTCCGGATGTTTGTGGATGTTTGCAGTCAAGTGCCAGGGCATGAGAAATCCAAGCACATTTTCTAAGCAGACCGGCAGGTTGTTTACACGAATGGTAATTAAAACATGACAATATAGAGTAGATATTGGCCGAGTGGGGCACGACAATTATAGATTAATTTTAACCAAGAAAAATTCAAAATGCCAAGACTTCCAAAATGAAGCTCATCGTAATGAAAATCATGTGGGCTTGAGAAACATGGTTCTTACATCAAACCCTATTGGTGAAACTTAATGAAATACAGATGTTAGCAGTGGTGGGTGTAATGAAAATGGAGAAGAGAGTGGTATATTATCCAGACTGTCGGTCTACAGTTGACAGCGTGGCTCCCAAACTCTAAGAATTTTGACACATTAAACTTCTCCAGAAATGTATGGAAATCATTAACTCAAATTTGTTTTCCAGGAAATTGGTGCTGAAGCTTGAATAGGTGTATAGAAATGAATGTGTTGAAAGGAAAACAGACTGGGTGGTACTGGAGAGATAGCTGGTGCATTTGCTTAAATCTAGCATTAGTGATGCATTTTTGCATGTTCATTTGTCATCTTTTGCTGCATACCTAAGAGGAATTCATCAAACAGAAATGCTTTCTTTACCAGTTATATACGATTTCTAGAAGGAGTGAAAAGATTGTCCGCACATTCAACACATCTCCTCAGGTAAACTGAAAGCCTGTCAGCCTTGGAACCAGTGTGTGAGGTAAACTTGGCTTCTACCCAAGAAATGGAATTACAAGTATTGTCATTAGCAGGAAACTATTTGCATATATTCAGTGTTAAGGTAGTTATGACACATCTTTAGGTCATTCCTCTAGTAGTGTTACACTTTCATTTCAACTCTTCTATTCATCTTCCCGCGTTCTTTTCAAATACTGAAAAATGCAGCTGAAAAGGGTTACAGTATTTAGATGTGAGAACATATGTTATATAGTACTTGAAAAAATATTAGAAAGAACAAGCATTTCTGAGTGCATGCTTCTCGAGTAGCATGTTGGTTATGGAAGGGTAAATCGATGGATGGATTGTGCAAACAATTCAGATGGCCGACACATTGGCAGACAAACATAAAGGAATAGACCAAGGGTACATCCCACAAGAAAGAAGGTAGAGACCTTATTTTTAGCAAATGTTTCATTAAACGAAGAATGTTCTGCCCAGATAGTCAGATACACCATATGTCCACACTTACCTTCACAAAATATTATTGTGCAGATATTAAGTCACATAAAGAAGTGTTGGTAAGTCAAATTGTACTCACCCACTAATTTAGTAATATGCCTTTAAACAGTTGTTCACAGGGTACAAATACCTCTGCAAAATGTGTGCATAGCACATGACTCAAGGAGGTTTCAGGCTACAAAGGAAATTAGATGCTTACCTGTAACAATGGCTTTGCAATTGCACACTCTTCTAGAGTCGCATGCGGCCTTCATAAGGGGAAGAAACAGAAGAACGAATTTTAAAAAAGTAAAATGAACGTCCCATTTGTGGGTGTTCAGGGTTTTCTTTTTTTTTGATTTCTGTAATTTTTTTATTGTATATAAAAAAAATATATATTTACATGGAGCATACATGAGTGGCGGAAAGAAAGAGGAGAAAAAAGAAAAGAGAAAAAAAGAAGGCGCCGGGGGGGGGGGGGGGGGGGGGTGTTGTAATATTGTCCTGCAATAGTTCGTTCCTTGCCATGGTGCGTGGGGTCGGATAGATCTACTAGTCCAAGAAGGAAGAAGAAGTCCGTTATCCGAGTCCTGCTTGGCGTTGTCTTCTTTCCCCCCATTGATCTGCCTGGTGGGTATAGCACCCCGGACGATAGAGAGGATAGAGAGCGATAGAGGTAGGAGATAGGAGAGTGTACTTCCTAGCCGATTTCTCTTGTTGTAGTGTCGGTCCCTGTGCTGTGTCCCTCGGTGGCTGTCTAGTGTCTGGTGTCTGCGCCTAGGGGGGTTTATGTGATGAAAGGTAGAGGTCTAAGGGCCTCCACATGTTTGATTGCCTGTGTGTTTTCGGTGTATATTTCGCTGTAATGTTATCTGCCCCTCTTAGGAAAGTGACCCAGTTGAGCCATGCCTGTGGTGTCGCTTTTGTGGTGTCTTTCCAGTTGCTTAGGATTATTTTGACTGCAGCAGTCAACAGTAGGTCAATGAGGTCGCGGTCTTCTGTCGTTGTAATGGACGGGGATGCAAAGCCCAGGACTAGACTTGGAAAATCTATGTGTATGGCTACACCAGTGATGTCGTTGATAAGCTTCCCCGTTCTTTCCCAGAAATCCTTGATCTGAGGGCAGCTGAGTAAGAGATGCTCTAAATCCCCCCTACCTTCGTTACAGTTCCAGCATGTGTCGCTCTCTCGGATCCCCAGGGTGGATAGGCGGGCCGGTGTCCAGTAAGCCTTGTGCACTAGCCAGTATTTGGTCTGATTTAGTGAAGCAGTTATCTTTTTCCTAGTGGTCGATCTCCACAGTTCGGCCTTTTCTGTTTCGCTTAGTTCCTTCCCTGCTACAGTCCCCCAGAAGTTTGTGACCTTGTCATTGAGTTTGGTGTGTTTGGGGCGTAGGGCTCTGTAGAGGTGTGCTATTTGGTGTCCTGTTTTGTTGAGATTAGCTGCAAGCTGTAAGAGCGGAGGTGTCTGGCTTGTGAGGTTTGCCTTCCTAATAGCTACTTTTATTTTCAGGAAGTTGTATAGTTCTATGTTTTGTAGGTTGTGCGCATCCTTGAGTGTGTCAAACGTTGTGTTCTCGCCTTGTCTTAGAAGGTCATGGGCCGTGGATATGCCCTGTCCGTACCACACAGGCATGTCTAGAACCTTATCTCTGTATTTTAAGGTAGGGTTGTGCCAGAGGGATTCAAATTGGCTTCCCCTGATGCTTGTTGACAGTGTTTTGTCGACGCTCAGTAGAGCTGTCCTTGTGTTCCTGAGGACGGGGTTCTCCCTCACTGCTGGGTGTCGTGTGGCTGTCATGAGTGTTATAGGGTTCATGCCCTTTAGTAGGCCGCGCTCGAATGATAGCCATGCTGGGGTGTATTCCTTTCTTGGGTCTAGCCAATGTAGTCCCTGTCTAGCTATGCATGCCGTCTGGAATCGCTTGAAATTCGTTATATTCAGGCCACCCTGTTCTTTAGATAGCCTTAGCTTGTGTAGGCTTATTCTTGGTTTCTTCCCCCTCCATAGGAAGCTGTTTAGTAACTTGTCAAGTGTCTTGTGGAAGCTCTCTGTGTTAGTCAGTGGGAGCATTGTTAGCAAATAGTTGACCATCGGTGAGAGCATCATTTTGATTGCCTCTATCCTTCCCCACCATGTCGTGAACCTGGGGGACCACCCTTCTACCTTGTCCTTTATTTTCTGTATCGTTTGCGTGCTCGTTGTGTTCCAGTGTCATTCTTAGGTCCCTCTCGAAGAGGATACCCAGATATTTTATAGGTTTTGGTTGCCATGTTAGTCCTGATGTTCCTAATACTGTTCTTGTTGCGTGGATGTTTAGAGGTTTGCATTCAGATTTGTCTCTGTTAAGTTTGTACCCCGAGACCTTGGCGTATTTGTCAATGGTGTCAGTCAGTGCTTTTATGGAACTCTCAGGGTCTTCCGTGACTATTAGTACGTCATCTGCGTACGCCGCTAGCTTGAAAGTCTCTCCCCCTATTGGTATCCCCACAATGTCCACATTGGATCTGATCATCGTGAGGAGCGGTTCTATGGCTAGCAGGAATAGGGCTGGTGACAGGGGGCATCCTTGTCTAGTTCCCCTTCCCAAGTTGAGTATGTTTGATGTGCCTCCGTTGACCACCACCCTTGCTTTGGGGTTCTCATATAGGGCCATCACCATCTTCCTATAGTTTGGGCCTAACCTGAATTTCCCCATGCACTGATCCAAGAAGGGCCATGAGACTCTATCAAAGGCTTTCTCAGCATCTAAAGCTATCATGACTGCTGCGTTGTCGCTATGTGAGGAGTGGTTAATTACGTGGCATAGGAGTCTCGTGTTGTCATGTGACATCCGGTTTTTAAGATAGCCTACTTGTGAGTTATGTATGAGTTTCGGAAGATATGCGTTGAGTCTGTTGGCTAGTATTTTTGCATAGATTTTGCAGTCTACATTGATGAGGGAGATTTTCAACACTTCCTATACTCAGCCACTAGATGGCAGAATAATGCACAGTATAATAATTAGAAAAAGTATCAAGGTTCAAAACCACTGTTGCAGGTCAGTTTCTTATACTTCTAAAGGTAGCTTAGTTGAGCCAATGCAATTCCATACTGCAAAACGTTGACATTGCAGTAAATCATAAAAAACATTAGTGGCAATCGGTCACTTGTAGGTCGAGTGGCGTGGAACCCACTGGTGGGTAAGTTGATGCAGGTCTCCGGCCGCGACAGTCAATTGAATTTTATGTGGCTTGTAGGGCCATATCCAGAGTTGTTCTGGCTGTCCTTGGTTCTGAATCGGGAGCTGCCGGAAAGCTGGTTTTACTGCTCAAATTTTGCCTGGGAGGAAACTGATGCAAAAAAGTCAACAAAGGGGCCACTGAGGTGGTCGGTTGAAGTTGCTGCTGAGTTCCCTCGAGTTACAGGATTGAGTGAAGGTAGTGGTAGCCGAACTGGCTAACAACAAGCCTTGGCTGTGGTTAAGTCAGTTTGAATTGTCCTGACGTTAGGGGTGAAAACAGTAACCACATGAAACGACATTTCCCACAATACACGGGACCATCTACTTTTGCGGAATCCCTTGGCGGGCCCTATGGCCAGCAATTCTTTGATTCTGGGAGCTTACTTTTACCTGCAGGATGCAGGGGTGTAGTGCCACTAGTCCATGGGAGTCTGGAGTTGCCAGTGGCTCTCAGAGGGGTTCCTCTTTCTGGGGTAAGCAGTCTGTGGTCCGGGACTGAAGCAGTCGTGCAGTTGCAGGTTGGTTGCCACAAGTGCAGAGTATTGCGCCTTTTGTTTTATGCAGGTCCTGAAGTTGCAGACTCTGGTCTCTTCTTTGTCCTTTGTTGCAAGTCGAATTAGATCTGAGGCTCTAGTTCCAGGGGGGCCTTACATCCTAGATATAGAGGCACTATGTGTTTGGGTGCCAATGGGCAACTAGCCCCAGCGGCTAATCCGAGCTATGAGTTGACAACATCTGGTGGTGTGGGCCACCTTTGCTACTCAGAACCCCTGTTCTGCCACTTTTTGTCTGTACAGACCAAGTAGCCCCCCTTAGGGGTGTAACTAGCCTTCTGGGGGTGCACACCTCATGACTACATAATTTTCCCACTTGCTTGTGTGCAAATGTGCCTAGGGACTGGAGGATGATGCTGCCTCCTCTGGGAGGCAGCCTGGATGCATATCAGAGGTGCGGTGTAAGCTTTGAAGCTCATCCCCTTAATGTGCCACCTGACTAGCCATCCTGTCGGGGAGGAAGGTGTCACCTCCTTCCCAGCCAGGCCTTTGTTTCTGACTCCTGGGAATGTTCACACTTCCTGGCATGGGTAACATTTCGGTCTTGACGGCTGCAGCTACATGCTGTCAGCCAGGGCACAGGAAAGGCTGGGGCAGCCAGATGGGCACCTCTAAGGTGGCACTGTGGGTGCATGTTGCATCAAATCCAACATGGGTATCATGTCTGAGGTGATGAGACCAGTTGTTTGATACTAAACATGACTTATTTCAGTCGGACCATAATGGAAATTGCAACCTCGAGGGTTCCTGAGTCCCAATGCATGTTAACCTGTGGCCCCCTGAGCACTTATAGTAGCCCTTAATGGAAATAGGCTACTACAGGGACATAAAAGGTTGTACTTATATGTCCATGCCTTTAATATGATGCACTCTGCCTCTGAACTCACGAGGCCTGTCTTAGGGATGACTGTCATAAATTAAATGTAGTGCTTTGACCTTTCCACACATGGTGAAGGCAAGGTACAGTTTGAGCAGTTTGCACCCCTCATGCAGTCTCCAATGACTGGACTGCTGTCATTTGTTTATGGGTCACTCAGGGTGGCACAATCAGTGCTTCAGGCTCTGTTGACCCCTTTAACTCCCATGCCTTGGGTACCTCTGGTACCACGTACCAGGGACATATGAGGGGGTTGAAGTACTTGTTGATAGGGGGTGCCAATTCACACACATTCAGGGAGAAAGTACTGGCACTGGGGACTTGTTAGCAGATTTCAGTGCACTTTCAGAGTCATAAACCAGCAACTACTAGTCCAAATTGGTGCACAAAGTGAGGGGGAACCCTGCAAAAAGCCTTTTTTCATTTCGCCTGGGCAGAGTTTGCAAAGTCTCGATACTCTGGGCTCTGCGAAGTGCAGAAAAAACTCTGCCGTGATACATGGAGTTCCGCGAGCGGCGAAGTCCGATACGTTGCGCTGTTTGCACAGATTTTTAGCAGTAGGAGTTTCTCAGCGCGAATGCCATTACGCGGTGCGCCAAAGGGCGCTCCTTCTTTCTGCCACTCTGCAGCTTCCTTAACGTGCTGGGAGGTGGCCTAGCGCGCAATCTCTCTCACTCACCAACTTAACGCTGGCGAGCTGCAAGAGAGAAAAAAACTGTGTCGCTTTGTGGAGTTTTTGGGAATTCTGTGCTTTGCATGGAGTGGGCAAAACTCTGCTGGCAGGGCGGAGTTTCATACTGTAGATATAAGAGGCATGTGATGGAGTTGAGACGAGGTAGGTAGCCTTGGTATTTAGCATCTGATGTTTAGCAATGCCGGCTTCGAAGAAAAACTTTAGGTACCTAAATGTATTCTTGTTCAAAGTGGGTATGGCTTGACAGCCTGCCACATTCCCTCACCCTCCTCAGTAAGTCACGCCAACCCCTCCAAAGCCCCCAATTAATTTGATTACTTATAAAATATAATACCTGGTGTTTTACCACCATCAAAGCTTTCGCTCCATCTCCCTCTACAAAGCTGCACTTTCCTCTCATTGTGAGTGGAAAGCATGTCATTTAGGAGTGTGCAAAATCCGTGTAATTACATGAAATGCAAATCTGTAATTTTAGTGCAAAAGGTATCCTCGTGTGAATTTTTAATGCAAGGATAATTTCAAACGAGCACAGCGAACAGCTGCTAGCGTTCTGTTGTTCCTGTGCGTTCGTGGTAAATTTGTACCACAAATTGCTCCGTATGTGGTACGTTTTTACTGTGAACGGTACATAATTATGCAAAGTTGCATAATTGTCATAACTGGAATTTAACGTAATAAGAAATTCCCCAAATAACACGAAATATGCCAGCTTAATTTAAACTTCGCCCAGGCCTTGTCATTCTCAGCCTTGGCTGGTGTGGCTAATATCTACTTTCAGTCGCAAGTCTGCAGAGACTCGCTGGTGACCGGGGAGAGGGTGGTAATGGAGCCAGAACAGTGAGTAACTGGGTTTCCAATCCTTTGTTTACGATGCACAACATTATCTGTCTGCAGCAGACTTTTGATAATGTGCTAGAGTAGGCACTATACCATTCGCTCCAAAAATAACATATAGCACTTCATGCCACACTTATCTAAGTTCGATGAATAACCCATCTTGCCGATTTATTGCCTCTCAGTATACCGACTTCCAAAGAATTTAAGGTCTAGTTAGCTGTACCAGGATTCTGACCGCATGTCTCAGTTGCGAGCATTGAGTCACTTATAACTAAGATAAGCAAACTCTTATCTATGATTAAAATGAGATTAGCTTGTATAAACTTATAAGTGTATACAGTTGCTTGTTGGTACAGTTCCTGCATTTATTTCTGTCTCCAATAATGCCTCAACGGAAAAGGTTCCTCTTATTGCACCAAATATGTACTTTGTTGTCCTACGTGGGCCAGTCCAGGGTGACTGAATTGGGTGAACCCGAATTATCCTGCAGGCTAGCACTTCTCAGAATGCAAACTTTCCCGTATTAAGTATCTTGGCAATTATTTCTAGTTCCTTTCCTGCCTTTTTAGGTCTGGAACTAAATAAGACCTTATATTTAACTGTGTGTGTGTGTGTGTACATACACACACACACACACACACTCTCTCTCGCTCATATATGTATATGGGGGCTTTCAGCCAGCACTCTCCATCCATTGGTCTGGTATTGTGATATTGATTTTCTTCCAAGCACTATATCATACAGCATGAGGGCAATGGGCCATCCCACTACAGCCACTGCCTAATTTCATTGTGAGTGACGGCATTCTGCTTTTTCACAAATCACACAAAGCACTTAAGTGCCAGGCACACCTATGGAAATGTGTGCATGTTCAGACCAAAACACTTTTTGCTTTTGCCAATGTTTTTTTCTTCTTACTTTCGTCAGTTTTCCCTAGCATGATGCTTTATAAAAAAAACACGCATAACAGGGCAACCATTGGCAGAGCCAAAAACAAAGGCTGACCGACAAAGCCAGACCTGCTGGTTTATCCAGTTGCTTGTTTTAGCCAACTATCACCACTATAAAATGCCTTGCCCCTGGTCAGCATGTTTCTGTTCTCTATGGGCAGTCACTTAAACATGGATTCCATTCAATACTGGTTAGACAGGAAACTTTCAGACACTTGTCCCTCTTTAAACTCAGATGTTGGCTGTGTCTCCTAGTCATGCAATTAACTTATCTGTTTGGATTTGGCTACAGTCGCAGGTGGTAAACAGCAGTTTTGCATCAAATGTATCATGGCAGCCACTTCCTTCATTGGAAAGGTTTCACCAAGCATCCACAAAACTGTTGCTGTGCATTTTAGTCGCATCACTAAGGAGTTAAAGTTTGTTCACTGGACTGGGAGCCCCTCGTTTCTTTAGTGTTTTAAATGTAAGGAGCCTGGAGCCAACATGCTGTAGGGATCTGTCTCTTTGGACTGTTGTTCAATAGCTTGCAAATTCTACTCCTGTGATGCAGTACCTAAAGTTGTGAATTCCCTTTATCCTGCCTCCTGTATCGGTCTCTATTCGGTATTTCCTATAGTGTCCCAGAGTCTTGTTCCAGCTTCTTTTGAATAGCCTGACTCTGCCTACCTACCGGCTTGGTAGATTTGTTTGTAGCTATACTCGAAAAGCCTTTTTCTCCCGGCTCAGCCGCCCCTCAAGAAAAGTTGATTATTTCCAACACTGATGTCACTTACCCAGCAGTACAATGCGATAATATTAAAAATGTCTGTCCCTGCTACGGAAACTCTTTTATCTGTGCTGCATCTATTGCAATGCCAAATTTCCTGTCCCTGACTTTGTTACCCCCCACCCTGCGGAACTGGCTCCTTGTTAATTTGTGGCCAGCCACCTACTCATCCAGCTCACGAACAGATGACTCAATATCACAACACTATACAGCATTACAACACTGGATATTCTTTCTGTGCTGCCAGTCTAAAACTACTTACTCCAAGTCCCCTGAATATTTAAGTCCAAAGGTGGATGCAATTTTAATGCTCGCGAATTCCGCCTTTCAACACAGCGGCGCTCCACTCTGAGGCAAACCACTTAGCACCCAGAAGTGAACTGAAAGCATGTTCATTCTAACAATCAGGGCACCCCTCTTCAGGAGAGAAGCGCCTAGAAGTAGTGCAGGTCATGCTACTTATAGTCACATATCTCTTTAATTTTTTTCTTTTATCTAGATCTTCCTTTCCATTGTCAAGTTTGAACTCCAACCTTAGGTAAACACAGTTTAGGCAGCTGTTAGCAGGATACTAAAAGAAATCTTAGCAGTAGTCCGGCTCAAGGCGGTGTGCTCACACAACTGCAGCATCCTTGACCAGGGCTGGTCTCTTTCAGAAATGTGAAAACAGCATCCCTTGCTTCCTCGATCAAGGACAGGCAGCTGTTGGAAATGTGATGTACGCTCTGGTGATCGAAGCTGTGGATCTTGCTGGCAAGGAATATATAGAAGAATAATGGGTAAAGCAAATAAAGGAGCCACATGTGCCTACTTGTGAGGAGTTGTAAACCTAGTGGAACCCTAGAGTGCCTCGTAGGCGGAAGTGATTGCACCGTGGAAGAGAAGCATCAAGAAACCGAGAGGAGTAGAAGCGGCGTTACTTCTCTAGGGTTTGTATGGTGTGCAACTGTGCCCAGTGTCTCGTCAAAGCATTTAAACTGTCCAGGCAGATCTGCTGTTTGGGGAGGGCGTGTGTGTGGGGGGATATAGTTTGAGTTCTGAGAGAAAACCTGGAGCAGACGTGCATCACGGGTGGGTCAAGGAAGCTGTGAGCATCTGCATCCCTCCTTACTGCATAACTTCCATCACAAAACATTATTTTGACATTTTATAACCAGTCATAATCCAAGCTATCCTCTAACGAATCATGGCTGTTCCTCTGCACAAGACAGCTGTGCCATGGCCTGACCGCTTTACCCAAGGCCGAATGACCCCATTTATCAAAAGTTCAAACTCACTTGCAGAACAGTTGTCTTTTTTTTTTTCTTTTAGATATTTTTTTTTCATAACTGCTTTTATTGAAAGTTTAGGCATAGCATAAGTACAGTTCTCCACAATCAGGAGGGCACTGTCAACAGCAAACACGTAGCAGGATGAATATATGGCCTAAACTTTTGAATCACCCCCCTCCCAATCCCCCATACCCTGCTAACCACCCCGAAAAACAAACCCCCCCGCTACCATTCCACGGACTCGACAATTCTCGCTCTGGTGCCTACTCAACTCACGGGGTCACACTATGCGACTCTGGGCAATAGCTTGCTTAATCTCCACTACGGCCCCTCGCGGCGGGATGCCTGGCTTTCACCTTGTGGACACCCTGCCGTGGTTTCACACAGGGGAATACCAGGACGGGTTCCCTAAGCAAGCGCCGGGACGCTTACGGGCAGCTGTGCGCTTTACAAGTCCAGCACATTTACATTTACATTTACATTTACCCACTCCTTATCCCACCCTAACCCAGTGCATGTGTTCACGTTCCGCCAAAGTATACAGGTAAAGCACAGTAGGCATCAGATACCATCCTAGGTCCCAAGGTCCCCATCAGGAGGTTGTACATCGTCCAAATCAACTGGGGGTTCCAAGGTCAACCCCCTGTAATCCGCCCACCGCTTCCAGATCTTGTAATGTTTCCGGGGGCATCCCCTGGCCTCAAACACAGGCAATTCAAGCCCCATAAGAAAGTCTAAGCCTGCTTTCCAGGCGCTAAGTGGGGGAGCACGGTCACTCTTCCAGGCTCTCGCCAGATCCCGTTTAGCCTCAACCAGACCCAGCAACAGGAGGTGACGCTTGTAAATGTTTCCACCTACATTCTCTAGGACATGAAGGAGACCCAGCCTGGGTGTACGAGGAAGGTCCCACCCCAGTACCTCCGATAGACAATTCCACACCCCATTCCAGAATCGGGTTAGACCCACACACGACCACACCGTATGCAGCAGCGTTCCTCTTTCAGTCCCACAGCGCAAGCATTCGGGGGTAGCAATGAGGCCCGCCCTCCACAGTCTCTCCCTAGTGTAGTAGGCCCTATGTAGGTATTTAAACTGTATGAACCGGAGTCGCACAGCAATGGCAGCCCCACGGGGGGACTCAAGGGCCTCCCTCCAGTCATCCTCATCCAAAGGGCCAATATCAGTCTCCCAGGAGGCCTTCAACGACAGGAGAGAAGAGGAGTAGTGAGTAACTCGCGTTTGGTATAGTTTGGAGACTTTCTTATCCCCCAGGTCCCCCATGAAGAGCTTGGCCTCCACAGGGCTAAATTCGGGAAGTTGGTCCAGCCCCACCAGACTCGGTGCAAGCGCGTGGCGGAATTGTAGATATTTGAAAAATTGGGTCTTGGACATGCTGAATTCGGAGCTGAGGTCCTGAAAGGATTTGAGGGTAGTCCCTGCGAGGACATGGCCAAGTGAGGAAATCCCGATGGCGTCCCAGCCACCAAACCCAGACAATGAAGCCAGTGCGGGAAGCTGTCCGTTATTCCACAGTGGAGTTTCCGCTGTCAGCCTACCCCACCAGCCCATGCGGCGCAACGCCTGCCTCCAGATCACAAAGACTACCTGAGTGACCCGCGGCAATTTCTTCCGCCGCCTGGCCGAGTACAACAGTGTATGTAGCGTGGCATCGCCCATCAAAAAGTGTTCCAGGGCGTATGCCGGGTCGCTGTGATCGCCATACCACCACTCATTCAGAACCAATAAATGAGAGGCCTGGTAGTAGGACAGGAGGTCAGAAGTAGCCAGACCTCCACAGTACGTGGATAGGAAGCAAGTCGCAGCGCCACCCTAGAGGCGCCACCGGCCCACAGAAAGCGGCCCAGCACTGAATTCACGCGACGGAACCACTGTGGGTCAATCCTATACGGATAGTTCTGCAATTGGTATTGGAGCCGCGGGAGGGCGACCATCTTAAAGATTGCAGATCTGCCATATATGTTAAGGGGCATGCAAGACCAGGTTTTGATGTCCGATTGGACTCTGTCCCACACCGGCAGCACGTTGCGCTCCCATGCAATTGCGGCGGACTCAGATAGGAAGACTCCCAAGTTTTTTAGACCACCGACCGCCATCTGTAGGGCCGAAGCCCAGGGGTACGTCTCCAACTCTCCACCCAGCACCCACAGGGTTGATTTGCACGGGTTGAGGAAGAGTCCCGACACTTCGCCAAAGACATGCATTATTTCCAATATTCGAGGGCCGGAGCGGTGAAGGTCTGTCATAAAGAAAAGGACATCGTCCGCATATAGCGCGATTCTATCCGAGAGTTCCGCCCCCCATACAAAGCCACGATACTGTGCATCGATGCACACCCACGCGGCCAATGGTTCCATGGCCAGAGCGAAGAGATAAGGGGATAGGGGGCATCCCTGCCGGGTCCCCCTGGCAATTGGGAACTTCTCTGAAATCGCCCCGGAGATGCGTACCGAAGCGATGTCTGTGTACAGCAACCTAACATATGAGATGAACACCGGGCCCAGGTTGAGACGCGGCAAGAGGGCAAGGAGGTAGGCCCAGCTGACCGAATCGAACGTCCTGTCAATATCTGCCAGCAACAGCGCTGCCCGCTCCCCGGTCGCCCCCACAGCGTCCACCGCCACCTGTGCACGCCTGATGTTATGTCGCGTCGCCCGATGCGGCATGAAGCCCGCCTGATCCGGGTGGACCAGATCTGTGACATACGGGAGAAGACGGTTCGCTAGCGCCTTGGCCAGTAATTTGGCTTCGAAGTTGAGCAGGGATATGGGACGATATGATTCATGTCGATCAGGGGGCCTACCCGGCTTCTGGAAAACCACAATTTCCGCCTGACGCCAGTCCGACGGTAGGCTACCACGCTCCCGCGCCACTTCTAATGCTCGCCTATAGTGCGGCCCAAGCTGCAGGTGGAATTTCTTGTAGAATTCGCTGGGGAACCCACTCGGTCCCGGCGCTTTACCCACGTTGAGTTGGCCCAGCGCATCCCCCAGTTCCTCCGCCGACAAGGGGAGGTCCAAGGCCTTCCTGGCCTCGTCCGAGATCGCGCGGGGGGAAGGTCAGCAATGAACTTATCAATAGCATCCGACGGAAGGCTGTCCCGGGGAGCATATTGCTCCGCATAGTAGTTGGCAAAGCTCGCCGCAAGGGTCGCAGGATCTGTAATGGCGGTTCCCTCCCCGTCATTGAGGCCTGGTAAAGTGATCGGTTGCAGCGTTTGTTGTCATAGTCTATGGAGCATGGTGCAGGACTTATCGCCCCACTGGTACACCCTGCTCCGCGCGGCCAGCCACGCTTGTCTAGCTTCGTCCAGTAAAACCGAGGCATAGGATTGCTGCGCCTGCAGGAGCAGCCGTAGCGCCATTGCATCCCCCTCCCCCCGACACCGATTCTCCAACACCTCCACTCGCCCCGCAGCCGCGACAATGTCTTCCCGTCGAGTACGACGGGCAGCAGCCCACCAAGCAATGTCGATGCTCCTCAGGGTGGGCTTCATGGCCTCCCAGACCGTCACTCCATCAACCCCCTCGACCAGATTCTCCTGCCAATAGTGGGCAATCGCACTGCGCATATGTTGTGTGTAGTCTGCCTGCTGGAGATGCCAGGAGGACATCCGCCACCGAAATGGCAGGCGTGTCTTGTGCAAGTCAATCTGTATCGCGACAGGGGAGTGGTCCGACAGCCCCCGGGGCTGAATCACAGCCCGATTCACCCTGTCGAGGAAGGTCCCCGGTATAAACACACAGTCCAGCCGTGAGAAGGAGCCATGTACAGCGGACACATGTGTACTCACGCGTCCTGGCATGCAAGTGTCTCCAGGCATCCACCCAGCCCAAACCATCAATCATCGCCTTCAGCCGTGTAGGGGAGGCCGCTGCCACGACCCCCTGCGACCTCCGCCGATCCAGGCACGCATCCCCGACATCGTTCCAGTCACCACCTATCACAGCCAAGGAGTCTAGGATCTCGGCCCACAATTCAAACAGTCTCTCTGCCAAGGACCATTGCAGAGGGGGGGTGGGGGGGGCATACACACTGCCAAACACCACTGGCTCCGCACCAATCAGGCCTTTCACAAAGACATACCGACCCTTGGGATCAAGCCAATGACGTTCATGGGTATACGACAGCCTACGGTGAATAAGAATGGCCACCCCTCTCGTGCCCCTGGAGAACCCCGCATGGAATACTTGGTGGAAACCAAACCGCTGTAGACTCAGTGCCTTCGTACCCAGCATATGCGTTTCTTGGAGTAGCATCACATCGGCCGAGTCTCTCTTACCCCAGCGCAAGACTGCCCCACGCTTGATTTTGTCCAACATCCCCCTGACATTCCAACTCAATATTCGCATAGAGTCACTAGCAAGTTCCTGCCATGAAGTGTCAACCATTGTCTCGATGGAAAAGTCTCTGAGGCCCCCAGAACCCGGCCTCGGCACCCAATACCATATACTTCAATGCAGCAGAAAGCACGTGCACCCCCTTCAAAACACCCACTACCCCCCCCCCCCCGTTACCAACCACCAACCCTGCCCCCCCAACAACCCAACTCCAATTCCCCACCCCTATACCTCATGAAACACTGAAGTACCTGTCGCGGCATGGGGAGCTTCAGGCCCAAAACAGAGCGCCCAAAGCCCACCATACCAATGGATCCCAACTACTCCCCCCAAGTAACAGAACCTACCCCCAGGGCCACCCCCCAACCGTGGGAGGATTAGGCCGCCCTACAGGTTAGTACCTCGAACCCCATTGTACCACAATGTTCGGACCACAGGAAGAACGAGGCAGTCAGATGCCTCCCGGATTATGTCCCTTGCGCCATACCAAGTACCAGGTCACACTGCACCAGCTGCTGTCCGCTCTACTACTGGAGCCTCCACACCAGGCCCTCCGCGGAGTCCACCAGCGGACAGGGGTGAAGCAATGAAGGCTGAAAACACACGGTGCTTAGTTTTCTTTTCCCGATTGGTCAGTGTCTGGTTGCGTCCCATCCAGAAGGCCATCACGGGACAGGGAGCGTCGTCGTGATCGGGATTTTCGATGTCGTTTGCCCTTGCTGGTGGAGTCGCCCCTCTCCTGCGACGACCCACGTGATGGTCCAGAGCCCAGCCCTGGCTGGGCGTTTGGTCGGATCCTGACCGTCTCATCAGTCCACCTGAACACTTCTTCCAGGGAATCGAAAAAGTGGGTTTTGGATTTGAAGACAACGCGAAGGCGGGCCGGATACAGCAGTGAATATTGGATCTCGAGGTCACGCAGTTTGGCCTTCGCCGCCAGGAAGGAATAACGCTGCTGTTGTACCTGCCTGGTATAGTCCGGAAAGATCATAATCCTGTGATTGTCAAACAGCAAAGTCTCTTTGGCCCTCGCTTCCCTGAGTATGGTGTCCCTGTCGTGAAAGTTCAGGATTTTGGCTATGACAGGCCGAGGCCGTTCTCCCACCGGCGGTTTCTGCGTTAAGGCTCTATGTGCGCGCTCCACTACGAAGCAGCGCGACAAGACGTCCGGGGGAAGCCAGCTCTCCAGCCACCCTGTGAGGAAGGCATCCATGGGCCCCTTCTCGCAATCCTCTGGAAAGCCCACGAAGCGTAGGTTATTCCTTCGCGCTCGCCCCTCCTCGTCTTCCACGCGAAGAGCCAGCCCCTTCTGGATCGTGTCCATCTCCGCCACCTTCTGTTTCAGGGCGCCGACGTCTCCCTCCACTCCTGTAATCCTGGTCTCGGTCTCCGCAATGCGAGCGACTGCGTTGTGGAGGTCCTGTCGCAATAGCATAACATCAGCACCCACCGCGCCAATTTTGGCATCGAGCATGTCCCTTGATTGTGATGGCCGCCATCAAGGCCGCGTTATCCGGTCCAGTGCTCTGGCCACCTCCGGCAGCCCCCGATCCCCCGCTGGGTCCAGTGAATTTGTCGATCGGCCCCTGCTTGGCGGAGCCAGTGCCACCTCCGCCCCTGGTCATGGTCAGGATAGTTCAAGCGGGCTGTTCCGTGCCCGTGGCAGACCCTCCACTCACTGCCACGCAGGGCTAAAGACCACCCGAGGTGATGCCTGGGCTGGGAGGCCCGTGGGGTGCCCCGCCGCACTAGGTCGCCACTACAAAAGATGTCCACTGCTCCGGCTGCCAGCGAGCAGCCACCACAAATGTCACTCTGGGCCACCACAAGCCCCCGATCCCGGGGCCTCAGGCAGGGCACCCCCACCCCAAGAGGAAGTGCTGCAGTGTATCCGGCTCCTCACCTTCACGGGACCACGGTCTCTCAGGCCCCGGCTCACCGGCCCCGCACCGGCCACCACTGTTCTCTCAGGTCCAGCCACCCGCTTACAGCCGCGGGCCAGGACGGGCACAGGCGATCACTCGAGGCCAGGGTGGGCAGGCGACGCTGTGTCTCTGGGCCACACCAGCCCCCAGTCCGGGCCAGCACAGGATAGACTCAGGAGAAAGGCGCCCCAAGAAATGGCGCGGGCACCACACCGCTTCCACTCCACTGGTCTCTCCGCGGCAAGGGGCCACACCGCAGGGGCCCACACACGCAGGTAACCGGGCAGAACGTGCCCCCTCCACCGCCGATGGTCCGGCTCCGGCCCCGACACAGCCACAGCTCCCGGCAGCCCAGGGGGACCCGACCGACCCCGCGGCCCGTGCAGCTCTCCACCAGCGCCGCTCTCTCGCAGCTCCGAGGGGCACCGGTGTCCCTCCAGGTGGCAGGGGACGTCGCCGCAACTGTCCCGGGGCACACAGGGCCCGCCGGTGAGCAAGCCGGCCGGCGCTCAAGGCCGTCCGTCGGGCCCAGCGTCTAATCGAGGCCCCGGCTCTCCACGCGGCAGGTAGGCCCGGGGGGTCTCGCTGCCAAAAGTTCCGCCAGCCAGGGACCAGGGACCTCGAACGCGGCACCGGAGGGTGCCCCCTGTTCCCAATAGCCGCCGCTGTCTCAGAGTGGCCAGTAGTGGGTTCGGGGACAGGATAAATGTTGTGAAAAATCACGGGCCGGCGGGAGCTCTAGAAAGCCACGTCCGCCATTGTCGCCCTCGAAGCCACGCCCCTTCTTTTAGATATTTTGATATTGATTTTCATCGATTAAAAGTCATATAATATGTGATAGACTGCCCACTGAGCAGCAGGGCTCACCACTTATGACCCCCTAAAATAACACCCTTCAACTAAATCCACTGACTAGCAGCCTTTCTCTGGCCCAACCATAATCCCTTCCTTCCACCTCTCTAATCTGGTAAGACATCACTGAAACAGGACATCCCCTCCAAGTCTTAACTCTCTATATATCACTAGCCGCTGATAGACATCTAGGCACTTGTCCTTCAGTTGACTTGCAAAAGCAATCAGTCTCTCCGTCGCCAGTGTCTTCCACATCTTCATATAGAACATTAACCTTGCATGCCTTCCTTTTTCAATTTCCTAGCTATGACTATTTTCACAGTCAATAAGTTGCTTTGTGTGAGTCTCTTAATTTCTAACCATGTTAGATTCACCCAAAAATGGTTAGAGAGGGGATTTGGGATTAAGAATGCATATAATCTGTTTTATGGTAGGAAGAACCTCTTTTCAAGACACTAGCCGAAAGTGTTTTTCACCTATCTGTGTGTATGTCCTTCAGCCAATCAAGCATCGGCTACCATACCGCCCATCACCTTGGGTGCCTTCTTCCTGTGCAACACTATTTTATCCCAGTTGCAGGACCTCTCCTGAAATGGGACTGCAGTAACCAAATAGGTCTTCACTTTTTCATGGTTAGAACCTTAGTCGATACCAGACTCTCTGTTCTTGCTAGATATTTGAGTTAGAGCTCACGTGAGAAAAGTATAACTTGAAATGCGTAAGCGTGAGAAGGGATAGGAATGAGGTCAATAATCTCCTCAGCATTAATTTGTCACAGACTTCCAGCACCATGCTGGACTGTGATATCGAGTAGGTGATCTACTCCTTAGGCAACCACAGTATGCCTTCTTGTGCCTTAGCTCCCAATGCCTGATTTGTCGTCCCAGGTCTTCATGGGTTTTCTTTTGTGTAAAAATATATCTTTATTAACGTTTAACACATTTGTGACAAGATGTTTGTACATTCTAAGTCATGCACAAAATGTTGTCATATAATCATAGGCACAAGTATAATTATGCTGTTTACGTTCCACAGCTTCGTATTAGTTTCATAACAAACACTTTTGCCCCAGCGTCGCGGGCACCCTGGTATTAATACCCCGTTCTAAAGAGCTTATCTGCCTTTTCCAGTTCTTCGCTACCTTCAAAGCATTTCTGCAATAAATTACCCCAACCCCGATCCTCTCCCTCCGCCCCCCCCCCCCCCAACCAACCGACAACTTTATCCCTCACCACCACCCCTGTCTGGCATACTTCTGTATAATATAACATATGTGTGTCTGCTAATTGTACATTTCACTGCATCATCCAGCACATCAATCATGTATGTTCTCTTCTGTCCCTCAGTTATCTCCCCACTCACTACCCGGCAGGTCTTTCTGCTGTTGTGCTACACTAACTCAACCAAGATGTGTAGCTTATGCGCAGCATTCATTGTTTAAGCAGTCAGTCTGGGTAGCCTTCCCTTCCCCTCGAATCCAATCTATTTATCGATCTTTATGTTTTCTTTTTTTAGTGGCTATTGTTTGAAAATGTAGGGTGAATGGCTAGGTACCAAACTGGTGGATGCTTTTGCCAGGCACTCCCATTGAAGACTTGGGAGATAGGCAGTTTCACCCTTGGATCCATGGCTATCTACTCCCCTAACAGCACTGAAAACAAGTAGCCAGAGATGAAGAGATAAATGGTGACACTTTCCCTTTGAGGAATCCTGGATTAGTATTAAAATAAAGGTTGCAGCAGTGGCGTCCCGTATTTCCCCCATTGGTTGATGTTGAAAATGAAGTACAAGTGGCTTTACATGGCTTCTTGGGGCCCTGGAATTGAGACAATTTGGTGCACTCTATCTTGCTTGTGACTGCGGTGTGACTTGAAAATTCTTTTCTAATGAGCCTCTATTGAGACCACGCAACTGGCCTTCTGCAGTCTTATGATTAATTGAGCTTCCTGATCCGATGACAAGGATACTTTGGCATGTCTCCCCATTGCCTTGATAGCAGTGATTGGTTATTCCCTCACTTTAGACCATTTGTGCCAGACTCCTGAGGCATTATACCATTTGGCGGACCAATTTCTGCTTCATAAGTTCTGTTGCACTTCATTCCTTGATAAAGTTTTACAAATGTGATAGATTTACAAATTTACAAATTTCCTTAGAGCCTCAATTCGATATTATGGATCTGTGACCCGTAATCTACCCACTATCCAAATTGTGCTCTTATTTCATTTTATCCTAATGACCCTATTGTATTTGGTGGATAGAAACATTGTCGACTACTCAGGCTACTTATTCCTCTCATTTACTAGTGCCCATGTACCCACTTGTTGATTAGCTCCCAGTTCATAGTACCTAGTATTTTCTTCAATTTGACCCTATAGAATTTTGATATGGCAGGCCTCGAAAAATATTCTTGCCCACTCGCTATGGCAAGGCAGACTCTATCAGGTTGAGCTATTTTTAGGAACTACTGGGGAGTGAACTTGAGCTGGAAAGGAACAGGTGGGGTTTGGAAATTGAATGAGCAATAAAGATGCCTTTAAATAGTGGTTTTATCTTGACACATTTGCTGTCTGTTCAAGGACAAAGGTTAAATGTTAGTTTGTCTTTTTACAAATTGCTGCTTATTTTTTCCTGGAAAATTGTTTACTTTTCCTTTTCTTACTACAGTTGGAGCGTTTTGTCAAGTGAGCTGTCTGACAATCATGGTGAAACAAAAGGCTGTAGGATGTCCTTTTTTCTTCTAACAAACAGCATTTAAATAATTTGTAAATGAATATTACAAATATTTCACAATATCAGGAATTAGGAAAACACTTTTTTGTAATTCAGAAGTGCGATTCAAACAAACTCTAATTTGTGATGCGCAAATGATAATATTTGAGTAACTCGATTTTCAAACATTACTGTTTATATACTCTGTAGTTTAATAAGTAAAACTGCATGTCAGTGGGAAATTGTGTAGCGATTTCAATGGTAAGTGTGCTTATTGCAATGACATTGTGCTGCCGCTTTATATGGCGCTAGTTTTTATTGCACTTTTCACACTGTGATTATCTATTGCTCTGGGCACTCCATGACATTTTGCCCAATTGTATTGCTTTTGGCTTTAAAATGTAACTTTGATTGTTGCAATGGTTACATTGTGTTCAAGAGTGTTTTTGTCGTATGCAAATACTGATCGAGACACGTTGGGCTTAAGCATTATTGCATATACTTCATTAATTAATTTGGGCATATCTGATCTCAAAGCAAACGCTACCTCTATAAAACATTGTTCTAACAGTGTATGGCACATTTGTCTTGGAGGTTTATAGAGTTCCTGTTCTCATTTTATTTCATCAAGCAGGTACGATGCATGTCAGCAAAAGTGTTGTTTTTGTGTGCAATTCCTGGACTTGCAAAACAACTATCGACCCTTGGCAGCCTCTGGAGGGCACTGAGCAGGGGAGTGAGGGGTCTTGGGAGCCACACTGAAGGTACTCCATTGTGACTCTGTTTTTGCTAAACCTAGTTACGCATGGTGATGACTGCAGCTGAGATTAACCAGCAGGGTCCACGGATCAAACGTTTTGACGTCTCTGAGGTTTTAGGAAATATATTTTATTTAAAGGAGCAGTGGCATGACTTTAAACCACAAATATCAACACTGAGTTTGAGGCTGAATCTGTGACTGGCATGCTGTGAAGTCAAAAGCACAGGTCTGTGGGTATTCTGGAGTCTGTAGCCATCTTTGACGTGGTCTTTAGCCCAGTTCAATATGAATCATCCTCTAAGTCCCAGTAGAGGCAAAATAAAAAACAGGCGAAGTGGGCCCTAATCTAGACGGTAAAAAAAATCATGCAAGTATAAAAAGGAGAAGTATCACAGTTGGTTTGAAACAGGAGACCATTTTCTTTGCTTATATATTTGAGGTTACAGAAATGTTCCCTTGGCGTCTCCTGACACACCTCTCCACTCTCCCTTATAGTTTCTTGCACTCTTCCTTCCCCTTATTGACTGTTTACTTACCCACACCCGGTCACTGTCAAGGAGCCCATCATACTACCCACATTCTGGGACACCAGCCTCTGCTCCCACTCTTTCTTCTCCTCCGATCTTTTTTTTGCCTCTTCTTGCCATGCTGTTCCTCCTTTTTATCTAATACAACCATTTTGTTGGTCTTCACACCACCCTCTGACACAAGGCTGCCAAGGCTCTGGCGTAGTCCACGTATGAGCGACCTTGCAAGCCTTGCTTTTCTTGATAGATTTATATTGGGTGGCCGATGGGCAATCTGTTGGCGAGCTTTGCAGGAGGACAAACAAGTTAAAATATGCTTAGAAACCGAATGTACATGCCTGTGCTCTAATGCTTATCAGGGCACCTTACTTATATTTCTGCCTGTCACAGGACAGAGTTTGTACTGCAAACAGTGTTGAATAGAAGTTTGAGAAGAAAAGCGGAGGATGCGATAGATATCCTAATATCTGCCCCATCCGTATGCACATGGATGTTGTCCATCTTCCCTAGGTTGGAATGGATGGTTTCCCCGGTGCTCGGTATTTTAGCCTTGTAGTGTCCCCTTTTCAGCAAGTCATTGCTGTGAGCTGGGGCTCCATCTTCATTACTCGGAGGGGCTTGAGCTCTGGCCTGTCAGCTTTGACTTTTAAGCCGGATATAGTGCGGTAGCAATTTAGGATCTGCTTGCTTGGGAAGCAGGAGCAACCAACCACGACAATATCAGATTGTCAGCAGACAAGGGTATTTTGTGTCCTGGAAACACAAGTTTAAATTTTAAACCATAAACCAGATCAGAGTACCTCGTAGAAATTGCCAACACAAATATCTGGCAACTTGCAAAGTTATTTTAAAGAGTAGTGTCAAGAAAATACTATTAACCAAAACCTTTGCTTCTTGTGACTGGTGCCTTGCCACTACCATGGTGGATATTTCTTAACCAGGCCAAAGCTTGATATTCCCCTGGCGAGAAGCGACCAGCTCAAGGTGTCGAATTCATTCTCTGCGTCGAGCCAGATCATTACTGACTTCATCTTTTTTGCTACTCTCTCAAGGTGAACTAAGAGTTTGATGTAATTGAGGTCTGGTGACCCTTGATGAAGCCTGTCTGGCCCGCCCCAATAAGGTCCGGTAACAAAGATTTCTGCCTGATTGCTGTCACGTTGATCTAAATCATATTGTCCGCGTTAGACTAATTAGTAGGTCTGTATGGTGCACAAAGCTTTATTTTTTCGTACCTTATTGATAATTTGGGGTGTGCTAAATTTATGTAATTTGCTTTGTGTAAGTACTCGAAATTTTCTGAAACATTATGCAAAATTATGTCAAATGCAAAACAGGCATTTGGCGCTATATTTTAATGTTAAATGCATCATTGTGCCCATTTTGGTCACTTGGACGCATTTCGTACTGAACAAAAGTGCCAAATTGGCAAGTGCCACTTGCGTCTTAAGTGTTTACGTTTTCTGTGCCCTCATGCTACATATTTGTCATGAATGTTAAGTAATTAACGTGGGAATAGTGTAAATTCAGAAATTTCGCTTAACAATCAAAACACAAGATACTACCAGTGTAACTGAAATTCTGGATTTTACCCAGGCCTGTTGATGATGATAGTGATGTCTCCTGCATCAGAATATGGGGGGGAGCACAGTATCCCCTGCAGATATCAAGCGTGTCACCCTGCCAATTTATCTCTGGATTATAGAGGCTAAATCATCAGAGCCAGTTTTACTTGAAGAGTCCTGTAGAATTCACCAGAGACGGCTTTGGGACCCATGGCCTTCTTTTATTTTTATTAATCAGCACCCCTTTTCAGTTGTACCCCCCAGAGGCTTTTGTTAGGCCAACACTATAGTGGGGTTTAGTTCCGTAGACGCTTGTTCTGTATTTTCCTAGATTTATACTCATATGCATAGATGTTGGTTTTATAAAATACCTTCACGGAGGCTGTAGATATCTTAGCCCCCGTCAAACAACACTACCCCGCTAGAAAGAGCCCTTCCGCAAGCTGGTTCTCGGACAGACTCAGACTGCTGAGACAGGGATGCAGAAAACAAGAGAGGCTCTGGCGTGCTCATCTGGATCCCACCGAAAAGATACAACGTAAATATTTCTTAAAAGAACATAAACTAGCAGTTATGAGGGAAAAAAGGCCTTCTATGTTAATTTGACCACCTCTCTGAAATCTTCCAGAGATCTGTTTAAGATCATGGACTCCCTCTCCGCCCCCCAGACCGCGGATCCCATGGTAGAAACGCAGGAGCTATGTGACAAAATCTCAACCTTTTTCCATTCAAAAATTGCCGATATCCATAATGCTCTAGAATGCCTTAACAGGCAGTTGGACCCCCTTTCTCCTCTCCCCCCTTCCGCAGCAGGGCCTTTGGCTCCTGAACCTGAGCCTAGTCTGCTTGTCTTCCCGTCTCTCACCCTTGATGAGATCAACCACCTTCTTGACAACACCAAGTCGGGCTCCCCTCTGGACCCCTGTCTGCTCAAAATCTCGAAGGCCTGTAGGGACGTGGTTATCCCCCTCCTTCTAGACGTGATGAACTGTGCATTTACGGAGGGAACTTTTCCCCTCTCTTGGAAATTATCTGTTGTAAAACCTCTCTTGAAGAAGCCCTCTCTCGACCCCGGGGTCCTGAAAATTTTTAGACCGGTTTCTTTGCTACCGGCCCCTGCCAAAATACTTCAGGGTCATCTCAACCGCCACCTTTCTACCTTTTTGGAGGATTTGAGCCTACTGGACCTCTTGCAACACGGATTTCGAAGAGCCCACAGTACTGAATCTGCCCTTACGGTGGTTATCAATAACATCCGTACGAGGGTCGATAGGGGCCAGATCACACTTCTGGTCCTACTCGACCTTACGGCTGCCTTCGATACCCTGTCTCCCTCGGTCCTGGTTGCCAGGCTCAGTGAGATAGGAGTTGGAGGCCCAGTCCTTAGTCTCCTCACCTCCTTTTTACATCAAAGGGAACAAAGAGTGAAGCTGGGTAACTTTCTGTCCCCCTCTAAACCTGTGAAATGTGGAGTCCTTCAGGCATCCTCTCTAAGCCCTACCCTTTTTTATATTTACGTGGCCCCACTTGCCAGGGTAGTGAGATCCTATGGGTTCGAGGTGCTGTCGTATGCCGACGACACTCAAGTCATGGTCTCCCTGACACAGTCTGTGAGCGACTCTGCCCTGAATTTTAGAACGTGCATGGAGGCAGTCTCCCATTGGATGATCCGCAACTTCCTAAAGCTTAACGGAGAGAAGACGGAGGTCTTCATCTTCGGGGGTAGTCAAGACATTTGGTCTAAAGACTGGTGGCCGGACTCCCTTGGGGACTGTCCCCTTCCCTCCCATTTCGCTAAGAACCTGGGGGTTCTGATTGATACCACTCTTTCCTTTGACCGTCAGGTCAGCAGGACAGTGTCCACCTGTTGTGGCATTATCAGGATCCTCAAAAAGATCGCATGCTATCTCTCCCCGGAGGCTCGGAAGCAGGCCACAGTGGCTCTTGTCTTCTTGAGATTGGACTATTGTAATGCTCTGTATGTGGGCATGAACAAGAGCTTTGTCCATCGCTTACAGATGGTGCAAAACGCTGCGACCAGGATGGTTCTCAATCTCCCCGGGCTCTCTTCTGCAACCCTGGCCAGGAAAACCCTTCATTGGCTTCCAGTCCAGGCTAGGATTTCTTTCAAGCTTCTTTGCCTCGCCCACGGGGCTATCTATGGCTCTGGATCAGAGGGCATCAGGTCCTTCCTTCATCCTTATTCCCCCAGTAGAGCCCTCCGCTCATCTTCCAAAAATCTCTTATCAGTCCCTAGATTTGCCAAAGCAAGATGGGGAGGAAAAGCCTTTTCTACCGTGGTTCCTAAGCTTTGGAACTCTCTCCCGCCTGAATTGGTGGGATTACCCTCTCTGGCACGCTTTTGCAAAGAACTGAAAACCTGGTTCTTTCGGGAGGTCTATTCGTAGATGTGGTCTCGGTGATTTGAAGACATTTTGTTGTTGTTTGGCGCCTTGATGCCCTTGGGCTAAGTTGCGCGGTACAAGTTTCCCCGCTCACTCATAAAATGCAGCAATCAACACAGTTTTGAGGTACTCTCCTCGTTAAGTTTGTTGCCCTGCTGAGATTTAATAGCCAAAACTTATTTTGATTCAACAGGCAGTCTAGCTCCAATTTATTGAATTGAAGCTAATTTATTCTCATCTAGCCTTCAAAGATCCCGGATCTTTAAAGGTGACCTGTGCTCCCTTCATTTTTTGTAAGTGGGCCATCCCCTTCTTGGCATTTGGTACCACCCTCATTTTTTTTACTTGTTCAGGTTCCATCCCAGGCTTTAAGCTGAAACCTCATTGTATTCTGAGATGCCACTGAAGAGGGACATAAGGCAGAGGCATACACATTAATACTTTTAGATGTTCTTTCTCTTACATAGCAGGGTTGTCCCATGGTTCACTTCCTTACATTTGAGCGAATCTCAGATACTTTTGTGTGTCTTCTGTTGGGTGATGTCTGCTGTGAAAACAGCGATCATCCTTGTGTGGCGTGCTGTTCAACATCTACCTCTTTCCAGCTGAAAAATCAAAAGCAGCCAGAAAAACATTGGGCTACAACCAGAAATCCTTCCTACCTGCTGCCTGACATTAAATCATGCAATTAGCATGTTATTTTGATTGAAAGGATAGTGAAGGGATAGAAGAGTGAAGGATTTAGATTTTGTTTTTTATGTTTGTTTTGGCGGTCATAGCAGTAGGAGGAGGCTTGGGATAATTAAAAAGGGATGTGTAGGGGTAGAGTCAGAGGGAAGAGTTTAGAAAGACTTGTTCTGGGGGATCGGTATAGTAAAGGGGTGTCCGATGATGGGAGGAGGGGTAGAGTAGGGGAGAGTCTAGAAAGGGTTATTTTGCGGATCATAGTAGCAGTATTGAGTTTGGGATGAATGAGAGAGTGGATGTAGAGTATATATTGCTAGAGGTACAGGGTGGGAAATAGGGTATTGCATTGTATGCTTTTTTTAGGAGAAACGTAGTAAATATATAGATCCAAGTACATGGAAGGTATATTGATACATAAAGTAGGTAAGTATATGTAGATTAAAGATGCATTCGATAAACTCTGGTTTTCAAGTGTTGTACTTAAAAACTTTTCTTTTTTTTATAAACATAATGATTCTACATGTTTATACAAAGCATTACACATATATAGGTACATATCTATTATACAAATAAAGGCTCATATGCAGAGTATATTTCTGTTTGCGTATGGTGCTTATGTGGGGAAGAGCCAATTCTTGAGTCGTTTTCTGAAGATCAGGTGGTTGTCCGTGGATCTTAAGTTGGTGGGGTAAAGAGTTCCATAGTGTGGCTGCTTGAACAGAGAAGGATGTGCCACCCATGGTTTTTTTCCTGTATCTTGTAATTTTGAGTCGAGGTTCCTCTCTAGAGTGGAGGTTTCTTGGTTGAATGTATTTGGTGATTTTATTCCTGATGAAGAGCGGTCCCAGTCCATGTATTGCTTTGTGGGTGATACAAAGCAGCTTGAATTTGGATCTTTTGGCAACCGGTAGCCTATGCAGGTTTTTGAAAGCTGGGGAGATGTGGTCTTGTCGTTTGCTATGCAAGAGTACTCTGGCAGCCGAGTTCTGAATCTATTGTAGTCTTTTAATTGTAGTTAGATGATCTGTGGTAGAGGTTATTTGCGTAATAGAGTTTGGACAGAACAAGGGAGATTGTAGCTTGGACCTTGTGAGGAAATCCCAAATGAGGGATGATTTGTTGAAGAGTTATTATAGTAACAAAACGTGATCTTGCTAGTTTGTTCACTTGGACATTCATTGATAGCTTGGAGTCCATGGTCATTCGTAGGTTTCTTACTAACTTCGATACTTTAGGTGGTGATCCCAGTTCCAGGCCAGGCGACAAGCTGGTCGTAATGTTACTATTTGCCACATGTGAGTATTTCTGTTTTGTAAGCATTCAATTTGAGATGGCTCCAAGTCATCCATTGAGCCACTGCTCTGAGACAACTGAAAATTGGTGAGTTTCCAATTCCTATGTGGAATTCCAGTTGGAGTGTTTGCGTGTCATCTACATAGTGCTAGCACATGAGGTGAAATGGATTGATCAGTACCGGTAATGACTTCATGTAGATGTTAAAAAGCATGGGCAAGATGAGGGACCCTTGAGGGACCCCTGCTTTTGTGTAGTACGGTTTTGACGAGAAAGGTGGGGTTTGGATAACATTAGTTCTGTTTTGAAGGTAGGACGTGATCCAGTCAAGAGCAGTCCCTTCTATGCCAGCATCGTAGAGTCTTTGTATCAGTGTCATGGTCAACCATGTCAATTGTTGATGATTCTTCTTATTGGAGTGGCAGCAGAGGTTGTTAGAAGAATTGTCTTGGAAGTTTGCGGTGGACATGGGTCTGAAGGGCTACCTTCAGGCCTGCTTGCTTTGACCAGTTCCTTAAATTCATTGTGTGAAAAGTGTTTGAAGGAACGGAGATACTGGGTTAGAGTATTCTTGGATTATTGTTTTGTTTTGTCTTTGTTTTAAGTATAAGTCCAACCTGTCTGCTTTGTCTGTGTAATGATTTGCCAGTTTGTCTGTGAATTCTTGAGTAATGGGACGAGTTCCTTCTAGGCAATTTGGTTTGCAAAATTCATTGAGTATTTTATAGAATTTTGCACATTTAGCATTTTGAATTCTGTTTGAATAGTACCTTTTTTTGCTTTTTTGATAGCAGACTTGTCTAATCTGTTAAATTTCTGTAGGCGAAGTTGGTCTTGTTTGGCGTTTTGTTTGAGCCAGGCACTTTGCAGTTTTCTAAGTAGTGGTTTTATGTCGGTTATCTCTGTATTTCTCAGTGGTGCTTGTTTTCTTTGATTCTGTTGTGTAGTTTTGAGTGGGATCGGATATCAAAAGTTCCCTCTAGCCACTCATAGCTTTTTAACAGAATTTGTTTCCAGATCTGTACTGGATGTTAGTTGTGCTTCTAAGTGTTCCAAATTGAGTTTGTTCCACGGTCGATAGGTGGATGCATGTAAGGGTGGTTTTAGGTGAGTCGCTTACTGTTGTTTTATGTTAGAAAGAAAGCAGGTGGTCGTCTTACCTTGCGACTGGAGTTATAGTTTGAAAGGTAACTAGTTCAGTATTAACAAAATGTACATCTAGGCTATGTCCAGTGATGTATGTGGATTAGTGGACTACCTGATGAAGGTTCAGTGCGTCTAGGCAAGTGATTATTTTTTTCGGATGGGGCATATTGTGTTTGTCAAACCAAATGTTGAGGTCACCCAGAAGTCATAGATTGGAATGTATTGTTATCAAGTTTGAAACTGTGTCTAGAAGTGTGTCTGGAAATGTCGCCTTGCTAGGTGGAGGTCTGTAAAGGAGCAGGCGGAAGATGGTGTAGGATTGTATCTGGTGAGAAGAGCCTCACAATTCTTTATGGAGATGTTGTCAACTTTAGTGATACGTAATGTTTTCCTGAACACAACAGCTAGGCCACCTCCTTTTGTGCCTGTTCAATTTTAGGTGATCATTTGATAGCCTAGAGGAACGGATTCATGCAGGATGGCAGCCATATCATCTCCCAATCATGATTCACAATAGTATGTCTGGTTTTGCGTCAGTAAGAAGGTCATGTGATGTTTGTTTTTAGAGAGTGATCGAGCATTTATTACTAGACAGTTTAGAGAATCTGCTTTGGTCACAGTGAGACTTTTTGTAGTGGGTTTGTAGCAAGTGTGTTTTTAGTACTGGTGTTAGTTGTTGTAGGATAGGAATTGTGTAACTGTTCTGTAATGTGGTCCTCGTCCAGCAGACTACGAATGCATTTTGATGGGTCTGCCTGCGTAGGTGGTGGAGGTGGTGTTTGAGAGTGAGTTGGTGGGCTGTGTTGTTTTTGTGGTGTAACCTTGTTGTGCAGTAGACGTGGAGAAGCAAAGTTGTAATGTGTGGCACGTGGCTTATATTGTTTGTGTTTGTTTAGGGCGGAAGATGTATGAGTTAGGGGTGGTGGTGTAGCATGTGGGTCATGTAGTAAGGTTCTAAATTGTCCAATGGATGAGAGGCTGTTAGAAGAGAGTTGCTGTGTTGCTGTATGTGTGTTAGGTGTGGTGGAAGAGAGAAAGCTTGGGATTGTAGTTTATTACTTTGTGTAGTTTGAAAGGTGGGTGTATGATTGTATTTTGTGACTAAGTATTATGAGGTGTTGCACTTGAGAGATTTTGTTGTGCTGGCGTGCGTGATATGTATTGTTTTGGAGGAGTAGTGAAATGAGGTGCTTATGTATTTGTTTTATGAGATAGTTGTTTGTATAGTATTGTTTGCAAGAGGAAGTTGTAAGGTAAAGGGGGTGGTGATGTGTTTGATAGTAGAGTGTATGTTGTGTGTAGGAGGGGATAAAGTAGAGCTAAGAGTGTTTGTCTTAGACTTGATTGCTGCAAGAGTTAAAATGTCTGGTGCTGTGGAGTGTAAGTGTTTTGTTATTGTGGTAGAAAGAAGAGGAGGGTGTTGGTTGGACAAATGATGGAAGGCTGACTATAGGTTTGTTAGTGATAAAAGGGGATTTCTGAGGAGCAATTAGAGTGGGGAGTGTGTGTTTGGATGGGTTGTTAAGTAGAGTATGGATTTTAGTTGTGTTAGTGATCTTAGGTTAGTAAAGGATAGAGTTGTGTACTGTTTGTAGGTGGTGGTGCAAATGTGTGGTATTTGGGATATAAGGGTATATAGGTGTGGTTTTGTGGTGGGTGCTGGTATATTGAGTTGTGCTTAGGGTTGCTTTGTAGTAAATGTGTGGAGTACATTTGGTGAAAGTGTGTTACTTTGGTCATGGATGGGGTGGGGTGTGTGCTGATGTATTGGAAAATGGGCAGCATTTCTGGCCCTACTTCCAACCAGTCGCAAACGGGCTCAAATAGGCAACTGCCTTTGTCTTCGACGCCCGGGCTGAGACGCCCTAAACCTTTGTCTTTTATAACCCTACTAATCAGGTAACCCCTTCAGCCAATGGGAACCCTAGACCTAACCCTACCCAATCACAACACTAGCCCCAAACTCTAGAACCAATAGGATACCAAGACCTTACAGTAGTCGCGGCTCGCAATACTCGCGGGTGAAAGGGTGTTGCGCAGCGGGGAGTAAAATAAAAATGAAATTTACTGGACTGGGTCCCGCACCTCCTCTGATCTATGGCCGGGTTCCTGCTCCTGAACAGGAACAGGCATGCTCCCTCCCCTAAGCCAATCACAACGCTGCAATGGCAGCGTTGTGATTGTTGCGGAGTCCCAGACAGTGCCCGCCAAGCACTTGTTGGGAGCCCGTTTTCTCTATGTAGGCTGCATGCAGCCTACATAGAGAAAATGTAGAGTGCGCATGACTGCATTGGTCGGCTCCAACCAGGCATACCCCTGCCTTCTGCTTTCTCGCAGCGCAAGAAGCAGAAAATAAAATGGTATTTAAAATATAATTTTATTTTCAGTTTCTCGAACAGCGAGAAAGCAGTGGGGCGGCGCTTCTCCACCCAATCAGGCACCAACCCTTATCCCTACGTCCAATAGAAAGCCTAACCATAGTCCCAGCAACAAATCACACAGGAAACCCATATCCCTACTTCCAATACAAAGACTAATCCTAGTCCTAGTCCCACAACTAGTCCATGTTACATCGTAATGAGCAGACCTGGTAACCCAAAAGTAGTTCTTTAGCAAAACCCAATAAAATCAGTTCAGACAAAAGAGCTGGAATATATGGAACACCACAGAGGATCACCACATAGTCCACTAAATAGGTTTCTGATTACACCAGTCTGCAAAAGAGATAGAAAAGAATTTGACTGTAAGCATCAGGTGGAATTGCTGAACATGAGGTTATATTGTGCTTGTTCAACTAATAAAATGTAATCTTTTGCCATGCCTCATCTAATCAACACATTACAGGAATGTTACTCATGGGGCCAGGTAGGAGAGGAAGTAGCCAGGAATGGAACTGTTATTTTGCAGTTGGAAGCGATGAGGAATGTGGTATAGAGCTCTCCATGTCAGTAGGTAGTCGGACTCATTTAAAACTATGTAGTGTACACCTATCTGCAATGAATTTGAGAATGCAGTTTATATTCTAATGTGATGACTTCGTTGGTGACTCTTCGCCCTAGAAATTAGAGAAGACACGGATACCCATGGCTGTCAAGAGTCTAAGCAAGCTGCATATGCCATACACCACAGAAGCTTGCACACTTACTTTTTTTTCTTCTTTTTCATTCTCATGATTGGACTGTGCTTACTTAATTTCTTTAGATGTTTGACCAAGGATTTGGGTTTGCATTAGTCTTTTGAATTGGTCTGGAACTGATCTGTGACCTGCTAAGCTCATCGTCAAGTTTTCAAACTGTGGGGTGCGCCCTCTCTGGTCTGAGACTGCATTCCACGGGGACCCAAGTGCACCCTCAAGGACTTGTAAATGAGGATGGCCTGAAAGCATCTTGTTTATTTTGTGTGATTCAAGACTTTCTTCATTTATATGCAGAGGTTAAAGTGCATAAAAGTGTGGAACTGTAATTATGAGTTCCCTGGCGCACAGACCGTAACTGGGGTGGTGAGGTCAAAGATGTAGCTAAAAAGAACAAAATATTCAGTAACTGTTTTTGTTTGTTTCACCTTAAAGTAACTGCATGTATAAAGCATGGCCATACCCTAAATGAAAAATAAATTAAAGTTAAAATAATCGGTGGAAAATATACTCTTCCATAATGCAACTTCAACTAATGCGAATAATTGTATCATATAACCTGTAGTGGGGAATAGTGACTCGTGTATTTATAGTGCTAAAAGTTCCCAGCTTGTGCCAAAAAGCACTCTACATATGTAAATCATTAATATCTATATATTTTAGTAGTAAGTAATCAAGACGATGCTTAGAAGCGTTTTTGTAAGTGTCCATTAAAAGGATGCATGCCAGAAGTCTCCTAGTATCACCCTTTTTAGGTTTCGGCTACCGTCCCACTGCGAAAGCAGTGGGTGGGCGGAGCCGAAATCTTTTGTTAGTAGTATGGGGGCCTGAACACGCCCCTCTTCTCCATTGGCTGGCCTCGTAAATTCTGGCCAGCCATTGGAGGAGAGGAGCGTCACTGAGTTCAGGGCCCGCCTTGACGCGATTCGGGGGCGTTTCTGGGTCTTTTTTTAAGCCCCGCCCCTTGTTGCCGTGTGTCCCGGGCCGCGCTGTGATTGGCTGCCGGCCCGGGACACCCCTGTGACGTCATTCCCCGGGCCGCGCTGTGATTGGCTGCCGGCCCGGGACACCCCTGTGACGTCATTCCCCGGGCCGCGCTGTGATTGGCTGCCGGCCCGGGACATGTCGGAAGTTTCTTAACAGGGTGGAGGGGATATCGAGAGAAAGGGAGGGCGGTCGTGATGAAGCCAAGCCCAGAGAGTCCAGCGTGGGCCCCAACCCCGAGGACAATGGACCAGCGAGGCCACAAGTAGCCGGACAAAGAGCGAGTATAACACTGAAAGGGAAAACACTCCTACGGCACCGCCCGCAAACGCCGCTCGAGAAAGACAAGTCTATATCCCCGACCTTAGTGCTTGTTTAGTACGCCGCTTTCTTCTGCATTAAAATCGCTTCAGTACCCGCATCAATTCCCTTCCATTCTGTCTTATCTAAAATTCATTGGAGACCGATCACTTGGATGAATGCTTTGGTGTTCCCATGGGGGCAAGAAGTCTAGTGTGGACTTCAGGGGATTAGGAAGTTTCAGATTTAAAGCCTTGAAGTGCACATTTCTCTCGCCTCTTTTCATTTGATTGGGAGAGTGTCGGGGAATTTCAATATCATTTTATTTCGGCACGGAGCAGAATCAATGGCGACGGGAGGGGGGGGGGAGCGCCTCCCGCGCACTCGCCTAACGCGCAAGGCCCCCAGGAAACCCCGGCCCCTTCTCCCCACACGAGCAACAAATTACAACATTCCCGTCCGCCTACATCGCCTCCCTCAATCTAGCCCTCCCCCCCCCCCCCGCAGCAGGAGAAGCAATGCGACCCCGCAGAACGGAGATCAGTGCTTAATTTGTGCTAAGCACCGGCACCTAATTCTCAGGGCCGGGTCTACACACACTGGTGCACGTGCACGTAATTGATTTAGTATAGTAATTATTTGCTTTTAATTGCTTCACTATTGTATTGTTACAGGACTAAAACTCACTTCTCGTCCGACTCCGGAGACAGTGTCTGCACTCTGCACTGTCACTCGCTTGAACGTCATCACTTACTTCAAGACAGTTCTCAATGGGTCCTTAGAGCTAATTAGGCAAAGGTCAGTGGGGTGAGAGTCTAACGTGGCAGGGGCGGGGAAAGGAGCTCACTGGACCGTGAATCGACACCGGTAAGTGCTGCCGGAGTGAGAGCAGAGGCAGTATTTGTTTTTATTAGTTAATGCCTGCCACGCTGTGATTTAATTGCTGTACAGTTTGCCTGGCAATTTGGCGCGGTAGTAGAGTTAATAAGAGACGAGGGGGAGGGGGGCTTGTGCCGTTCTCCCTTCCTTTGTAGTATCCCCGCTGTCCTGCTGCCCCCCCTGGCCTTCTCCTTTCTTGTGGTGACGTCCTGCTCTTCAGAGATGGAGCTGGCGCTTGAAATGAAAAGTTACCAGTTTCTCTGTGAAGGACCCGTTTTTTTTACTGCGTGGTAGGTGCTGGGTGGGTAGAGGTCCGTGCAACTCTTTAAAAATAGCGGGAAGCTGCACACCAGACCCCGGGAGCAGTGCGCATCTAATTTTTTTATTAAACTGCTTAACGAGCCCTATCGGAAAAATACTACAGGGGCAGGAGTTCAATACTATTTATCAGCAGATATGATGTTTTTTGTAACTGGGTGTCGGCTTTGAGAGTGTAACGTGAACTTCCCTGGGTTGTCAGTATCTGTGCGCAAAGATAGTCTATTGGTATTATGTGTAGGTAGTGATTTCCCAGGTCCGAGCTTTCTTATGTGCTGCGCTACTGGCTCAACTGAAGGAGCAGCTTATATGAGCTTTTGTGTCTGGTGCGCAAATATTTTTTGATTTTCTAGTCATGCTTGCAACTAAAAAATGTTGAATTGAAATGTACAGTTCTAATTATGCAGATTGCAGGGGCAGCTGGCGCCGGCCGTACGCTTAGTTATAAGAAGATATTGGCGGGCCTCTCTGGGGTTCAGTTAAAGGCCCTGCCTCCGCCCTGCCCGCCCGGCCAAAGGTGAAGTATGTATTCTGCCCTGCTTCAGAGTACTGGTCTAAATAAATCCAGGCTGGCTGGCAAAAATCGGGCTTGTCTGACTGTGTCTAGTCTACCTCTCGCAGTGTTGGAATGCCCGTTCTGTGCTCGTCTCGGGGGTAGCAGCACAGCTAAGCCATAAGTAAAATTAAAAATAGTTAGCCCAACGGAACTCTGCTCTCGTGGGTTTAGGATTACTTCAACTTATAACCCCGCCCCTGGCCTCAGCACGCACGGTATTGTAGACAATCAGTAGTGAACTACTAGTCCCATAATGCTTGATGCTGTTGTCAGTAAGAAACAGGCTGGAATAGCAAGTTGACGGTTACTCTGTCATATGAAACCATTATTCCATAGAATACCTTGGCTTGGTCACATGAGATGCATGTCAGGCATAGAGGTTGAATGACTTGATTCTGTGGCGCACTGGTGCTGGGAAGAGACGGAAGCGTCATCTTGACCTGGCAAAGGATTGCAACTTTTATCGGGATGCCCAGTGCCCTCCTAGTACCACGCCATGAGACAGTGTTGTTATTCACCTAGTTACTTATCTCAGGATTAGCCTGTCAAACGGAGAAGAATAGAAATTATACTGCAAATCATAACAAAGTATACTTAAGAATTTGTAAAGTACACGTTCACCCAAGGGTATCTTGGAGCTGAACAACAGATCGTTCGAGTTACCCAACTTAATGGTACTCATTTTATAGACCTCAGAAAGATGAAAGGCAGGGGGACCTGCCAGGATTTAAACCTGTGACCACACAGACAGGAAATTAGAACCTCTAACTTTGGGTGACAACGGCCATGGCTAATGGAGTAAGTGGGTGAAGCCAGAAAAAAGTAGGTGTGGCCTCCTACAAACATTTGAGCACCTGCACTTCAGATTTTACAAATTAAGCACTGACGGAGACCCACCCCTCCCCCCGCACTCCCCTATGAAAACTAACAACCTTTAACCCTGCCAAAAAACCCACAACTTCCCTCCTCACCTTATACAAAAAGCAACGGGCAGCACCCGCTCTGGGTCCATGCAGGGGAGGGCGAGGGTCAGCGCGAGCAGCTTTTAGTTTACCCTATCCGTCCAACTATTGCTGAACAGTTTTCACTGAGATGGATTCTGTATTAAACAGGGCTTGTTTGCATTAAAATGTTTCTTGTAAACGATGGGCACCTTTATCCATAGCTTTGTACCAGTATCGGGTATCGAACATCTGCTTGGGCCTGTTGTATATGCAGCTTGGCTCCTTCTAGGAGTGACACTGAGCTTCATTTTATCGTCTATTGATAGGTGGAATTATTTGTCTTTATTTCTTTTTATACCGCATCTCACATACTAAGCAACCTAGCATTGTTAACACTGTCACATTTGTGTCGGGGGATAACTGATTGACTGCAGTGTAATGTAATGAAATCGTTTTTATGGGAAAATAATTACAGTATAAAAAAAAAATTAGTTGCTGTTTAAAGAAGCCTTTTTTAATAGATTCCTGGATGCTGTACGTTGAAATGGTGAATAGGGATTTAGGAGCCGGCTGTACAGCATATTCCAATCAGCTTCTTGAATGGAGAAAAGAGAATATGCAAAGGGGACACCCAATTAATATAATTTCTCTCTATTATGAGGGATAGTGTTTGCTGGCAACTCCACCAAGATCGTGTATGGAGGAACACGTAGGGAGCAGCAGGGCTTTAACTGGGACGAAAAACTGGAGGGTCTCTGCAAGGGGCGTGGCCAGTGTAATTAAGGGCGTGGCTTAAAAACATATACGATAAAAATCTGCCTTAACATAGTGTGCCACCCGACTTGTATGTTGCTCTTTCTGTCATTGCATCCTAGGTGTGTGGGTGTGTGTGGCTCTGGGTGTGTGGGTGTCTGTGGCTCTGGGTGTGTGGGTGTGTGTGGCTCTGGATGTGTGGGTGTGTGTGTGTGTGTGTGTGTGTGGCTCTGGGTGGCTCTGGGTGTGTGTGTGTGTGGCTGGCTCTGGGTGTGTGTGTGTGTGTGGTAGTAATTGCTGTCTGCTGAGCTCGTCCAGTAGGGTACAATAGGTCTTACATTTGCGAGAGATTACGCTGTTGGCATTGTAAATGACAATGCCATTTATTTGTCTGTTTTCAAATCCAACACATAAATAAAAAAAAATGTAATTTACAATGCCAATAGCTCTGCCTTTTGCAAAGGCGAAACCGTTGCATTGTAAATGCTTGTTTATTTTATTTTTATTTTCTTTACTGGCATTTATAAAGAACAAACATAACAGAACAAAAAGGCCAAGTATATCATTCGTATCATTAGCAATCCAGTAGTCTACAATAATAATCGCGTTTTTAGCAATGACCGTGTACAGCACCAACTGCAGAGAAGAAATCCCAATAATGGAATCAGTGACCACAATGTGACAGACTTAATAGTGCATTTGCCTGCATTATATCCGACATCTCCAACTATTAAAGGGCCTGTGAGGAAGGGTGTGCAGCGGGCCGGAAAAGCAGGCGAGGAGGCCGTATATGTTGTGCTATACTGGTTGTTTATTTCAAATAGTCACAGAGGTAGGACACAAGGAAAACAAGGAGGACTTCAGGGTACGGGTTCCACTCCGGGTCTTCTTGGCAACTCGCTGTCTTCGGCTGTTCCAACGGCGGCTCCGGTGACGTGGAGGATCCACGGAGGGCAGGGAGCAAAAGAGAAAACAAGGGACCGTTAGTCCTATCCTAGTCTCAGGAACTCTGTAACGCACACCGTCACCCGGGACGTGTTGTGGAAGGGACGGAAAAGAGACAGTGAGGGAAGGAAGGTATCGGGAGGTAGGAACACGGGTCGGTAAGAAGAAAGGGTGTTCGGTCGGGACGTGAAGGAAATGGCGGGGCATGCAGTGGGGTGCTATACAACTATAATACAGTGCAGGGGATGTGCTTCTAAAGAGAAGGGGTATTTTGTACAGGGACTTTACAAGGGACTCCTAGTGAGCAGACAATAGAAAGGTTTTAAGGCACTCACGCGGTCCGCCGTAACTCTCCGTTGAGTTACGGCCGCTCTTCAGCCACCTCCTGTGGACTCCACCACTCTTCGGTCCACACGTCTGTTTCGCCCGTCTGTTCTCCGTCTCCAGCTTCTTCTCCTTTACGACCACCAGTCCGAGGTTCCTGCCACAAATCTCCGACGGCGTTCTCTTCCTGGTTCTCTCTTTTATCCTGTTCTGTCTCTGCCACAGGGGCGGAGCTTCCGGGGTCCGCGAGATTTGAGTCCGTCAGACCCGGTGTTCTGGTTGGCCCCTGTGGGGAAAAGAAGGGCGTGATTCTCTGGGCTCTTGTTGGCGTTTCGAGTCTGGTCCTTATGGTGGCGTTTTGAGGCCGGGGATACAGTCCCGGGGGTAGCGAAGGAGGTAGGTTCGGGGAAGGGTGGTGTTCAGGTTGGGGTTGCCGGGACGTCGTCTCACATCCCCTTTCCCTAGCTGTCCTTCTTGTAGGGGAGGGAGACGAAGGGTATCTCGAAAGGAAATCCGCGTTGCCCTGTTCGGATCCCTTCCTATGTTTGGTTTTGAAGTGGAAGGGCTGTAGGGAGAGAAACCATTGGAGGACCCGGTCGTTCTGACCTTTGTTCCGGGCCATCCACTCCAAAGGGGCGTGGTCGGTGTAGAGGACAAATTCTCTGCCCTCCAGATAATATCGGAGATGGTCCACCGCCCATTTGATGGCTAGGGCTTCCTTTTCCACCACAGCGTAATGTTTTTCACGAGGAAACAGCTTGCGGCTGACATAAAGGATAGGCCTTTCATTACCCAGGGGATCTTTTTGGGACAGTACCGCCCCTAACCCATGATCGGAGGCATCCGTTTGTAGGATAAAGGGTAGGGAGTAGTCGGGGGGGACCAAGACAGGACTCGAGGTCAAGGCTTCCTTTAAGTCCGTGAAGGCCTGCCAGGCTTCGGGAGAGGGGTTCCGTAGCTTCTCTCCGGATCGGTTTGATTTTTTTAGCAGATCCGTCAGGGCTGCTGCTCTCTGGGAAAAGTTCGGCACAAACCGTCGATAATACCCGAGAAGCCCTAGGAAGGCCCGAAGGTCCTTTTTTGTTTGGGGGAAGGGAAGGGATCGAATAGCAACAGTTTTGCTTTCTTGGGGTCTTATCAAGCCATCTCCCAGAAGGTACCCCAGGTATTTAACTGTCTTTGCCGCCAGGGTTGTTTTGGCGGGGTTAATGGCGAACCCAAAGGATCCTAGGGAGGAGACAACGTCAAAAAGATGTTTCAAGTGTTGGGGCCAGCTGTCGCTAAAGATGATGATATCATCTAAATAGGCGCCGGCGTACTGTGAGTGGGGTCTCAAGACGTGGTTCATAGCACGCTGAAATGTGGCTGGGGCGCCATGTAGACCAAAGGGCATGACTAAAAACTGATACAACCCCTCAGGGGTGGAAAAGGCGGTCTTCTTTTTGTCTTGTTCCCTGAGAGGTATTTGCCAATACCCTTTGCATAGGTCCAGGGTCGATATGTACTTTGCCTTTCCTATCCTTTCAATCATTTCATCCACCCGGGGCAAGGGGTAGCTGTCGAAGGTAGAGACCTTGTTGACCTCCCTAAAGTCTATGCAAAAACGGACTGACCCATCTGGTTTTGGCACAAGGACGATAGGAGAATTCCAGTCGCTAACAGAGGGCTCTATGATTCCCATCTTCTGCATGTCGGCTATCTCCTGTCGTATGACCGCTCGGCGGGCCTCGGGAAGTCGGTAGGGCCTCAAGCAGACTACTTTTCCTGGTACCGTTTCTATTGCATGCTCGGTGATGTTGGTTCGACCAGGAGAGGAGGAGAAGACCCCTTTCAGAGGCGCCAGGTATTCTCGTAACTCCTGGGTTTGTACGGAGGTCAGTTCCGGATCTACACAGGAGTCAAAAGAGAAAGGAAGATGGTTGGGGTTTCCGTGTAGAACTGGACGGGGTCCTTCCCATTTTTTTAGCAAGTTTACGTGGTATATCTGGGAGGTTCCACGTATAGGGTCTATCTCTACCTCATAGGTAACCGGGGTCACCTGTCGGAGGACGGTATAAGGCCCTTGCCACTGTCCCAGAAGTTTTTGGTCAGACGAGGGCATCATGAGGAGTACCAAGTCGTTGACAGCAAAGACGTGGGACCTGGTACCCTTGTCATACTGCTTCTTTTGGCTGTCTTGAGCGTTCTCCAGATTCTGTCTCACTATGTCCCGGATCATGGAGAGGTGTGTTTTCAGATTCTCGAGGTATTCGGGGAGCGGACGTGTACGATCCGGCTCGGCTTCCCAGGCCTCCTGTGCCTTGTCTAGCAGGGTACGAGGGGGACGCCCGTACAGTAACTCATACGGAGAGTAGCCTGTGCTGCTCTGGGTTTTGCAGCGGATGGCGAAGAGGGCCAAAGGTAGCATGTCCTCCCACCTTTTGGCTTCTAGGCCCAAGAGTTTTTTTAGGGTCTGCTTTAGGGTGGCGTTGTAGCGCTCTACCAATCCGTCCGTCTGCGGATGATAGGCAGAAGTTCTGATCTGTTTTATCCCAAGTTCAGCGCATACTCGTTTCATCAAGACAGAAACAAAAAGCGTGCCCTGATCGGTCAGGATTTCCCGGGGAAACCCTACCCGGGAAAACAGGGAGATTAGGGCTTTGGCTATCGTTTGGGTAGTGGGTTGTCGCAGGGGTATGGCCTCAGGAAAGCGAGTGGCATAGTCCACTATGACCAGGGCATATCGACACCCGCTACGGGAGGGCAAGAGTGGGCCTATGATGTCCATCCCTATTCGGCTAAAGGGGATGTCTATGAGAGGGAGGGGTTGCAAAGGCACTCTGGGAGGTCTATGTCAGCTGTTTTTCTGGCATACAATGCATTCACGACAATAGGTTTTGATCCTTTGATACACCCCGGGCCAATAGAACTTCTCCAAGACGGTTTGACTAGTCTTCTCGTCCCCGAAATGACCCCCCAGAAGGTGGCTGTGGGCCAGGAAGAGGACTTTGTCCTGGAAGGGACCTGGGATAAGTAACTGTGCGTTCTGTTGGGGCCCCCCTTTTCTGTATAGCAACCCGTTTTTCTTAAAGAAGTAGGGACCTACTTGCAAGGGGTCTTCGTGATCGAGGGCCCTTCCCCATGCTTCCTGAAGAAGGGGATCCTCCTGTTGGGCAGCTCTGAATTCCCTGTCTGTCTGCCACGGGTGGTTTTCAGTAAAGGTGGGGTAAGCACTGACGTATTCTTGCTTCTCTTTTCTTTTCTGGCTTTTGGTTTTGTGGGGTTTAGGAACCGTCACTGGGTGGGTCTGTCCCTGGTACGGAGCGTCCTTCCACCATTGTGTCAGGGAGTCCGATGTATCCTGGAGAAGCATAGGCAGTCCCGGATAGTCGCTCCCTAGAATGGCTTGTTCGGGGAGAGCGGGCACAAGACCAATGGTAAGGGAAGTTCCGGGGTCGTGCCGATGCTGAACACGCACCTGGGTAGTGGGGTACTGTTTGGTGTCCCCATGGACACACTGTATGGCAACCATCCCCGTAGGACTGACTGGATGTGCCAGGTCCTGAGGCCTCAGGACGCTCTGACGACAGCCGCTGTCGGCAAGGGCCATTAGTCGTTGACCGTCGATAGACACCGGACAGTGGAAGGCTGGGGGTGTGGTCCCTGGAGGGTTGCACAGATAGTTCCTTACAAGGCCGACCTCCATCGGTTCTTCCTTCTGCGGGCACATCCGGGCGATGTGTCCGAACCCACCACAGGCATAGCACTGGGGTCCGGGATTAGGGGGACGGACTATGACCAGTGAAGGAAACAGGGGGGCTGGTTCTGGTCTTCGATTTGGAAGGGGCTGGAGAGGCCGTGACTGTCCGGCGTGCGGGGCCCGGTGCGGATGTTCCTCCTTGCCCCGCTGGAGTTCCTGTGCTCGACTGAAGGCTGAGGCTATCTCAATGGCCGTTTCCAGGGTGAGTCTGGAATGTTGCCTCACCCAACGCTGGGTGGCTGGATGTAAAGAGTTCAGGAACTGTTCCAAATAGATCTTCTCAAGAATGTTATCCTTTGTGGAGGTCTCTGGCCGGAGCCATCTGTTTGCAAGATCCCTAATCCGAAATGAGAGGGCCCTTGGATTCTCTTGGGGCCTCTCTTTTGCCTGTCGTAGCTTCAATCTATAGGTGTCATCGTCAATCCCAAGACGTTCCAATATGCACCGCTTGATATCCGCATAAGGGGTGGTGCCCTGTATGTTGGCCTGCTGGTAGGCTGCTTGCAGGTCGCCTGTGAGAAGGGGACCCAGATATTGACCCCAACGGTCCACTGGCCAATTGGCTGCTTGGGCAAGACGTTCGAAGTTAGTGAAGAAGTAGTCCGGGTCTTCTCCCGGGACGTACTTCTGCAATACCACAGAAGGGAGGGAGGCTAGTGGTCTCTGTTGACCCAGGGCCGTTGTTAACTTCTCCATGGTTTGTTCGTGGACTGTCCCTTGACCCTTCAGGACGTTGTGAAGCTGGCCCCTGTCGTCTTCGGCGGTCTTTAGGAACTGCTCCATCAGTTTGCTGAACTGTTCCTGGGATTCCGCCATCTTTCTTACAACGGCCTCCATGCTTCCGGCTGATCCCACTTCTGACACCAGATGTGAGGAAGGGTGTGCAGCGGGCCGGAAAAGCAGGCGAGGAGGCCGTATATATATTGTGCTATACTGGTTGTTTATTTCAAATAGTCACAGAGGTAGGACACAAGGAAAACAAGGAGGACTTCAGGGTACGGGTTCCACTCCGGGTCTTCTTGGCAACTCGCTGTCTTCGGCTGTTCCAACGGCGGCTCCGGTGACGTGGAGGATCCACGAAGGGCAGGGAGCAAAAGAGAAAACAAGGGACCGTTAGTCCTATCCTAGTCTCAGGAACTCTGTAACGCACACCGTCACCCGGGACGTGTTGTGGAAGGGACGTAAAAGAGACAGTGAGGGAAGGAAGGTATCGGGAGGTAGGAACACGGGTCGGTAAGAAGAAAGGGTGTTCGGTTGGGACGTGAAGGAAATGGCGGGGCATGCAGTGGGGTGCTATACAACTATAATACAGTGCAGGGGATGTGCTTCTAAAGAGAAGGGGTATTTTGTACAGGGACTTTACAAGGGACTCCTAGTGAGCAGACAATAGAAAGGTTTTAAGGCACTCACGCGGTCCGCCGTAACTCTCCGTTGAGTTACGGCCGCTCTTCAGCCACCTCCTGTGGACTCCACCACTCTTCGGTCCACACGTCTGCTTCGCCCGTCTGTTCTCCGTCTCCAGCTTCTTCTCCTTTACGACCACCAGTCCGAGGTTCCTGCCACAAATCTCCGACGGCGTTCTCTTCCTGGTTCTCTCTTTTATCCTGTTCTGTCTCTGCCACAGGGGCGGAGCTTCCGGGGTCCACGAGATTTGAGTTCGTCAGACCCGGTGTTCTGGTTGGCCCCTGTGGGGAAAAGAAGGGCGTGATTCTCTGGGCTCTTGTTGGCGTTTCGAGTCTGGTCCTTATGGTGGCGTTTTGAGGCCGGGGATACAGTCCCGGGGGTAGCGAAGGAGGTAGGTTCGGGGAAGGGTGGTGTTCAGGTTGGGGTTGCCGGGACGTCGTCTCACAGGGCCATTGTGGTTGACTGAGCCCAAATGTGACGTCCTAAATCCAATCTTTTATTAAAGGAACTCCCCTCCGACATGGCCATTTGGCGCTTCGCACAGAGTAAAAGCATAGCAAAAAGATTGCGAAACGCTACTGGTGTGTCTTTTACGTAGCCCAATAAGCCAAGCAAAGGGTTCGAGTCTTCAAACGTGCCAATGATATTGTGAAATGTGGTAATATGTTTGACCAAAATACAGACAGACGTAGGCAACTCCAGGCCACATGTAGAAACGTAGTCGATCCCAAACCACACTTCCAACAGCTGTCATCTTCTTTAATCTTTAGTCCTATAGAATCTATGTAGGAACTTAAAATGGATCAAGGGAAGCTTGTACTTGGGGTACAGAGCAGTAAGTTGAGTACAGTAATAGGTCCACTGATCCTCCATCATCGGAACCTGCAGTTCAACATTCCACACCTGGAGGGCCCTAGGTCTCCGCAGGGGGTCCGAGGTCTGCATGGAATTGTAAATACGTGTGATGAGTCTACGGGGAGACTCCAATTTAAGCACATTTTCCAATAAGAGCAGTGTGGGAGGGTAAGCAGGAAACGGGTCATACAGAGCCCGACAGGTTGCCCTGAGTTTATAGTATAAAAACAGTTCAGAAAAACGTGTTGCACGCTCCTCCATCGATTCGGGGGGCCCTAAATATCTCTCCGGGGTATAAATCTGCAAACAAATTCATGCCCATCCTCTGAGCAAGTATCCTGCTAGCGCCCTCCCCCATGGTAGGTAGCATGGGATTATGTGCCAGGTGAATAGACGGGCATAAAGAATTTTGTGTTGAGCTCTGTCTCTGAGTATTTCCCAAGCCCACCGTAATGTCTCAACAGTGTCAATGCCATCACAGGATATTTATAAGCTTGATACAGGTCCGCCCGAGTGGCACTGGCGCTGCAACATCTGTTTCCACCGCTGTGTGCGGCTGGAAAGGGGTTGGGTGCCCCCAAAAGTGTAAGAACTGGGCCTGTGCACCCAGAGCGTAAAGGTCGGGAGCCCCTAGATCACCCTGGCTCAATGGAAGAGTCAGAAGTTCCCATAAAACCTATGCCTGTCTGCCCACCCAAACCATAGAGGTCAATATAGAACAAATGGATTTGAAGAAGGCTTGCATGAGGGGAATTGGGATATTTACAAATAAATACAGCAGTTTCGGCAGTACCACCATTTTGGCAATTGGGATTCTCGCTCAGCCAGGGACAAGGGAAGTCTGACCCATGCAGTAATTTTGTCTTCCAACCATGTGATCGTACGCCCGTAATTCATATCCCAGATATCCTGCAAGTTTATACTTGGCCATATTCTGAGATATTTCACCGGGCCGTCAACCCACTTAAGTGGGAGCTCAGTGGAAAAGGGAATAGTTGCATCCTGTTAAAGGGAAAATCGTGGACTTGGTCCAATTGATGGACACACCGGAGAGACCCCCGAATTTTATAATTTCACGGATGATTGGTGCCATATTCAACTCCGGATCATTAATATACAAAGTGACGTCATCAGCGTATAATGAAGCAAGGAGACTCCTTGTGCTAGACCCTATCCCCCTGGCAGTATGATGTTGCCGTATGCGCGCAGCCAAGGGCTCCATCACAATGGCGAAGAGCAATGGGGACAGCGAGCGCCCCTGCCTAGTGCCAGGTGATATGGCGAATGGCTCTGACACCAGAACATTAACACGGATCCTCGCTGAAGGCCTTATATAAAGCAGTCTCACAAGACTAAGGAACAGTGGACTGAACCCAATTTGTTCGAGCACTGCAAACAAGTATAACCATTCCAGGGTATAGAACGCTTTTGTAGCATCAAGGAACACTACTATAGCTTTCGAGTCAGGATGTTAACAGTGAACCACTGTGAAAAAAGTCCGCAGATTGTGGGATGTGGAGCGCCCTGGAATGAAACCTGATTGGTCTGGGTGAGCAATCAACGAAAGCAGAGGCTGCAGGTGGTTCGCTACCAGTTTTGCCAAAATCTTGATGTCTACATTTATTAGGGAGAGAGGTCTGTAAGAGTCCAGTTCGTTCTCTGGCTTCCGCGGCTTCAACAGGGTAATGATGATTGCCTCACACATTGACGGTGGAAGAATACCGGAAGTCTGAGCCTCCTCGTATAATGCTATTAAATGAGGAGCCAGTTCTTCAGCATATGTTTTATAAAAGACCGTGGTCAGACCATCAGACCCCGGAGCCTTCTCCAGTGGTAGACTTTTAATCACCTTAGTGACGTCCTCCACCGAGAATGAGACATCCAAATATTCCCGGTGCCCACGGCCCAGCCACAGTAGCTCCAACGAATCCAGAAAGGGTCGGAGACCCTCCTGGGCAGAGCCATGGGTTAACAAATAGAGTTTGGCATAGAATTGTGAGAACTCATCCAGTATTTCTTTTGGGCCTCCAATCGAGGGGGGATGCTCACCCTTTATTTCAGTAACATACGCAGTGGACCTTGGGGCGCGAAGCAGTAACCCTAGTTTTCCCCGGCCTGTCCCCTTCACCGTACTTCATGGCTTGGACGTGTTTACCTAAAAATGTCCCCTCTCGTTGTACTTCTTCCTCGAATCCCAACAATTTCTCCTACAACATGGCTACAACTGTGTGATCATCAGTGGTGTAGAACCGAGTTTCCAGCCCCTGGATCTGCTTCTCCAGGGAAGCAAGTGTACCCTGTATATCCTTCTGTACTCCAGCTTGACGTGCGCTACAGCTACCTCTAATGACCGTTTTAAATGCCTTCCATAGGGAGGCCTGGGTAGAGACCGAGCCAGCATTAAGATCAAAGTAATTGGTTATATCTCACCTAATCTCTTCCCTAAAAGCTTCATTGAGGAGTGCGTTAGGCGAATGCTGCCAACCAAACATCTGGGCGTATGAGTTTGGTAGTGTCTGGCGGAGGAGACTAGGGGCATGATCAGACGAGGATCTTGGGAGGTGTGTAACCTCACAGGCCAAAGTTGCTATGTCACGGGACACCAGCCAGTAGTCCAGACACAACCAGGTCTTATGAGACTCAGATATGCACGCACCTTCCCTGACCTGTGGGTGATTGTGCTGCCATATATCAATCACATCCCCATCCGACATGATAGCATTCAATGCAGCACTGGCTGAAGGGTGCAGGGAGCCGGATTGTTCCTTCCTGTCCATTCTGTCATCTAGAATTGTATTAAAATCCTGCTGTTCTCCCCCCCCACCCCCCACCCCCCTGTCCCTCCCCCCGATGATAGTGTCACATCCTGTAGCTCTCACCTTAGCCCATATGTTCTGGAAGAAGGCGTGGGAATCAACATTCGGACCGTACACTGCTATTATTACCACACGGACCCCACCGATAGTACCAAGTAATATAATTAATCTGCCCTCAGGATCTACAGTTGTTTCGCTCTCCTTCCATTCAAGTCCCTGTCTAAAGAGCACAGCCACCCCCTAGAATAATTTGTGTAGATGGATGAGTAAACTTGTCCCCAATGCCTTGTCCTTAGCCTGGTTGAGGGTTCAGAGTTCAGATGTGTCTCCTGAAACAAGCATATGTCAACGTGATGACGTACTAAGTAGGAGTGGACTAGTCTAGCCTTTCTATGGCCGGATGTTCTAGGTTAAAAAGTTGAGATTAGACATTCCGGACCAAACAGGAACACACGCACAAATCTAGAGCAGGTCCAACATGACAAGACTGGCCAAAGCCCACCACCCAGCCATACACAATGAATGCCCTGATGTCCACACCCCACACATTCCAGTAGCTGCGGTGACACTGAAAATGACATACATTCGTAGTTCACTAGACTACATAATAGAATACTGGCCAACAGTAAAATATAACCACCCCCCCCCCCCCCACCTCAACCCCCCAAATAGGTTGTGTAATACCCTCCCCAAGGAACATTATAAAACAAAAGGTATGCCCTATCTAAGACAGAACCACAAACTGGAGTACCCCTTCAGAGCAAGAAACTACTGGCGGGAGCTCTCCCTGGCGGGCGCAGTAATGCCGGCTTACTCTCCTGCCTAGGCAGGCTGGCCGAGAGGACTTGCTGAGGGTCAAACCAGTACATTTTGAATTAAGGAGGAAACCAGTCTGCAGTGGCCACTTTTACGAAGGAAAGAGAAAGAATAAGAGCACTGTGCAACGTATATGTTTTCAAGAGCTACGGCCTAGTATGGTATAACGGAGAGTAGGGAATCTGGGCCTGAAGCAGAATACTTTTGGCAGGTAGAAACTCCTGGCGTGCCGCTTGCACCGCCTGTGTGAAATCGGGGTAAAATAAGATGGTGTTCCCTTTATGCGATATGGTCCCCCGCTCATGTGTCAGAGGATGAGGTTGCGGTCTTGATGCTTAAGGATTCTAGCCAGGATGGGCCTTGGTGTAGCCCCAACTGGAAGTCTAGGGCCCAGAGCACGGTGAGCAGGTTCAACCGTGAAAACATCCAACAAATTAGGATCTAAAAGTTGACATAGCAGATCTGTGACATAGACTTCCATCTTAGCAATTACTGTTGTCTCCAGAACCCCGGTGATCCTCAAATTGTTGCGACAGGACCAAGCTTCTAAGTCCTCGTTCTTTGCCCTGACGATGCCCAACACCCTGTCCATATGTAATAGTCGCTCCTTAGTTTCCACCTGGAACTCATGAAAATCTGGGTTTCGATTTTCTGACATATCCAGCTGTGTCTTGTGCTTGCCTGCCTGTTTTTTAACTGCATCAAGTTGCGTAATAAGCACATCCAGTTTAGTATCTATGGTACGTAGGCTTACTCTCATTTCCAGCATTAAACTGCGTAAATCTTCCCCCCCGATCCTCCGGTTGTAAGTCGAGCAGTCGTTCAGAGCTGGCCTCCGGGTCAGTTTCCGTGAGCCTCGTGGTACCTCTATTATCGAAATTTAGCTTCTGTTTATTTATTTTATTATTTATTTTTAGTGTTTTCTATAGCGCGAACTTGAACCGATTAGGTTATCAGAGCGCTTTACATAGCACCTAGCATCTTGTTTGTCCATGATCTATAGCAATATAGCAATACGCAACAGAAAGCTGACCAGTCGGCCTTTGCGAAGGGCCTTTTTCTGTGCGACCAGGTATGTTGCCATATTTTAGTAACTTTTGATCCGTTTGAGCTAGAAACATGTCTTTTTGTTAAAATATACAGATTTTGCAGCTGATCATTGATTGTGGTAAATACATAATTATGCACAAAACAAAATGGCTGCAAAAATTGCATAGTTCCAGCGGCCCAGATTAAACCGACAATTATTGCTATTTTACTGTCTTTCCTTGCTAGTATGAGGGGCAAGTGCACACTTGTGGTACCAGTGTTGATTTTTGCCTCCGAGCAGTGCTCCACAGGCGGGAAAATTTTAAGCAGAGGAGACACCTTACTTTGTATGTCAGAGATGTCAGCGAAGGGGATGGGGCAAGATCGTGCCCATGTTTTTATGAAGGACGGAGGAAGCAACCCACTTCTCAACGCAGTAGCTGGAATTAGTGAAGCGGGTGCTGTAACTTTCTTTAAAGAAAAGGAAAAAAAGGTATGGGGATTCATTTTCCTTGTTTGTTATAGGACCATGGGCATCTTTGCTGCAAAAGGGTGAATGGGAGTAGGTGTGGGTGCAACATTACAATTTTTTTATATATATAAAAAGGGAGAAGATGTAGCCTAATGGTGAGAGCTGCCAACTTTGGAACTGGGTTCAAGTCCTTGAGTCAGCTCCGTGTTCTATGATTCTGGGCAAATTATTTATTCTCCCCGTGTCTAATTAATTTTTTTTTTTTAATTGATATGACCATGTGCTCATGTAAAGTCTTTCAATGCCCTTGCTGCTCTATTATACATCCAGAAAAAAAGAGAGACGGAGAGCCAGTTTCAAGATTGGAGTGATGGTAAGGCATGGTAAGGAAGGGATGAAAGAGGCAGAGGAGAGACTGCTGCTCAGTGCCACAGGTGTCATTGGTGCAGTTGCATTGGGGGAAGGAGTGCGAGGGGCTCACAACACCCAAATTATGAAAGCATAGTTTTTTGGTCAAATTATGTTTTTGTTTATAAATTTGCCCTAATATAAATCTTACATGTATTGTGTATTATGAGATAAAGAACAAGTATCCATGAATTGATCTCATAAGCTACGCCCCTGCGGTCAGCCCTGCCCCTCACGCTCCCCCAATCCATGCTAAAGTTTTGGAAGTGGTGGAGGGGGTGGAGACTTCAAAACATTTTGCTTTGAAGGCACAGAGCAAAAATGTTTGCAGACGCTACATCTGCCTTGGAATGGTTCTTTGTATCCACATAGTTGACACAATGCCAGACTTCTGGCATTCCAGGCCTCTGCTCTTCTTCCACCATCTAAGCCTAGCCCATGCCTGGGGGTAGTCCTCAGCCGAAGAACCCAACCCTTGACCAAGGAACGCAAGGGTGCAACCCAGGCCCAACCCTTCTTGTGAGCTCCTTTCAGTCATAGGCAGATTAAAATCTGTGATATGAGAGACTTGGGGGAGGGTACTCGTCGCATTCTGCAGGTGGATAGCGTCATTTTGTGTGGTACCACTGAAGGGGGAATGGTATACCCGCTGCCTCATTTAAAGCCCCAGGCCAGAATCCTTTTCACAGCACATGCAACCACCATACAATACCCCAGATACAAAAATTGCAGAGACCAGGTATTTAGAAAGTATTGATCGTGCACAACTTGCCCATGCTGTTTCTCCTCAATGTATCGTCCTGATGATACCGTGCTAGGCATTAAGAGTGGGCCTGCTGCCACAGTAAGGGGGGTGGGCACATTGCGCTAAACAAACCTGTGGATGGATGGTTAAGTTAGGGAGAGGAGGCCGAGACCACCTTGAGTCTGTGATGTGAGGCAAAGTCCCTGGGCGTGCTGGCATACTCACTTTCTTGAGCTTGGATGTTTCTGCGGCTCTTGAAGCCCCTCACAGGTACAGAAAACAAGCATTTCAGATGGGCAACGTCTAATCTGCACACACCCATTCACATAACTCTGTGGTGTTAATACACAGATTTTAAAACCTCATTCTATGCCGTCTCTAGTTGCTCCGACTTGTGCCATCCATCAACAAGCCTGATTTCGCAACTGTTCTCTGTGGCTTTGTTTCGACAGGAATGGATTGTGGCAACTCCCTCTCTCTCCCTAGGGCTTCTTTGCTTTCTCATAAGCTGCAAAACCGAGCAAAATACGGTAGCCCGTGTGATGAGAAACATTATAGTGAGAACGCGTGCCGCGCAGCAGCCTCGCCTCGTGTGCTGCGCCAGGGGCCCGGGGGGCTCCGAGCACTTCTCCGGGACTTGCTGCGGCGCACAGAGGCTTCGGGGCCACTGCACCTGCCGTACTCTCCAGCTGGGCTGGGCCTCTGGTCTGCGGGGACCTGCGCTGATCGGCGGGCGAGATGTCGACGGTGCTGGGCTCGCAGCTGAGCATTTACCACCGCTGCGCCATGGTGGCGGAGATGCCCGCGAGCAGAGGTACGTGTGCCATCACCTGGTGCAGTTGCTCTTCTCTCTTGCTCTCCCGCTCTGCCCTCCACCCCCCGGGCCCCCTCCACGGTGCAGTTTCCTTACTGTGGTTTGTTATTGTTTTCCTGCACTGGTATGCATTGCCAACGCGGCGTAAACTTGTTCTGATTATTATTCTTCCGAGGTGACAGATAATTAATTCGATTCATCTGATAGAATATAGTAAGAATAAACATTAATATAAGTGGTACTATTATTGTATTTTTTTATGTTATAGGCTCTTGGGGCGTGCTAATGCCCTTTTCCAGCCCCGTAACTACGAGGTGCTGTTATTCCCCGGTGTAAAGGTTTCTGCTCCTGTTCACGAGGATAAGAAACCATCTGAGGCCGTAGATGTGTGTATTCCACCATCGCTCCGAGTAGTAACTAAAGTGATGAGCAGGGGTCTCTAGGCGCTGCACGAACGGGCAGCCCGGGCGTGCACTGAGACCAGGTGGGATGGCATACTGCCGCGCCGCCCGGCCTGCCCCTGAAGCCCAAGAGTGCAGCGCTTGCAGTGCAGTGGCATCTCACAGTGGGCAGCCTGCGTGATTATGGGTTAGCGTGGGTCCTGTCTCTCAAGTGAAGAGCTCTCCCACCAGAAACATCACCAGAGCGGTCAGCCCCTAAACACAACCAGTGCGCGACCTTTATGGCGCCAGAAGCACCTGTTCCATTAGGGGGAGGGGGCGGGAGCACATCAGGGGGAGGGGGGCGGGAGCACATCAGTGACCAGCGTAGCCGGTCAAGCTAGTCAGATGGGTCAGTGGAGCGCATGCGCAGATATCATTCTGCACACCTTAATCCCAACGATTCTGCCATGTATTCTTCTCAGGTCGATCAAATGGGCGCAGTCATGTGACATAACTAGTCCGACTTTAACGTAAATCCACAAATGGGAATTGCGTTAAACGTACTTTATCTTTAAATCCTCGCCAACTAGAATCATTTGAGGCAGCGTCTCTGACCATTCGGTGAAACCTGGGATGCCTTTCATGTTGAAAAGCGCGCCTCCGAGAGGATGGCATTGTGGTTTGCTCCAGTGTGAGGGTACATTTGAATAAACCGCGCTTAAACAGTAATGTGACGTCCGATTACTTGGTATGCGTGACGCAGGAGACGTCTGACGTGCTGCTTTCGTCATTGCCTGCATGTGGTTCCTATGCCGAAGGCGAGGCGAGGCGAGAGAGGCTGCCCCGCGTTGTGGTTTTGTGACACTTCGAATGGGCGGCGGCGCTGCGGCTTCGCGGTGCCTATGAAGGCTGTAGAGCGTGAATCTTTAATTGCGCGCGTGTGGTAGAGAACACAATGTAATAATGAGGGTGGAGTGACTGAAAATCTGTTCTTTACATAACTACCCCATTACATAACATTACTTACATAACATACTTACGAAGAATGAGATCAAAACAAGCTGTCCCTGACCACGCCTCTGCAAATTCACTAAACTGTATCTGCCGCAGACCAAAAGATGGGGAGCAGGGCTTTAAGTGGGATGAAAAAAGTGCGGACGCTGCCTTAAAGTGGCGTGGCCTTTGTAATTTAGGGCCGTGATTTAAACAGCTTAACTACATTTATGTGATTCCCATGTGTGCCATCCGACTGGTCTTTTGGTTCCTCTTAGCTTTATTACATCCAGATAACACAGCAAATGACTTGCTCCTAAACCCAGCCCCAACTATTGGCTTTGTCAATGGGTGTTAGCTGCTTAAGATAACTGAGTAACAAAAATGACTTTGGTGTAAATAATGTTGAAAGTGCGTCAATTCCAAGACTAAGTCTGTGATTTAAGCGTGACTGAGACCTGTGGAAAGGATAGTGGTCTTCAAGGGGCCCAGGTCACTCCTGTTTTATTCACTGTTTGACATGTATACCGTTTTTCTTTCCACATTGTATCCATCTTCATATCTTACACCTCAGCTCTTGCCTTTTCTTCACCCTCCTTTCATTCTCTCCTATATGCATTTCCTTTACTTCCCCCCCCCCACACAATACACCCACTCACTAGTAAGCACGTCATTTTCTTTTACTTCTATCACCAGTAAGCACTACATTTTATTTATTTCCACCTGGCCGACATTTTGACAATGTTGTACCTCCTTCACACACATTTGCACAGAATTACAATTGCTTCTGAAATACACGAGCAGTGCTCTGTGTGCTCAGCAGAGAGGCGAAGGAATTCAATCACCATATATTCTGAACACCTTTTTGACCCACTGACAGGCCCTCTGAGAACATCACACTGCCTTTGGTCTTCACTCCAGGATTCTCATACATGGGTGTTAGAAACACTGGGAGCTAACTCCGTTCAAAGTGTGAAATACAAACGAGTAATATGCTGCATGAAAAATAACACAAACATAGCATCCTGGAATTAGCTGACACTGACCTATCTGATGGGATTGACAGAGTCCAAATCTATGGAAACATTTGGCTAAAGAAAGTTGTCATTGGCCTGCCTTGCCTTGAGGTCAGTCAATGCCAGCTGCCTCTGTGGACTTTACACCAATGCGCTTTGGGACATGGTTGATGAGATCTTACTGGATGTCATGGAAGACTTTAGGGGTTCTGGGATGAAGCAATTTAGGATGCGACCAAGTTAGTCATCCACTCTGGCCTTAACACCACTGATTGTCTAAGAAAGGCTGTAATGAAAACCGTGGGGAAGTTCACAGGCTTCTGCGGGGTCTTTGAGGCCTCCTAAAAGGACATGCCCTTCTGGGTTCCTGCCTCTTTGGCTAAAATGCGGAGTCCGCCCTGTAGCAGTTTACGTAGAGTGGAGCCATGACACTCTTTGGGCCTTTTGGCACCAGTCCTGCATTCTACTCCAACAGTTTTACCCGTTTTTGGGAGATGCCAACCACCCTCCAAGTAGGCCTCATAGCCTATTCGAGGTTGTGGCTGTGGCCGCAACAGATAATGACCAAAGCCACATACGTCACACCCTCAGACAACAACATCTGAATCTCTTTAATGCACACAGCCATTTGGTAGGAGTCCGGGTCAGCCACTTCCTTCAGGGGTGGCAGAGCATTACATCGTACATGTGAATCCTTCAAATTGTCAAATGCGGTTTTGCCCTACTGTTCTGTTTTCGACCCACCTCACCTGCCAGCTACATCGAGACAACGTTTAAAGGACCAGATATCCTTTTTTCCCCAGGAGGTGGAGGCTCTTTTGACCAAGAAGCCATAGAAAGGGTGCTGGCCTTGGAAGTGGCGGACTGGATGTTATTCCTAACAACCTCCTTGTGCCGAAGGAGGATGGATTCCTTTGTACTATTGTGGATCTTTGCCCTCCAGTGCCTTCCTGTGCAAGGGCTAATTGAATATTCTCGCTCTGGCCAGATTTCTTTCTGCTCTGTATCCTGGAGAATGGATGCTGGTGTTTGCCTGCAGGACGCCTATGTTCACATCTCCGTTCTACAGGCCTAACCGAGCTTCCTGTGATTCAAGGTGGGCAACATGCACTTTTACTTTGCTGCACTCCCTTTTGGGCTCACCAGTGCCCCTTGGGTGTTCACAAAGGTGACAGTCGCTTGCCAGTGTTGGAGGTCAGGGGTACCAGTCTTCCAACTACCTTGATCACTGGCTGTTGAAGGCAAGCTTATCACAGTCAGTTGTGGTCCAACTCCAGAACAGCGGTGAACTTCTTGACATCGTTGGAGATTTCTATGAACCTGTTGAAGTCACACATGACTCCTTTGCAGAGGCTTCCTTTCATCGCAGCCCTCCTGAATATGGTGCCCTTTCATGTCTTTCCTCCAAACCAATGTGTTTGTCATTCAGACTTTGATTCCGATGTTTCAACCTCTGTACAGGGTCTTATTGAGGATGGTTCTGAGGCTTCTTGACAGGGTATCCTCTTGCATCCTGCTTACCGACCATGCTAGATGGAACATGTGGGCTCCGCAGTGGGATCTAAAGCCTCAGTGGGCCCAGAACCAGGGGAACCTTTCAGATTCCATCCAGTTATTTGAAGAGATTGCAAAAGGTCTGCAGTGGTGACTGCTTTTGGACCATCTCTCCTACCCCGACCAGGGTTGGTGGTGGTAACATAAACATCCTTATTGTTTGTGGAGGCCTTCTGGGAGAGGTGGAGCTTGGAGAACTCGGGCCTTCTGTAGATGCCTGTCTCCACACATCTTTTGGAGCTGCAGGAGATTAGTTTGGCTTGGAATGCTTTCCTGCTGACACTCAAGGGAAGGCTGGTTCAGGTTCTCACAGAAAGCACAACCACCATGTGGTACTGCAATGAGCAAGGTGGGGTGGTGTTGTAGGTCCTGTGCCAGGAGGCTCTGAAATTGGTGGAATTGTGCAGGCAATTTCCCCGGTGGTAGACCACATGACAATCTATAAAAAGCAGGGCTGATGAACCCAGTCTTTGACGCCTAGAGGATCACAAATGGCAGTTACACATGGAGGTAGCACAAGTTGTCTTCCAGGAATGGTGAGAACCCTTTCTTGATCTCTTAGCCACTGCTGAGAATGCAGTGTCAACATTTGTGTTTTGGAGTTCCCATGAAGGCTTTCTCTCAGATTAATTTTGATTACAGTGTCATATGGGACTCCTATACACCTTCCAGTTGCTCTCTCTCCTCCCTAGTTATGAAGATCAGGAAAGACTGGACACAAGCCAGCTCAGTGACTCTGGATTGGGCCACGAGAGTGTGGTATTGGAATTTTTGGTCCTGAGCATCTGTCCTCTGATCAGGTTGCTGCTTAGGGCTATTTCTGTTAGCAGCTTGGCAGGGTTTTGCACTCCGTATTGCGCAACCTGCGCCTCCATGCACGGCTGTTGAGGAGCGACTGTTAATATACTTTGACCTCCCTTCCGGGGTGGTTGATGTCATCCTGGCAGCTAGGCTAAATTGTATATGCTGTGCAAGTTTGTGGCTTGGTGTGGTACCCACCAAACGGGCTCGTTGCAGGTCAAACTGTCTGATGCATTATGGTTTTTCGTTTTTGATTCAACAAGTACTGCCGTGGGTACTGTTAAAGGTAACTTTTCAACCCTCTATCTTTTTACATTTGCCGGACCAGCTGTCCTTGTACAAATCGCCTGTTGATGCATTTCCTTTTACAGATTTGCAACAGTTGTCTGTTGTGCCTCCTTAACAAAAAAAGTTTGTGTTAACAGCACACTGTACGAGTGAACCTCAGGCCCTCTCGGTCTAGCCATATTATGCAAACTTTTTAGCAGACAAACTGGAGGTAAGGACTTGATTGAACCTACTTTAAACCAACCTCCACGAGGGAATGAAGGCCGTCGCTAATTGGATGAGGAGCAGCCGTCTGAAGCTTAACTCGGACAAGATGGAGGTCCTCATCCTTGGACCCACCCCCTCAGCCTGAGACGACTCCTGGTGGCCGATCACACTGGGAACAGCACAAACACCCACCGACCATGCACGCAATCTAGGATTCATCCTCGACTCCTCCTAACCTCCTCAACCTAAGCAGGTCAACGCCGTCTCCTCCTCCTGCGACAACACCCTCCGCATGCTCCGCAGGATCTACAACAGGATCCCGACCGAAACAAGAAGAACGGTGACACAGGCCCTCGTCAGCAGCAGACTGTACTACGGCAACGCACTCTACGCAGGAATCCCAGCCAAACACCTACGACGACTACAACGCATCCAAAACGCCTCCGTCCGACTGATCTTCAACGTGCCCCGCTGCAGCCACATCACCCCCCACTTGAGAGACCTACAGTGGCTCCCCGTTGACAAGAGGATCACCTTCAAGCTCCTCACCCACACACACAAAGCACTCCACAACGCCGGACCAGCCTACCTGAACAGCAGACTCGGCTTCCACACCCCCACCCACCCGCCAGCTCTGCTCCGCCAGCCTCGACCTCACCTCTGTCCCCCGCATCCAACGAACGACCTCCAGTGGCAGATCCTTCTCCTACCTCGCCGCCAAGACCTGGACCACCCTCCCTACCCACATATGGCAGAACCAAGACCTACTCGCCTTCAGAAGACTCCTCAAGACCTGGCTCTTCGAGCAGTTGCAGCAACCCCCCCCCCCCCCCCCCCCTACACACACCCCCCTCCCCTCAGCGCCTTGGGACACTCACAGGTAAGTAGCGCGCTTTACAAGTACTCTGATTTATTGAAGGTGGTGACTCCATTTCATGTTGGACGAACCATCACTCTTCTGACCTTCTTTGCTCTGCCTCATCTTATGAAAGTGGAAGAGAGACTCCATCATTGGGAAGACAAGCAAGTGCTCAGCTTTGACACTGAATGCACCAAGGAACATCGGTGGATGATCAGCTCTTTGTGGGGGTTTCTAGGGCAAAGATGGGCAGTTCAGAAACAGACCATCTTGCACTAGATAGTTATATTAATTATGATCTGCTACGCATTGGCTAAGAAGTAAACTCCATGAGATGTCTACAGGCTCACTGCACAAGAGCTAAGGCTGCTACCACTGTGTTGACACACAGCATATCAGTTCTTGATATCTGTCAGACACCATGTGGGCATCAGTGCACACGTTCACAAAACACTAGTGCCTGGACAGCCAGGTCTGCTGGAATGGGAATTTTAACCATGTGATCTTGCTGGCCTTTTTAGTATGACCCCTTCCACAAGTTCACCACCTTGGGGAGGTACTGCCCAGGAATCTATTCACAAGGTGAGGAATCTGTGGTTAGAAGTATCCATCAGAAGAACAAGTTACTTCTCTTTGGGGATGCTCTTTGTTGTGGATACTCTAACTGCAGATTCCTCGCTGACCTCCCGCCTCCCCGTTTTGTGAAATTGTCTCCTTTCCAGCTAAAAAGCTCCCAGTTTAGAAATCTGTACACTGGTTCTTCCAATTTGCTTATGAGCTCCACACCTGAAGTCGCAGACAAGCTTATGAAGAAAATGATATTCGTGCCGCCATGTGGTGCTTATATGTAGTTCTAATCCTCACTTTGAGTGGAACAAGGTAGACACGAAGTTGCACAGTACCACTCAACGGTACACAAGAACACTGCTTTTTGAGTTTCCTGATCCAGTCTGGCACCTTGGGGTATTAACAAGGTGAGGATTCTGCGGTTAGATGGATTATCCACCAGAAAGAGTTACCAAAGATAAATACCTTGTTATTTAACAACTAGTCACGGAGATTTTGTAGTTAGAGGGCTGTATATTCATATTAGAGCCTGGAACCACTTGGGTAGAAGGAATGGGCCCTTAGGTTAAAGCAACAGCAGGTAATTACTTTCAGGGCTCCACCCTCCCTCACAACTGTGTAACTCCTAGCTTATACTCCATACTAATAAATCTATTACATAATTTACTCTCAGCGTTCCAGACACCAGCTCGGACATACAGGGAACGGGCACCCACAGGATAAGAGTTTACAGTCAGAGGCTGAATCTCGTGGTGCAGGCAGTTTCAAGAGTGAGAAAGCATTTTTCAAATACACCCATAATCCTAATGCATCTGTATTATTGAGTTGCATCTGATCCTACGTACATATTCACATTTTATGTGACAATTGAAATGTCCACATGATGTATTTTTTCATCGCATGTATTTATTTTAGAGATGCTAAGTTTGTTTCTGGATTATGTTGGGTTGTGGCACAACATAGTTGAAACTGGCGGGTTAAATAAAGTGCTGTGTGTTTATTCACTGAAAGTTTCCATAATGTTTGAAGTGTCACGGTGTGAGCACGTCACTAATTTGAGTTTCGCAACCTGCCGAGGACAGCTTAGGCCTCCTCCTTCCTTAAGTATTTATAGCTCTGCATGGGTCGTTTCAGTAGCCTGGTTCTATCCCACGTGCACTCTTGCTCCACCATCACAAATTGTGTAGTTTTGTGGGTTCCACTAAAGTTTGAAATTACGTGTATAGCAGCTTGTGCTGTAAATATGCAGTCCAGGGAAAAAACGTAAATCAGAAGCGTCGACGAGTCTCAACAGTACGCATGGTCTGCCTTCATACAGGTGCGACCCGACTCCAAACGCCTCAAGCAGATGCCATTTGAGTCAAAGGGCCTAACCTGCAAGAAATAGGAACGTGCCCCCGGGAGAAAACGTTACCAGCACCACCTGCCCAGGCCGGAATGCAGAGGGATCTCGAAATAACACCCGGCGGCGCGCGCCGAGAGCGTGCACGCGCATGTTAGGATGCGCCTTTGAAGCTCGCGCAGCGGCCGGCGCCCACGGCTTAATTTGTGCCGCCGATAGGGGCGCTGTTTTTCCCGGTGAAAGATGTATTTCATCTGCTGCAGAAAAGTAGTGAATACAGGGGGCGGAGAAACGGGCATCGGAGGCCCAGTTGCCAGCACCCCCGAAAAGCTATTAGGCCTGTTGTATTTTTTTAATATTATATTAAATGTCTATGATGTCATAGCCCTCCCACTAGCCTTTCACAGCAGGTAATGCATGCCAGTTGTAAAGAATGCTTATTTAACACTTTCAGAGAGTTTACCGTTAATGTGGATTTTTTGCCGTTGGAGAAAATAGGCAGGAAATTGGTTTGCAGGAGGAAGAACGCCCTCAAGCAAATGATGTGCACGCGCAGGAGGAGTTAGTTATACCGTGTGGAAAACACGGGACAAGCCCACCGGTAAAAGTGATCTTGTACAGTGCAAGCTACGTCTGTGTGGAATCCCTTAGACTGCATTTCGGGTTTATTCTGCTTTGAAGATAAGCTTTGACCAAACGTACACAGCTGTAAAAATTAACAGAACGTAAGTGTTATTTTTTGCTTTTATCGCAAAAGCCATAGCTAATGACTGAAGCCAAGTTTAACCTAGCGGCAGAAGCTAATGTCCACTGAGTTTCAAATTAAAGCACAGCACCAGGAAATGAGCTCTAATGTGGATATAGCCCATCGCGCCCGTTGTTTTATTGTAAATGTCACATATAGACTGCTTGCTGTTGCCCTTCCCTTCCCTAATCATGGCCCATGGCTTTGGTCTCCTGACACAAGGCTCATTCTGGTAGGGTAGGGCCTCTGTGGGTGCAGCTGGCATGGACTGCTATTGACACCTACCCCAGGCAAAGGCGGTTCCAGTACTCATCTCTGCCCGCCATGCGCAGGCCCCGCTGTCCGGCAGGCACTCCCTACTGGAGCCGAGCTGCCCGCCCTGCTGTCTACTCATGCTGTACGGCCAGGGTCAGGGACCGCCGCCATGGCGAAGTGACTGGGAGGGCTGGCCTGGTGTAGTACTGGTGACGCGGGAAGCTGCAATGTGACAATGAGGCACCAGAGGGGTGGTTGTAGCGAAGTGGGCGAAACTCTGTGTGCATGGGTGGATGACCCTCTCAGGTGCCGCCGGTACCCTTTGAAAGTGTTGGGGCAGATGAAGTGCTCCACCACTTCCTAAAAAACAAGATGAAACACCCCCTCCCTCCAAAAGCCAAAAGTAAAACACCCCTCCCTCCAAAAGCCCAAATTAAAATGCCCCTTCCCTCCAAAAGTCCAAAATAAAACAACCCCTTCCTCTAAAAGTTGAAAAAACAACTAGGATAGCATTTTAAATATTAAAAAAATGATACTTTTCCTGGGCTGCATATTCTCCTCAGTGTTACACTTCTGGATCTACTGTGGAAGTCGAGCTCCCCTAACCAATCTGATCTCATGCTATTAACCAGCATGAGAGAAGTGCCTGGATTGTATGGAGCAGGCTTGCTGGTTCTCCTTCAGGTCCTGGGGGCCTATGTTTGGTCTCCAGCTAGCTGTCTAAAACAGCTGGGTGGAGAGCTTCAAACTGCGCATGCCACTTTGGCCAGTGCAACATAGCCTGCCAAAGTGACATGCGCGCTTTGGAGCATTCAGCCAGCCACTGCCCCTGTCCTCTGCTCCCGATCGACATGGTATGCCCCACATGTCTCTAGCTCGGGGCAGGGTAGCTGGTGCAGAGCGCACATTGGAAAAGGAAAATGGCAATTAAATCTTTCCATTATCATTTTATTTTTTCCTACGCGGCTCGCAGCAGGCGGGGCGATGCTCCTCTGCCCTCATGAAGAAACCACAGCTGGACTGCCGTGCTGCACTGGACGAAGACGGCATCCGGTCGGAAATATTTTTGACCACAAGCGGATGCCCTGAAATGCATCTAAATTGTGCATACAGTCATCCTACTCCAGCTGAAGCATACTGGGATTTTTTTCAACTAGTGTGGCAGATAACGTTGAGTTGTGACGCACATTCCTGGCTTTAAGTGAGAGACAGGGGACAAGGCAGGTTCAGGCCTGAACTGTTTATTTAATGGTCGGAACTGCCCAGAAATACGTGGAGAAGTGTCCTGGTGCTATTTTACAAATAGGGTGCAATGCCATGGTCTGCCCTATTGTACAGTTTTAACTGGGCGTGCCATATAGAGACATGTACATTGTGCCCTATTACATTGAATGTGTATTTTCCATTGCAAACCGCACCGGTACTGGAAACAGTGACTACCTGATTGAAGCCGCCACTTCACTATTCGCTGCCGGCCACAACTCGGTCTGCATTTGAAACTAGGCTATTGCTCTTCCTACAGGCAAGTGCAATGGTCACTGTAACACCTACAAGGGGGAGTGTGGGTGTCCTCTGGAATCCTTGCTCCCTCCACCCTCACAAATGCTGTCTTCTGTGGGATGGTGGGTGTGCCTCCTGGAGGCCTCTTTGCCACTGCACGCTCATGCTCAGAGACAATCCTCTCATTTGCGTGCGGAAGCACCCTCTTGAGATCACGCTGGTGCACATTTAGTGTCCCCACTATCTGTATTACAGAAGATCCAGCACAAGCATATACAGTCCTTTCTGTAGTACCAAAGTGCCCCAGGTGCAAAAAAGCGAGTTCATTCGCCTATTCGGCGCCCGTTTCATTGTTTAGAGTATTGCCGCGGGTGCCAACCGTCAACACTTTCCTTTATGCCTACAGCACTTAAAGAACTTCCTGATGTGGAAGAAATCATTTCTGCAAATTCTTTGAAACATAGTTTTGGTTATCTTCCGGGCCATCTGTTTAAAAAAAAAAAAATACAAAAAAGGCCAATATTGTCTCTGGCTGACATACATAATTCTGACTGGTGCCTCTTGTTCAGAAGTGATGCAGCCTCATCCATGTCAGTAGGGATGATGCAAGTTTGTTTGGTGCTTGAGGAGAAACATGTTCCTTTTTGAGTATTCCCCATCTATTAACAAACATGCAATTTTTTTTATTATGTGGCTCCATCTCTAGGTGGCACATGAGGGCTGCTGCTGCCTTGGTCATCTTATGGAAACTCCAATTTTGAAAGGAATGGTCTAACTATGAATCAAATGCTCTTCCCTCTGCATAAATATAGAGATGGTACTTAGTCTCTCTTTCAGGGAAGTACCAGATTACCTTAACTTATCTGCACTGAGGCTCACTCTGATCCTCGGAATCAATTGGAAAAAGGGAGTTCTTGCTTCTTGGTGCTTTGGTTTGTGCAAGCCGTGTGAGCATGCGCACATCCTGTGCCAAAGGGTGGGAAGCCACTGTGACACTGGCAGCTCTCGCGGGGCAGCACCTGCTGCACCTTTTAAAGGTAAGGCGCATCACAGTGGTGTTACAGGCGCTCCACCTAAATAACCCCTAGCTCTCTGCTGAGGATGGGTTCAGAAAAAGAGGTGCCAACACATTGTCTTGCCTTCCGCAGTGTCTAACTGCTGCGGCCTACATTGTTCTGGTAAATAACGTCTTTTTTAGCTAGCTGTTTTTCAGAGGACTGTTCATGTTGGCATATTAGCAGTGAGATGCTGGCATTTGCATTTTAAAGACTATCTCTGTCCCTTCTCCCATTGGGCTGTTTAACCCACGATTGCCTCACAAACAAATAGCAGTATGCCACAGACTACATTTTATTTTGTATGTCACAAGTATGCCATGTGGCATATTGACACATGATACCATCAGCCATTCCTGGATTTTTACCAAAAACATGTTGCATTGTGGAGCTTATAAATTTATTTTTAACTCCATCATTATGGACTCCAAACACCAGTGTGCAAACTGCTGTTGGCTAAATGCCACAACTGGCACAGAGTGTGAAGCAAGACATACAGTCATTTGTTAGCTGTACTTTCAAGTTGTACAAAGCTGTCTAGTCCATTTGAAAGACTGCTTGTTTTTTATGTTAAAATTAAAGTAAACTCTGCTCACGTGTTTTCTGAGGGTCCATATTATCTTTTGCATAATGCAATGAAACAAATTTAGACAATGCAAATTGTTTTGTCTTTCCTATAGAGGAAAGTTTTTATTATGCTTCACAAAGCAATAAAGATATAACATGGACAGTAGCAGTGCAACCTGCAAACACTTCTCTCGAATATACCGGACCACTTAAATACAGGTAGCTAACACACTAAAGTGGAAGTGAGGGGAGTTAAAGGACTGTTAGCTCTATGTAAACACTTGCACATTAAAGAAATACAAAACTCATTGAAGAAACAATCATCTTATGGAATTACCATACATTCATATGCATATATAGGATGGTGAACCCTCATCTTCCTTGTGTGCTGTGCTTCATCAGTAGGTTCCACATCTAGCACTGGGAAATATTACTGTTCACTGGTCGGACAGCCACCTGGTAATGGATTCCCTAATTTGGGTGAGGGTATGTCCCTTGTGTCGAGTTTTATATATTCTGCTCTTGTTAAACTCACAACAGACTTATATGAAAACTGTCAGTGGGTGAGCTAAAAATACTTTACTTGTCTCTCTAAACTGCAACATCTAAATCACGAGGGTGCAGAAATGTACCCTGAGGTTTTCCGTCAGTATGTTTTGGCACTTGGATATTGTCCCAACGGGGTTAGACGCCTTCGCCAGGGCTACAAGGTATCTCATGAAATATTATGGAAGAGTCCCTGGTTCATAGGGCTGCCCAGCAGAGGATTCAATATATTCTTTGTGTTTTCAATAAGTGGGGCAGCAGCAGTGAGAACACTCCTTCAACGAGCAGGCCCACCTTGGACATAATCAGCGTGAACTTCCCTCCTTCAGAGGACCAGTACAACTAGGGTAGGAGAACCACTAGCTTTCCCAATTACAAGACTCGTATAAACCAAGCGGTAGCAGTGCAGGTTTTGCCTCCTCGCCGAACAGATACATCATGGCAGTAGCAAAGCGAGCTTCCCTCCTAAAGGAGTGTTTTTCCATTCCCTGCAGAAAAGGTCCAGCGTCGCAGACTGGAACTAGCTTTTATCACTCGCAGAACATTTACAGTTCAGATGTGTGACTTGGTTGCAGACAGATCTGTGAAGCGGGTGCTTAACTGACTGAGAGTGGTATGTAGGTGGATGAGGTAGTCAATATGCAACTTCCCACACCGTTCTCATTGTGGTGATATTCCACATCATCGCCCAGAAATTCTGTTGCAGTAACTCTGAGACCTCCAGCTTGTATTTATTCTTTGCTTTTCCATATATTCAGAACCAGCTGTTACCTAGTAGGTCATTGTTTTTTGGAGCAGCCAACCACAGCCTAAGTGCCCATGCATCAGACGAGCACATAGGTGCGACTTCTGCTAAATGATTTTGAATGTGCACTTACCAGGCACAGTGCAGTCCCAGCTTCTGTGCTGCACCTGCTCAAAATGCTGAGGACCTCCCCTGCATGGTGGCATGTGCAGCTCTTGGGTAATCATGCCCCGAGCCAGAAGGCAGGTTCTGAAGCGTTCCCTTCCAGTGTGAAGTTTTTTTAATAGATTTTTGATGTGTGAAGTGTAATGCCTAGTGAGTGGATGTGAGCACAGTTGAAATGTCTGTATGATGAACTAATCACACTGATGCACAGTTTGAGTTTGGACATTGCTGTGGCCTTGGGCAGGCTGTGTGACGCTCCCAAGGTTTCAAGGCCTGGAGGGGCTTCCTTGTCATTTCCCGTACCAGAGGCATGAGTGGGGGCCTGTATCGGGTTTGAGGGGGGTCCTATGGTTTATTTCCAGCCGCCGCTTCTGCTGTTAAGCGGATTGGTTAAGTCGGGGTGATGCCGTGCTTGATTTAAGCTAGTGGTTTCCGGTACTGGGCACCAGCATTTAATTGTCAACAACGCCACTTACGATAGTCTGCGCATGGTGGCGCTTTCGGTCTAATTCAGAGAGGAGCACAACAGTTAATTAATTCAATATAGATTGAAATGACCAATACATGTCGCCAGCTTTGGGGGCCTGAAGTAATCTGGAATGTCACACTAGTTGCTGTGTGATGATTATGTGTTGGTACTATCATTGGCAGGGCTGGCAGAGGCAACCGTGGAGTGGGGGTGGCATCCTGGCGAAGGCCCTGGCACTTATGTTAGAAAAAATGAAGCAGTGGGCAGGGGCTGATAGCACAAACCACGACCCTATAATTCACGCCTGCAGCCCCGAATAATATGGTGGGCGTGTCGCCTAATAGATAGGCATGCCTTCCACTGAGACTCTTTTGTAGCTTATGATTTGAGAGGCATGAAACAAACAAGGGACACATGTCAAATTCAGTTCCTGGACACTCTGCCCTCCTGGGGGTGTACAGCCTTAGGGGGTGGCGTGGGATACCCCGATCACACTTGTACTGCGAGTGTCCGATCCTGAAATCTGCCAGTCGTGCCTCACCCCATCATGTTCGTCACCCTGCTCATACTAAGCTGGCGGTGGCGCCTGTCACCCCGCAGCCCTCAGCTCTGGGTTTGCACCGCCTTTATCAGATAATACCTGCGGGAGGATGCTGGCACTCGGGATTAAGATAAACAGGGAGCAATTCAAACACTGCTCTTAATTGATGTTTGCTTTCGGGGTGGATCAGAGCGCGCGGCGTGGGCTGGATCCGGGTGGGCGTTCCTAAAGGGATGGAGCGGGCTGTCCCTTCCCCTTGACCGGCGGCTGCAGTGCAGTCAGGGCTCGGCATGTCTTGCCCGAGGTGTGCGCGGTGTCAGCCATACATACTCCGCGCTGCATGACTCGACGTGTGGCTGTCGTGCAGATATGTGGATACCCCCAGGTTCTTACCACATGTAGCTTAAATTGCTTTGCTGCCGAATAGGTTCGAGACGGTCATTCTTTTCCACTCTTGGGAATGGCAAGGTTTCTTTTAAGTCTTTTGACGTTTTATTCACGGGTTTCCTTGAACACCGAGTATCATTTCCCGCGCTTTGTAAGTATCCAGGCGCCGAAGTCAATTCTTATGACCAATAAAACCTCTACAGTCGCGTGCTCTTAAGGCCGCTCTAGTTTAGTGAGACTAGCTGTCCTCTGGTCGACAAAAGCTGTTGGATAGAGGCGAGAGGATGTGGCGTTATGGCCAGAGCTGCCGACTTTGGAATAGGGGAATCCGGTTCTGTTTAGTGTAGGGTCGGGCCTTAGGCCCTCATGCTAGTAATGACTGGACTACAGGACACACTGGAGGTATGGTGCAACTGGCCCAGAGCACGTGGGCTCGGCCTCTTTTATTGGTACTGTGTCACATGACCTGTGACATCAGTGGTGGGTGGGTGTTCAGTGTAGTTACAGGCTCAGCACTAGAATGCTGACTTGTGCTGGGCATTACATTTAGGTGTCAGCTCGACATCCTGTGATTTTGGTTGTCACTTACACTCCATGTGCCCCAAAATGAATGTGTCCATGTGTAATGTTCTGGTGCTCGTGTAAAGTGCTACAGTTCCTTCAGGCCTGTTTCGCGCTATTTAAAGCTGAAAAAAGACAGTAGGTAATGGAAGTTGTTTTTGTATGAGTGAAGTGATAGTCCTACATGCTCGTCTCAGTCAAAATTAAATGAATGAGAATTTAAACTCTCTTATATTTTCCAACTTTGCAAATTGGCATCACCGTTTTGTTTTAAATAACTTAATCAAGTTCACCCTGCGTGGAAAGTAGCAGTTGGCAGCGAACAGAATAACATTTTCCCTTACATATCAGCTGGTTTACCAGGGAGCCACGTGAAGGCATGTTCCAAGAGACATTCTGAGGCCTAGTTAGGAAACAGAGTTCTGCGGTAATTCCGTCCTTCCTGTCCTGTGAAGATGTTGGTTTAGGGACTTCTTCCCCTGTGTTGCACTTTGACATGCAGGTTCAGACTCCTCGTGATGGTGTAATATATTAGTATTAATGTTAGAGTTACTCATTAGAACTCTAGAAGACTTGAAGAAATTCCGAGTGCAACTGCTCTTGAGACCATGATGCCAGGGGATGTCCAGGGCATCACGGGAATTCCATGGGATAGTCTCCAGATACATCCTTTCTACTGAGTACCTACATTTTATTACCGATTGTTGTGATATTAAAACTTGTTCTTTTGTCTCGAGGCTAAGGTTCTGTTCGGTTGCACTCATGTGTTTGTCGATGTACCAGATGCTGGTTGTTTTTTGCTAGCCTTAACTTACACTACTGCTCCTACAGTATTTGCCCTTGTGATACGTGACATGAAAGGCCCTGCTGCTGAGAGAGATGCCGAGTGATACTTGAGCCTTAAACAAGCGCTAGACAAGTAGGATTGTAATAAAGGCTGTTTCTTCCTTCCAATGGTGTAGCTGCGAATCTGTAGCAAAGAAGGGATATGATTGCACCTGTATTCTCCTTGGAATGCCTGGCGAGCGGGTGTGGAGGTGGGAGCTTGTATTCAAACGGATGTTGCTGCTTACGCAGAGCACATCTTCAAGAACAGTAGCGGCAATTACTAGGAGAAGAAATGCAGCAAAATATTTGATTTGCACGTGGCTGCTGAGCGTTAATGGGAGGGAACGCTTTATGCCAAATGTCAGACTGGGATACTGGTGGGTAAACATATTCAGCATTTAATACATCTGCTGGAAAGAGAAACGTAGTTTACTAGTCACGATGGAGCAGCTAACAGTGAAACGAGGAGCCGCGATTGTAATGAAAGAATAACTCGTCATAAAGCCTTGTATGCCAAAGTCATTGCTTAGTCATTTATTTTAAAGTGTGCTTGTTTCTATAATGCATTGATGGGCTAAGATTGAAAGTACGATGTAGACTGAAATAAAACTAATATCCCTACTGATTGGGGGGGGGGGGAGGGGGGTGGTTCAACTGGAATGTGTCATGACCAAAGCATTTAAAAACTTTGATAGTAGCTTTGCCCCTACTTTTGTTGGACGTGGCATGACTACTACCCTAGATTTATTTGCTTCTATATTCTTGCGTAATCTGCTTGGCCTTTTTGATTTGTGTTTCTGGTTTTAGTAACCACCAGTGTGTTGAAGTCCTCATCAGTGGCCCGTTCGTACATACCTCTTTTCCAGTTACCAGACTTATGTTGGATGGTAAAACTAGTGGCAAGAGTAGAAGAATCAAGTCCATGGTTATCCGAGAAGTATTCACGGGGCAAAGAATTTGCCTATTGTTTACGGGATCTATAAGATATTGCCTTTTTGAGTGCCTACCACAAGATCGAGGTTAAGGTTATGTTGTCCCTTCCCCTATTAAGGCGCCCAAAAATAAACCTGGTTAGTTTGATAATAAATGCTCTGATGGTCATAAACTGAGATTATGTGCGCTCAAAACCAAGCCAAAAGATCAGGGTCTAATTTCATCTAGACGTGCTCTGCATAAAAAAGCGTTAGGGCGGAAATGGATTTTAGGGAGGAGGCTTGGTCCGACCTGGTGGAGGCAGTTACAAAGCCTGACAGTGCCTGATTTTGGGAAACTGTCAATTGCCCACTTTTCAGGGTAAGTAATGGCCAAGCTATTTCTTCCCATATATCCCTTGAGAAATGGACTGCACATTTTGAAGTCATTTATGGTTCAGTGGACCAGTTTTTATTGTGTTTTCCCCATTTGGTAGCATTGCAACAAGGCAACCTAATATTTTAAGCAGAGAAAGTTGGTGGAATTGACAGTAGTACGTGTGACAAGCCCCAAGGCTACAGGTCCTGATGGGATCCCTGCCGACCTGTTCAAATTGTCACTGAGTCTGTTGGCCCCGATTTTAACATGGTTATTTAATCTGGTTGTACGTGTTGGTTTACCACGTTCATGGTCCGAATCCATCATTAGCCCTGTGTATAAAAAAGGCTCTAGTGTCCTTCCTTTTTGTTATAGCCCCATCTCTTTGATTGACTCAGCTATCATAGTAATGGGCAGGGTAATTCCACAGAGGGCCATGTCGTGACCCGAGGATGGGTTTGTCCTATCTAATATTCAGTATGGTTTTCGACTTGGCTTGGGGACCTGTGATCAGTGTTTACATTTTCACATGCTGATCGACAAGTACACAGTGGCAAAATCGGGCTCATTGCTTGCCACATACATGGATTTGTCTTCTGCCTTTGATAAGTTGAATAGATGTAAACTGCTGTGGCTGATCTTGCTGGACATGGGCCTCGATCCAGCAATTGTTTACTTTCCTAGTGAGTTGCATGGGGATATGAAGGCAGTTCAGTTTAACATGGATGGTCTTGTACAAATCTCTTTTTTACTGAGTTCGGGAGCTAGGCAAGGTTGTACAATGGCCCCTTTTTTGTTTACCTTGTTTGTGAATGGCCTAGAGGTTACTTGATAAATAGGTGGACTACCCTCGTATTGGTTCTCGCCAAATCACGGCATGGCTATATGCAGATAATATTGTCTTATTAGCTAGAACCGCACTGTTAGATGGTTTAGTGAATTCAATGAATCAATTAGACCTTTCCATCAACTATAGCAAATCCCAGTTAAGATCTTTTCATGTTCAGGGCAACAGTCTGTCTAGGGTACAGCTGTACACTTACTTAGGGGTGGTTTTTGATAGCTAGAATACATTGGTCCCCATGCTTCAAGCCAAGAGACTAGCTTTAGCTACTCTTTGCTCTTTGTCCTCTAGAATTGGTAATACACCATTGAACGCCCTGATTCAAATATACTAGGCCAAGTATGACCCAATAGTCACTTATAGTAGTGATTTCTGGGGCTGCGTTAATTTGAGGAAACTTCTAGTGTTAGAGAATGGCTTTTGTAGGTGTCTGTTGGCGGTTCCGGCCTCTACCCCGGTTTTTATGGTTCATAAGGAACTTAGGCTGCCCTATCTGACAGATCTTATTGCACTCCACCCCCTGATTAGGTGGCTTAATGTTTCGGTACGGCTGGAAAATTTCTTGGGAAGAGAAATAGTTCATGATTACTTTAAGCTTGATGGGTGGAGGCCAATTAAATGGCTGACTTATATTAGGTTCGTTAGATCTACTTTGTTTGGCTCTTCCTCCTCTGTCTCTAAAGCGGATATTGTCTGGACCAGGAATAACTTTTTAGTGTGGAGGTCATCGGAGAGGGAAACTATTGAGCTTGAGAGGCCTACAGTACGTGGCCACGCATTACTAAGAACAGCTCCTGCTACTGAATTGTATTTGCTCTCTACTATTAATGTCCATCATAGATTTCTCCTAACCAGATTTAGGTTAACTGGTATGATATGTTGTTTGCTTTTCCTGAAACTGCTGACTGGAATGCAAAGTTTTAAGTCCCTGTACTTGTGATAATTTCCCCCCCAGGACCTATTGCGCTTTTTCTGTGGCTATTATGAAACACCTTGAAGAATGTATCTAATCCCATTATTAAAAGTTTTGCGTTTTGAACAAGTAAAACCTGCACTGTTATGTTTACAGTCACTCCCAGAGGGGTTTTCTACGTATGATATAACTTGCCTCCTCTTTGAGGTTGAGAAAGTCGTTTGATGAAGGCAGTGTTGACATGTAATTGCTGTTAATCTTTCTGGGAACGAGTCTTTTATGGATATGCAATTTATATTATTGTCCTTAGTGAAATGTATTTTAAGATGTGCTTCTTTTAATGATGTGATTTATAGTTTTTTATTGACATAAGTCGTGTACCAATAAATTTCCCGGTACCCTATATGAATTTAATGCTTTTTTTATGGATTTGACCGGCTTATTGACATAGCATTTGAAATGTTATATTCTTTGTGTGAATTGTGTATATTTATTTATGTCTATTGTACTTTTGTGGTCTTATTTCGACCGAAAAAAAGTTTCTTTGATACCCACTGGTGTGATTGTGTGCTGCAAATAACCCCTAATTGCCTGAGAAACTCTAAACAGAAGCTTGTCTTTGTCGTATACCAATAATGTGAACTCTAAACCCTTAAGAGGGCATGTGAACTACAATGGAATATTGAGGGTGTGACATGAAACCTGTTTCTTCGTAGTTGAGAAGAGCAAGCAGAAGGTCAGCACAAAACCTACCAGCGCCCCAGCACAAATCTCACAAGAAGATAGGAAAGCCCTCGAATTCGCCCAGTGCAGAGCAAAGTGTGAGAAGCAGAGTGGATTCATCTCACAGCTGAAGCAACTCATTAGCAGCGGAAATCAGCGGTTCGAAGCCATAACTGTGGTAGTCCAGCAGTTGCTGAAGCAGGTATGTTATGTTAAACTTATGCCATCACAAAGTATTTGTATAGATCACCTTTTGAAATTGCCTGGCTACTTATTTCATGTTTGTGATTGTTGATTTACTATATGGTGCAGCATTTTGTGTGGGGGGGATGCATTCATCATTCACCTGGCCCAAGTAAGGGTGGGTGGTGTAGTTTGCAAGACATGTTTTGTTATGTATTATTTGAGTGCTCGGAAGAGGAGATCAGGTCTTGTGAGCAGCCACCCCAACCATACCAGCATTAGCGTTTTTGTTGTGTAGAGGTAATACAGTGTCCTTTCTAAATGGTGGTTGCATCAGTCTTCATTGTGCAGTTGTTGAGGCTGCTCTGTTTTTCATTTTAGGCGTATTGTTCCTGATCTATAATCCACTGAAACCATGTCACCCTGGCTCCCCTTTGCCTATTTTGTGCCTTGTAGTCTTAACAGGTTTGTCCATTCCTGCACCATTCTGGTTGATCATGGATACCCTTTGTCAGTTTCTTTTGGTGTGAGGTTCTGTAGCAGCCAGGCTTGTTCTCAGTCTTCCACCTGGAACTCTTGTCGGTCCCTTTGTTGAAATATTTACATTGTCTAAAGGTAAAGGAAGCGAAGCAAAGTATTTTTAAGATCTGCTGCCTCGCCTATAATGCCTTGAGGGGCAAAGGCCCCAGTTATTTCTAACAGAAAACCAAGCAGTATGTACCCACCAGAAGTTTAAGATCAAAGGGCAAAGCCCTGTTGAGTGTACCTTGCATCTGTTTGGCTAGATGTGGTGGTAGAGCCTTCTCCTCTCTGACCCCTTTTTATTGGAACTGACTTCATGTGCATATTCGTATCTGCACAAACTATTGTTAATTTAGGAAACTGTTGAAAGCCTTCCTATTTTAATGTGATCTCTCTTTCTTGTGGATGCTTACTTGTTACTGTAGGTAGCACCAAGATGCCCTAGGGTGAGTCTTGTTCTATATTAAATGTAATTAACATAACATAAGATATCTTGTGATGGAAAAGCTCCCAAGTGAGACGAGCCAGGAAATATTGTTCATAAGGGTTATATCCTTGTTGAGTTACCTTTGCTGCTTTTTCGGGTTTTCGAAAGATCAATAAGACTCCATATCCAAAGATCCAGGGAATTTTAGTTGGACACCATGCCAGGGTCAGGTGAGAATAAGGCGTTGCCCTACTTCCAATCAGGATACCATGCAAACTCAGTTACCTTTGGTCTTGCGCTTTTCTTATAGGCAGATGCAGCTGTCTCTGTTCCTTTAATCATACACACTTCTCTTCCCTGAAGAGAGGTTCCACATTGACAGGGATCTATGAGACCCTGGACACTCCTAACATAATGGAACAGCTTTCCTGACAGAGAAGGTTCACATATTCACATTGAAATAGCCTACACCTGTCCTTAAGCAGACCGTAATGAATGCTTTCAAACATGTTGTTTCTGATCTTCTAAAGCCGCTCTGCACTGAGAGCGATGATTTCAGTTTTTTTAAAGGTTAACTTATAATTAGTTAATTTCCCTAAACGATTCACACCAGAGTTGCTGCACATTCCATTTCTCTCATTCTTCGCAATGGAAGCCAGTTTCTGCTCCCCAGGGATAAATTGTAGCAAAGGTACGCTCATAATGTTTTTTGTTCTGAAGCTTTTCAAAATGGCAGAACTAAGCTATGTCTGGCCTCTCTTCCTTCTCTGCTCCTAAAGTCAACCTTCTTGGCAGTCTCCTTATGTGGAAATGTACCCAAAAGTGAGCACACTGGTGCAGGGCCACCCTCTCGTCCACGGGTCCAAAGACCAACAAAATAGAGATCGGCACTGGAGCTGAAGTAAAATAAATCAAGTTTATTAATCATTCATGAGTGGGACCACGTTCACACAACACTCTCAAGTGCTGAAGGATTAGTACACTGAACTCACAGACCATCGTCTTTATATTCTCTTTTTCTGCAATGTAAGCATGTGGACAGAAATGGAAAGAACACGTTTACAAATAGCTATCCGCAAACAAGGACAGATGGATAACCATTGATCAGAAAATAGGGAGGGGGAGCAGGAATGCTTATGGCAGCAGTAAACAGTCAACAGATAACATCTAAGACCAGGTGTACCGGCAGCTACAAACCCCCAGCACGTACATTTCTTAGCCATGTCAGGAGGTCAACTAAAATAGATGGCACAAGCAGAGTGAAAAGGCGAACAGCAGAGTATGTAAGAATTACGAAGGAGAAGAAATGGGACACCTCAGTCAAAATGGCTGTAGCTTATGCTAAGTAAAATATTACACGTTTCCACACTTAGATCAAAGAAGAATATCACCACTTTTCAGCACATTTTGCATTTCTGTCTTGGATGGATAGTGAATCCTTCCAGTCTGTAAGATATCTGCCCTTCGAAGAGGACCTGCCACAGGAATTCCCTTGATGGGTAACGAGAAATAGAACAGCTGTGACAGGCAGAAGGTTGTTTGTTTAGGCAGTTCATTGATCAGTGTCAAACCCATCCTGTGATTTTAGGCAAATCACTTAATCTCCCTGTGCCTAACAAAAATTAATGTGTCAGTCTGTAAAACAACTGGCACTCATGTAAAGCCTCCTGATACCTTTGGGTCTAGTTTGCGCTATATAAAACTCTGTGAGAAAAAAAAACTTTTTTACTGAATCACTGTCAAACAGAAGGGGGCTAGAGGGAAGGGAGCCTTTTGTGTAAGGAGTTCTTTGATCATTGGCAATGAAACAACAGGATTACTGGACAATCTGGTTTCTGGAAGGACAGAACTAGGAAGATTATCGTTGCTGCTGTTGAGGTCCGGATGGGCACTTGTCAATATGGGAAGCTTCCGAAATACATCATGTTGGTTATGTGGATTAGAATAATGCGATGATGAAAAATTTAGTTAACATCGAGGTTTTAATTAGAAGAATGGTGAACATGGTTAGGAGGAATACTGTTTGGATATGGTATCCATTTATGCGGTGCGACTGGGAGGGGAGTGTGTACTACGCACTCCCCACAGGATTGTCTGGCATGCATTAAGGCATATTTACCAAATAAATCTCAAGTAGTTCATTCAGCCATTTTCTGCGCCGTATTTAAAGCACTTTCATCTGGGGTTCTGCAAGGCTTTTCTGTGAGCCCTTCAGTTTTTGATCTGTCCCCCTGCTTGCTCAGCTAATTTGATAGTGTGTCCTGAAGCTCATGAGGTTTGCTGATGATAACCAAACCTTGATTTTGCGTGCTGGTGATGACCATCAGAATTTACAAAATTGCATGATCTGTTGATTCTGGTCTTTGGCCTCCAGCATTGGGCTGTCCCCCTACCCCTGCATCCTCAGTGCAAAATTAGCGTTCTATCTGGACCATAAGCTATCCCTATTGGCTCATGTCAGCAAATATTGTCCACCTGGTTTCTGTTGCTGAAAGACCTTTGGAAGATTCCTTCATTCCTCCCAGCTGACACTCCTCAGCCGCTAATTCAGGCCAATGTTTTAAGTCATTTAAACAACGCAGCTCTCTTTTCTTGGGTTGTCCTGTCTGTATCCTTCTCAGACTCCAGGTCATTCAATGATCATCGCCTTGCCTCGCCTTGAACCTTTCACTTGCATTTGGTTAGCTATTGCCAATCGAATCATCTTTCACTCTTCTCTGCATCTCGTTGATTTCTCAAAATCCCAAGCACCAGAACTCCTTTTAGGTAACTGTTTCGCTCTCCAAATAGCATAGCATTGCATTGCAATTGTAACGATTCTTTATGTTGAAAGGTGATCTTACTTAAAACTGCTTTTCATGCTCTTACCACGTGGTAAAAAGGCACAGGAGCATCTGTTAAGGGTTGTGGTGAAATGCAGGGTTGCCATGCTTGTATATCCTGATTTTTAAGGAGCATTATAACCATCTCACGAGAATACTTTTGGGCAGGGCGCAGGGTGAAGCTCGAAACTCCAGTTCATCAATTACGTGATATGCAACTTGTGTTACAGAAGCAAGCACACACTGTCCGCTGGAGGTGTGCCTCTCTGCTCATTTTTATCCTTCAAGGGATTTGTTTAGTTCCATAAACACCAATAACAGATTTTGGTGTCTTTGTTGAAGTGTGAGCTCGTAGTGGTCATTTTCACTAGCCGGGTTCCACAGTATGGATGCAGTGACGCTGTAGGACGGAGTTATGTCTGTAACACGGTATTTATAGCACCTTGTTAGGTGCATGTGTTTTGTTGACTTTTTGGAACCCCTTACCGCCTTGTACCACCGTTCTCCACACTCGGAACTGTCTACCCCATGCCCTAGTTCTAGATAAATCACCTGCAGTGTTGGATAGTTCTTCTTGGTTTCTGTGCCACAAAAGCACACTCCAGATGCGTTCTGTAAACTCTTATAAATATCCATTCTAAAGTGTCTGGAGGGTCGATCGTATTTCAGCTCTTGAAAATGTTTTACGTGCAAATGGGTAAATTGTTTCCTAGTCCTGAGGCAGTATTGGGTAATGTGCTTTGGGGCAACTCTGGGATTAATTTTAGAATGTCGCAGTATGTGACACTTTCTGCTTAGAATCGGACTGTTCAATAATGATGCATCAAGTACAGTAATCTATTCCAGGAAAGTTTGTGGCTTCTTGGTGGTAAAGTGTCCCAGGTTCCAACAAATAATTGTGCAGTGTTCCTCACTTTTCCCGTAATAGATTATTAAGGGCTCATTCTGTGAGATGTTCAATATTGGATGCATCGAACTTTGATAAAAAAAAAAGCCAGTCTTTTACCTAAATTTCAGTCCTGCTCATTATGGCTACATGCGAGTAGATAGACAGGACCTACTGCCAAAGCTGAATGTTTTATGTAGTTGACATTGATCACCCCTGCCCTGCAGTCCCTGATTAGAGTGTAGATTGCACTTTCTCTAAAGCAAACAAGTAAAACATAGTTTCAGGGCAAAGGACAGTTGTACATAGCATCTAAGTAATTTTGTGAATTGTTACTTTTCTTACCTCCGAGCCTTAGCTGACATTTGTTCTTGGAGGTATGCACTTGTTTCACTACCCGTTACAACTTGGAGATGCTTTTGCTGATGATGCTGACGTGGAATTCCCAGGCCTTTTTATTGGCTTCCAGTGATGCCAGCATTTTGCCTCAGTACTAGCCCAGCAGGCCCTAGCTTGTTGGTGCCTCAACCCACCCTAATTGTAGACGGAAAGATTCGAATATACCAGATCGGCTCCTGTTGCTTCTGGGTGCAGGGAATAGCCCTCCTTTGTGACCGCTCCCACACTCACCACGAATATGCCCATGTGGATCTGCACACTTTTCTAGAGGGGAGTTTGAAACCTCTTAAGACGTGTGATGCTTCGGATAAAGTGAGATAACTCTATATTTTGATTTCACATTTACATAAACTGAAAGAGTATATTTTTGCCTAAAAACAACACTTCGGGATCTGCAATTGGAGAGCTCCAGCACCGGGGGCTCTCGTGTACGTGTACTGACTACACCCGTAAAAAGATGTGGGACTGCATGTAGGTATGATGTCCACCATACCAAAGCACAACTATAATTTGTGTTTATTGGACGAGGACTGACTGACTGGACCCAGGTCGTATGTTTTTGTTTATTCTTTTTGTATCCCTCTTTTAAATGAGTAAGTATTCCTGCCTAGTGCACTAGGTGCGCTCACCCTGAAAATTAAATAAGAAAGGTTCCTGTCCATATCAGTTATATCAACATTTGATCTTGCATTTTTACAGATTACAGAACCCAGTACTGTGGTAGACTTGGTGTCCTTTCTTTACAATTGTTTTTTTTCTTTGGCAGAAAACCCTGGTGGTTTGGTGTATGCTTTGGATAGTGAAAGTCAGTCAATAAATGTTTTGTTAATTAATGGTTCTGAATTGTAAAAATTAGAAGTGTCTGATCTGGCCAGGTATTGTTGTAACGTATAGCTGCATGAAATGTAGGACTGTAATGCGTAATTCTTTCAATTCCCCTCTTTGGCTCCAGACAGACTGATGCAATTGTTTGTTTTGCTAATATCTTCTACATGTTAAGTATTTTTTTCCTTTTTTAGTTGTTATTGCAGTTCCTTTAATGTTGAGAATGCAGATGTGTTTTAGAGGTGTTTTCTACCGTGGATTGGAGATTTAACAAGCATTGGTATAGCCATGAAAGTCTTGCCTTTGGGACCTTGTAAGTGTTTAGCCATGTAGCACATTATCCTGGGTGCTGTACCACCAGGATTTGAAGAGCTATACAAATCTCTTGTTGCAAGGTAGATTAGAAATGGCACTCCACTGAATGACTGTGCGTACATTTATTCTTTATATGCCATTACTTAAGCAACGCTCTCTTCCAGTAAAGACAACAGACCTGGGCATACGTTTCTATACATTGTGCTGTTAGCTCAAGTTGCAGGACCGGAGCACAGCAGACTGTTACTAGAGGAAGAGCAAACCAATCCAAAAGTAGGTTATGACGCAGTCTGGTGGATACACTGCTGATCTTGTGTCTCGTGAGATGTAGGTTTTATTCGTAGATACTAGACAAATCATCCAGATGCTTCAGATTGTGAGAAAATTGCAACCTCCCTGTGGCTCAATGTTTGTTTCATTGTGTAACGGTTAAATAGGTGACTAGATAAACTAAATTGAATCCGCATTGATACAATTCACTCTGCACAGAATTTCTCAGTGACAAATGAAGCTTGCCATTGATACTAACATATTCATACACACACCTACAACCCTCAAAGTACATGCACCTATAGATAGTGAAGTAAATATTACAGTAATAGAGATCTGCATGGATTTTCCATGGAAAGACCTGTGAGGCAACGGTTAAAAAAAAAAAACAGTATCCATGACTATATCCGCAGGTACCAACCATGGGTCTTTCCATAGTCCGGTTTGAGTGTGCAGTAACCACCTTCAAATATAAGTAAGACCCAGGGCCGGACTGGTGCTTTCGGGCACCGGGCAATCCCCCGGTAGGCTGGAGGGGGTGGGGGCCGGTTTTGTTGTATCAGGGGGCCGGTTTTGTGTCTGGGGGCCGATTTTCGGTTCGACCGTCACAGTGTCAGTCACTCTCACTTGAGAGAGAAGTCACGAGGTGTTGTGTGACTCGTAGCGCCAGCAGCAAGCCTGATTGACCGGTGAGGTGACAACCTAAACAAACTTTTCAGGAGGAGTGGAGGAGGAGGAGGAGGTGCCTGTACGCAGCGCGCATAATTATGCCCTGCCTCCTCCTCCGGCGCGTCTGCGCGCCTCTAGGGTGCGGCTGATGGTCCCGTTGGGCATTGGACAATAAACTGCGCAGTCTGCCTATAGGTTGCAGCCCCAGCATTACGAGTGACGAGAGCGAGAGGAGTAGAGACCGTCACCGGAGCGGCCGCCATAATTTAATTATTGGTACTGGCTAGCCCGCCGAAGTAGCCCCCCTGTGTCTGCCACCACCAACAGCAGTGAGTAAGTGTTTCTGCCCTGGCCCCGGTTACGCTACCAAATCAATTAATCATGAACTGTTCATGACTCATGAATGACTGTCTTAATATATTCACAAACAGTTGGGGGCGGGATGTCGCGCAGTGGTGGTGGTCTGGACGGAGGGAGATAAAGATAATGATTCCAATCCGACCGCGCTGTGCATATACGGCCACTCAGTGGTAAGTTACCACTGACCGTATATGCACAGCACAGCTCTGTATGTTACATGAGGCCTCTCGTCAGCTAGAGCCTTGTTCAGCCTTACCCTGCCTTGCTGCTTGCTTCTTCAATCAGCTAGTTACATTATCTGGACCAGGCAATGCTTATGCCTCCGTTGTAATCTCCGGGCCCGCCCTGGTCGTTTTACTGTACTCCAGCTCTGGCGCAAGCCCTTGGCTGCAGAGGTGTTTCCCAAAGTACGGGAGGAAAATCTACTGCGGAGCACTTCCTGGAACTGGGTGCCACAGATGTGAAACACTCTGCAGTCTCGGCCGGTTAACAAAATCTAGCGCCTAGCTTAGAGGGAATCCAGTCAGGTTATCGAGTGCGCTGTAACAATGCAGTGTTTCTTGTGAAATTAGCATGTGACAATTGGCCGAGGTCTATGCCCGCAGTACAGGAATGCACTAGTGTTACTTACAGAGTGAAACAGTGACGTAACAGAATTCAATTAATAATCCAAACAATATTAAGGATGTTTAAGGAGTGCGAACGTTAAGGCTGTATTTAGTGTTATTCAAACAGCCTGTCCACGTAGGAAAAAGCACATGCTTTTATTTCTGCACTATATAAATGTATATTTTTTCATTTGTTTCATAAATAATTATCTTTTTCCCAGTGGGCTGTGACCCAAGATTGAAGTAGGAGTGTACACACTGGTTACAGAGTACTCCCATTTTCAACATTCTCTCATCTCTGGACACGCTCGAGTTTCCTACAGCGAGGCAGGAAGGTACGGTCTAGCACCTAAATTGTGGACCGCAGGACAGGGACGCTTGCGCTCTTTCAGCTGCTTCCACACTTCACATTTTCACAAGCATTTTGTGCTATTGGTCAGATTACTTTACCCTCTGTGCCTTGTTTCATTAATTGTATATAGCTATATACCACAACCAGAAACGCTTAGAAACGGGCCGAATCTAGTACTGTGCGCTATGTGAATACTTCCACGTCTGAAACCCAGAAAGTGGACAGGTTGCTCATGTACAAAGCAGACTGTAACCCAGCCTAATGAAGTATGGTAGTTCTCAGCTCCAGAAACAGTAACCGGGTGCCCGCAAGTCACACGATTGCCCCAATTCGGTTCTGAAAGTGCTCTCCTAAATCCTAAGGACTTAACTAGGGATAAGGCGTTTTTAGGATGTGCTTGTCCCTGAGCGCTTCATAATGACAAACGCGGACAACAAAACAGTAACCCTCAGATTGATATCCACTCGCACAATACAACCCCTCAATACATCTGTGCCCTGCCAAACCACCGCCATCAGTATTCACTATTCACACCTGCCCCATCCCCTGCACTCACCGCGCCAGCCTCCTTCATGATGAATGATCCTCTTAACCTGCACGATGCGGACTCCGGGGCTTCTTGTCGGGGCTCATGCTACCAATCTAAGTTGCAGCAGCTGAAGACGGCCTAATGTGTAGAACTGTTGAGATACTACCTATAAAACAACATCCTACAATGGTTCTGTGCTGTGTTGCTACCTCGACGGTCACTACATCAACCTGTTAATGATATCAAAATTATCATAATTTTGACAAGGCTACTGCCTCGACCTCCCTTGATGATACCTGACCCCTGACCTGTCACCTGGCAATTCAAGTGATACTATCTACATCTTCACTAAACGTATCTGAGATGGAAAAATATAGAGACAATCTCGCTTGTGAGAGGTATTGGCTTTCTCAACGTTGTTCAGCCATGTCACACTGCAGCGTGGCTGCAGGGCAGCATGACTGAAAGTAAAAAAAAAATAAAGCAATAGGACATTGTGCTTTTATTTTTGTGAGAGATAGGGCAGGAAGCGAGACAACATGAGGGAGGAAGGATGAGCATGGAGGGCAGCATAGACAAGGCAGGGTGTGAGAAAAGAGTGATAGGATATGGGCAGCAGCGCCAGAGTCATAGTGCTTTTTTTTTTGTAATTGTGGGTGGAGGAGCAAAACAGACAACGGGGGAGCAGGCACAACATGGACAATGGAGGTAGAGCGGGTTATTATGGCTAACGTGCAACAGAGAGAGGGCAGGTGAGGGGTTGAGACATGGACAACAGAGTGCAGTGGCAACACAGAAAATGGATAGCCAACACAACCATCAAAGTGGAGGGTGTGTTGGGGCTCAATACGGAGAACAAGGGGCTGGTGGGTGGAGGGCAAGCAACACAGACTGAGACAAGTGAGGGAGGGTGGACTCGCGCAGCATGGACAATGAAGGAAGAGCAGGTGGGATGAACATGGACATTGGCGGGCGAGCAGGTTAGGGCAACATAGGCAGTGGACAGAGGGCAGGTGGGAGGTCAACACGAATAATGGAGGAAGGGCAGGTGCACACATAATAAAAAAATAACAAAATGTAAAGTTTTGAAATAGTACATAAAACAGCAAGTAATCCAATCGATTTTTTAACATTGGTTCAACCATGAAATAAGATCTGTACCGTTGCTGATCCATCCCAATATATGATCTGTGCAAATCACAAGCCTGGGTGGTGTTACAAAATGGTACGTAAATATCAAATGTCCCAGAGCAATTTTTAAACATCAGAGCAACCATAAAATAGGATCTAAACCAGTGCAGGTCCCCCTCAATATAGAATCTGTGCAAATCCCAACCATAGGTTATGTGCAAATAACAGAGAATACTGGAACAATTACTTCATGAATTTCATAAAAGATTTGAAAAGATTGAAAAGAAAGTTATAACTTTTTGAGAGAATTAAAAGATGTTTAATAGGGTGAGCGTAATCTCTAAACTACTGCTTGTCAAATTTTGCTGGTCTTGTATCAGACAGCCTGTAAAACCTTGCTCACAGCAAATACAGTTGTGGGGGTAAATATTGTTTTTTAAAATGATGTGAGCCAAATGAGGGGGTATACAATATTAGACTCAGAGCTCCGACCTCCAGCTAAAAAATTGTCACCACTGTGCACCAGACGCTCTTAGTCCCAGTGCTCCTTTAGCTGTAAAAATGCCACCACCGTGCACCAGACCCTCTGGATCTCCAACAAGGAGGTGAACAACTCCCACCTCTCACCAGAAGTGACTACTGTCTGCCACACTGTTGGCAGTTTCATGGCAGAAGCGCGGGTGGCAAACAGCTCAAGGAGGTCATTGGGGAGCTGGCCCCTTTGCTCAATCCAGGGCCACTGTTGGGCCACGGGAGGTCAAAACAAGGCTCTAGACTGTCACATAGCCCCAAGCAGCACCAGGTGCGGGACAAAGTCACTGCGTTGTGCGCTCAGCTCAGGAACGGGTAGCTCATTGAAGCAAGGCTGAACAAGGCGCTAGCAGGCGACTGGCATCAGCATGCCCTACTCCTCCTCCTGCATTTATTTGATTTCACAGCTCAGCGCAAGGACTGACTGCCTGCCTGCCTCTGGAGTGTTAGAAAGGATGGTCCTCCGCGCGACAACAGATTCACCAAATGTTTAATATTAATCTTATCTTATCCTTATTTATTCATGGGGCATTTTAAAGTGATACTTGACGTCGCTGGCAAGAATAATTAGCGAGTCTCGAGGCTTCACAGAACATCTCAGTAACCTTCTCTTGTCATAAATATCCAGGGTGACACGGCCATCATGTCCCCTTCGTCATTAGGCCTTCGCTGAGGCTGTGAATTATGGCGCAGCACCTCATATAACTGTGAGTGTATGTATTGCAATCCATACTGTTCCCTACTAAAGATATTGATTTGTTAACAACTACACTGCAATATGGCTAGCACATCAGTGTGACTGTAGACTGCGCAGGAGGGGCGAGGAAGGGATAGAAAGAGCCAGGGGGGTGGGGACTGGGAGGTGACAAAAGAGAGTGGGAAATGTACACAATGAAAATACATTCTTCGTGGGAAGGAGCATGCCTGAAAAGAAGCAGTGGCGTAGCTAGGGGGGTGGTACAACACCCCAGGCGGCACGCGTTTTGGGGGCAGCGGCCTCCCTCATCTATCATCTGCCGGCAGTCTCGGGGCGGCAACACCCCGCTCCTCAATGCGTTTGCTACGAGGGGGCGGCAAAGGGCGAAAATACTCACCATCATGTACACACATAGCTGTGCATATATGGAGGGGGCCCGGGCCCCTCAGCCTGAGATGTGCGCTCAGCTCAGCCTCTCCCAGGACTCCTGTGAGAGGCTGAGCTGAGCGCACAACTCAGGCTGAGGGGCCCGGACCCCCTCCGTATATGCACAGCTATGTGTGTACATGCTGATGACAGGACCGTCGCGGGTGCAGGCAATAAATCAAACATTTGTAATTATGATGATGAATCAATCATTATCATGATTACAATTTTTGCTTTGGTGCACATGGTGCGGGCGGAGAACTGAACTAAGCTAATGCAGCAGGCTGCCTGGCTGATTTGTTCGTTCTCCTACTTTAATCACGGCCTATGCATGGGTTGGATTAATATTAGTGATCAGCAATTGCTGTAACTTTGAGGGACTGGGCATAGAATCTGTAGGCTGCACCGAGCTATTTTTGCTCTTAGCTTGAGAAACTATTCAGTGAGATGCAGACACACTTTATTGTTGCAAATCACTTGCAGAGCCAGAAAGGCCATCTTTGTAGTACAACTGTACACGGTGGTGCATCCTGCAAACCTTACCCCATGGTGTCCATTGAAATTGCCATATCATGTGCCTTAGTGATATCTCCTAACAGTGAAATCTACTTATTTTTTACTAAAAACCTTGGAGTTAATCGTATGATCACACATTTGTTTGCACTTTGAGGACCAGAGGAAAGTGAGGCTGACAAACGTGATGTAAAAAAAGTTGGCTCTTCCTTTGGATCTGCTGCAGTTTACAACAAGTTTTGAAATGCTGACTCAGAAGCGTCCAAGTTTAGTCCAGGAAGGCTGGATCCTTGGCTGGTGTTGTGATAAGCACAGACTGTGTAATGTGTTCCTTTTCAGACTCAGTGGATGTCCATTTATCTCATGTCCATAACCTTAAAACGTCTCTATTACTATGGACCTTTTGGTTTAAGTGTTGCCTTCTGTCAATATTGAAACGTACAGGTAGCACAGTCGTGCTCTGTCTGGCATGCATGTTGCCCCATAGGTGGCTGAAGCGGAGCCAGTCGGGGGTGTAGAGATGAAAGGAAGAAGAAAAGACAAATGCGGACAGAAAAGGGAACAGTGTGATCTCTCTCTCGCTCTCTTATCTCTTTATCTCTCTCTAGCTCTTTATCTCTTTCTCTCTCTCGTTCTTTCTTTCTCATGCGGCTTTCTATCCCTGTATTTCTCTCCCACTATCTCTCCCCCTCTCTCTATCTATCTCTCCCTCCCACTTTCTTTCTCTCACCCCTCTCTCCCTTTCTCACTCTCCCTCTCTTGCTCCCTCCCTCACGTGCTCTCTATTTATCCCTCTCTATACCTATCCCCCTCTCACTCTCTCCTCTTCTCTCTCCCTCCAATTATCCCCCTTCTCTCCCTCTCTATCACCATATCTCTCTCTCTATCCCTTTCTCTATATCCTTTTCTCTCTCTCTCTCCCTCTCTTTTCTATTCCTGTATTTCTCTCTCCCCTCTCCCTCTCTCCACCTCCCTCTCTCTCTTACCTCTCTCTCACCTTTCTCCTCGCTCTCTCTATCTCCCCCTCCCCCTCCCTAGCTCTCCTCTATCTCCCCCTCCCTCTCTCTATCTCTTTCCATCCCTCTCCCCATCTTTCTGTCATTCCAGTCGTTCCTCTCTCTCATTCTCTTCCTCTTTTTCTCCCTCTACTTCTCCCTTTCTCTTCTTCTGTCTCCCTCTCTCTATCGCCCTTCCTTCTCCCCTCTCTCTCCTCCCCAGTGGGTGGGTAACCTGATGTTCTTCAAGGTCATCATCTACGGTTTACTGTGCTTTGAAAGTTGATACAACTTGAATATGTAATGAAAAATGTGCTCTAAAATTCACCATTTTGGTCTTTCATTTTCCAAAAATTTCTATGGGGGAGACCCCCCTATTAGCCGTCGAGCTCGCTTGCTACGCGCCGGACAGGGGCTGGCTTGCTGCGAGCTGGATGGGGGCTGGTCTGGCAAAATTTGCCAGGGCTGCTTTCAGTTCCCAGTCCGGCCCTGGTAAGACCTCTAGTGAACCGAAGACGCCGCTGTTGGTCTCACTGTCCGGCCCCTCTGGGCGAGGCTGGAAGATGAACTTGTGAATCCCGGTGATCTGAGGCGTTGTCTGCACATTCCTCGCCGCATTCCTTCCCCTCGGAGTGGAATCTCCCTTCCTTGGCAGGCTAGTGTGATGAAAGTTGCTCCTCTTTCCAGCGTGTAACTCATGCACGCGCCCTGATGTGGACGCGAAGGCACAGGGCGCGCAGACTTACCTCCAGAGCGTCGCTGTAATGAAGAAACTGTCCGTTTACGCCTCCTGTCCTGTCCAGGCTTTTATTTCGTGTGCATTTTACTCAGTGGCGACGACCCAGTGTGTTATTGGCTCTAATGCAATGAAGGAAATGCAGCCCCACGCTGATTGAATTGTGTTTGAATTGTAAAGCACAACAATGACCGGAGTACAGGATTCTAAGCTCCGGTGCCACTGCACCTGCTTCACCATCGGAACCTACTCCCCTGGTTTTACTGGACCCTTCTGTTATAAGATGTAGTTAATTGTATTGTCTAGAGACTCTAGTGCAAATTTGGCGCGCGTTTCTGCCGTTCAAATCCAAGTCACTTTTAGAAAATGTCTAACAGAATGACGTCACTAGCCATGTTCTTAAACAGGGGTTCGGCTGACTACTGAAAGGACCAGCACCGTTCCCTCTGTGGCATGCCTTACGTGGATCGTGCCTTCATTGAAAACTTGCCACGGCCACCATTGAGAACCCAGGTGGTCGTCAGGAGTACACATACCTTTTCAAGGCTGGTATGTGTTCTTTACTACTGCCCCCATCGCCGTATGGTTTCACTTTCCTGTTCTCTAGTTAAAAGCCTGGCACTACTTGCTGTTTGTTGGCAATAGAGCGAAGACTCGGTAGCTGTCCCTGAATTTGCAAGTATTTATTTTCTGTTTCATTATTTTATCTTTCTTGGATAAAAGCGCCTAACCGACAACAGACTCCTTCTAAGCGCTGGTGAAAATCTAACATTGCTCCGGATTGGATTTATTCGGACTCTATTTGTGTTGGTTGTAGACCGTTAGTCCCTGTGTTTGATTTGCTGCTTAATTTCAATACTGACGTGTATTCTAATAAATTACCATCAATACCATGTGTGCTAAGACTTATGTGCTACGAATCATCACGGATGTGGCGAGCAGAGATAGATCATCCGTGATGGCAGAGCAGAACAAGCATTGGAAATGCAATAGGTCTCGCATTAGGAAAGTTTGAGCTATTGGTATTGTAAATGACACTTTTTTTATTTATGTGTTGGTTTTGAAAGTAGCAAAATTAATAGCTTTGTCAGTTACAATGTCAATAGTTTTAACTTTTGCAAATGTGACACCTATAGCATTTGTAATGCAATGTGTGTTGTATTTACGTGACTTAGATGTATTGATATTACAAATAACAATGGCTTTTAATTTTGTAAATAATGAATACTTAAATAAAAGTTATTGTAATTTATAATGGCAATAGCTTAAACGTTTGTAAATAACTTTTGTGAAGATTATGTTCAGTGTATTTTTTTTATGATGAAAATCCAAGAACAGAAGTGAAATATTAACATCTTTTTGTGACATTTGTAATAAAGCTTGAAACATTGAGAAAACATATTTGAACCAATTGTTGTTGAATGGTTGCACAGATTGATGCTGTGGTGGCATTTAGTGATGTTATGGGGGCGACGAGTGGTGCTGTGGCGTTGGTGGTGGTGGATGTGGTGGTGGTGGATGTGGTGGTGGATGCGGTGGAAGTGATGTATGTGGTGGTGGATGTGGTGGTGGATGTCATGGTGGATGTGAAGGTGATGGATGTGATGGTGGATGTGGATGTGGTGGTGGATGTGATGGTGGATGTGGTGGTGATGGTGGATGTGGTGGTGTTGTGGTGGATGTCGTGGTGGTGGATGTGGTGGTTGTGGATGTGGTGGTTGTGGTGGATGCGTTGGTGGATGAGGTGGTGGATGAGGTGGTGGATGAGGTGGTGGATGAGGTGGTGGATGAGGTGGTGGATGAGGTGGTGGTGGATGCGGTGGTGGTGGATGCGGTGGTGGTGGATGCGGTGGTGGATGTGGTGGTGGTGGATGCGGTGGTGAATGCGGTGGTGAAGTGGTGGTGGATGTGGTGGTGGTGGTGGATGTGGTGGTGGTGGTGGATGTGGTGGTGGTGGATGTGGTGGTGGATGTGGTGGTGGATGTCGTGGTGGATGTGGCGGTGGATGTCATGGTGGATGTGATGGTGGATGTGATGGTGGATGTGATGGTGGTGGTGGTGGATGTGGTGGTGGATGTGATGGTGGTGGATGTGGTGGATGCGGCGGTGGTGGATGCGGTGGTGATGTGGATGTCATGGTGGATGTGGAGGTGATGGTGGATGTCGTGGTGGATGTGTTGGTGGATGTGGTGGTGGATGTGGTGGTGGATGTGGTGGTGGTGGATGTGGTGGTGGTGGATGTGGTGTTGATGGTGGATGTGGTGGTGGATGCGGTGGTGGTGGTGGATGTGGTGGTGGTGGTGGATGCGGTGGTGGTGGTGGATGCGGTGGTGGTGGTGGATGCGGTGGTGGTGGTGGTGGATGTGGTGGTGGTGGTGGTGGATGTGGTGGTGGTGGTGGTGGTGGTGGTGGATGTGGTTGTGGTGGTGGTGGTGGTGGTGGTGGATGTGGTGGTGGTGGATGTGATGGTGGATGTGGTGGCTGATGTCTGATGGCAGCCTTTAGTGTCTATGACCTAAAGAACTGCGCTGATGTCTGATGGAAGCCTTTAGTGTCTATGACCTAAAGAACTGCGCTGATGTCTGATGGAAGCCTTTAGTGTCTATGACCTAAAGAGCTGCGCTGATAACTGATGGGAGCCTTTAGTATCTATGACCTAAAGAGCTGTGCTGATAACTGATGGGAGCCTAGAGTGTCTAAGTAACCTGGGTGACCGTTCTGCTGTCTTTATTGGACCTAAGGAACTGTGCTGATGTCTGATGGGGCCTATAGTGTCTTGGTAACCCAAGGAACAGTTCGGTGGTCTGCTGTCCATAATGCGAGCGGGCTGGTGCAACCCGAGGGTAGCTCTTTGTATCTTGAGGGGCAGCTCTACTATTTATGATATTCAGGTGTGCTTTTCTTACTTAAGAAATATCTATACTTTTTATGATGCGAGTGCATGTTTATGTAACCAGAAATATTACTCCACTGAAATTTACAAGCCTGGAAAACAGCGAAAAGTTACTAACACCCTTCTTCAATGACTGAGTCAACCTTCCACTTTTGATGTATTATCTTGTAGGTGATTTAAAGGTAAAACAAACCCTCGAATCATAGCTAGGAAGGAGTAGATGCTCCCCAGTTTCCTCACGTGGTTCTCACAAAGTTCCCTGCTCCACAATGAGGCTTTGCATTTATGTTTGAATGGCAACAAAGGAGTTTTGCATTAACTTGTTTACAGGCCAGGTTAAAGACAAAGTGGAAAAACACGCTGTTCGATAAAGCATTAATCAGGTTTCCTAAACTTGCTGCCATATCGTTGGCTTTCGAAATGCAACTGAAAGTATACTAATTTTCATACATAACTACATTTTAGAAGATTAAAGTGGGAGATTAAAAAAAAGAATCGAGAGCCCGTATTTCTTCCATTGATTTCTACTCGGGCCTGAATCGGGTCCATGTCATGTATGTGACTGTAAACTGCTGCGGCAGGATCAGATATCAGAAATGCAAAAAATACTGTTTTTCCTTATTAGTCGGAGCAGGGAGGACGCGCTGTGCGAGGCAGGAAGAGCATGACAAATGCTGTGGACCGGCAGTGCATACTCGGAGGCAGACAAGACCAGTCACTGTCCGCAGAAGCACACCAAGGAATTGGGCTTCTGCATTCAGGAATCGAGAGAGTGGAGACTAGCCTTAAAATCATAACTCTCCCGCCGGAATCAGAAGGGTGGGCATTTATGCGTTTAGAAAATTTAACGCATTCTTTTCTCATTAACAACGACTATCAACGGTCTTGAAAGATGCACTTGCCCTTGCTTAACACCTCAATCGGAAAATCTTTGGGGGCGAATTCTAAACAATAAGTTACCGAGTGGGTCAATATTCATCGTGTGACTTCACGGAGCTACGTTTAATAAGCTCAAACACCAGAACAGCGCTCATTGCGTCCAAAATCCTCTCAAAAGAAGAACAATTGCACCATTAAATACAAAACGAGCACAATCAAATCCAACATGTAATTGCCTGCATATATCAAATAACATAAGGCGATCATGCGAATGTGGAGGCAAGACGTCACCAGCAGCTAACTACCGGCAAAGATGAGAGATCTGTAAATTAAAAAGCAGAGGGGCCGTGACTCAATTTTAAGTGATAGAAATTAGCCTTCCCCATTCATCCTGCCCCTCCCCCATCCATGTCAAGTTACTTTATCAACCTCAGCTTCCGGTCCAGCGGTTAAAATTCTGTTCACAAAATGGTAATGTGACGTTCCAAACTAGGCTCAGCCTTTTATCAGCAGGGGCAGCTTCTTAGCAGAGGGTGGATTAGGTGAATGAAACAAAGTGCTGCTGCTGCCGTCGGTGCCTGGGGGGCGGAGTCTGGGCTCTCGGAGGGGCTTCCCGGGGACGGAGGGTCACAGCAGGGAGGTGGAGTCCGTGAATGGGAGAAGGCACCCGGGGGAGGAAGCGGAAAGGTGACCGGTGCCGCATGAGACTGCTGCTGTGTCTCCTCCTCCGCCGCTGTGTGCAAGATGGGTTTGAAGTGACGGGAAGACGGTCTTCTAAATAAGAAGGGAGCAAAAGAAGTATGAGGGACAGAGCGAAACAAGGATAAACACGAGAGACGGCCTGCGGCCGTCAAAGTGAAAGTACGGCGGAGGGCATTGCTGTGGGGAGGAGAAATGCGACACGGCGGGCAGGGGAGGGGGCGGAGCGGGGAGAGGGTGTGAAAGCAGCAGGGGCCTGGAGTGCGGCTGAGGGAACTGATGTGCACGCGCTTTCAAGCTCAATGCGCATGCGCATTGAGCTTGAATTTCACGGGCACTGCAAGGAATCGCCACGATTCCTTGCAAGTTAGTTAAAGACTGTTTAAGCCCCCATAGTCTCGCAAGCTCGATGCGCATGCGCATCGAATAGCGAGACCTAAAAACTCGGGGTTGTTGAATACCTACCTTTAGTATGCGTCGACGTAATGCGACTGTGGACTCATTTATCTCCATAATAAACATGAGAGAGAGAGAAACGTCCGTTTTCCCTAATTAATTCAACAAAACCCAAAATAAAGAGTTTGCTACCTACCTCTCCAAGGATCATTAAGGGTCTCTAGCTCAAGACCAGGTGGGTGGAGGGGTTAATTATTATTAAACCCTCACTCACCAGCCTATTTGCTGACATGTTTCATCATTTGGTTCCCACCCTGGTTGCTGAATGCTTATGGGTGTGCTTAAACGCCTGTTTTTTTTTGTTTTGTTTAGGTGCATTGTAGGTGTAAGTGATTTAAAGCTTAATTTGCATGTTGTATCGTGCATGCAAATTCTTTAAGGTCCTTACGAAAACTATATTGACCAATAGTGGCACGGTGTAAGGATGGCTGAGACATTTTGACCACACTTTGTGGATACAGGTGATCACTTGTTTCGCTTAGGTATCCATCGCTGTTTTTAAAACTTGACCAGGACCCCCACTATTAAAATACCCGAGAGGTAAGAGGCCTGAGTGAATTTTAAATCATTTACACCTACACTGCCCACAAAATAACTAGCTGCGCTGTAATCAGGCATCAAAGCACACCCTGGAAACATTCGGCAACCAGGGTGGGAATACAATGATGAAGCATGTCACCAACTAGGCTGGTGAGTGAGGGATTAAAAAAAACTCGCACTCACCTGATCCTCCCCCCTGCCAACCTTGTCGTGAGCTTAAGATCCTGGGTGAGGTAGGTAACTAACTAATTTATCTATAGTCATTGAAAGCTGTATTGCTGGTGTTAAATGGGCCATCCAGTATAGAGAAAAATAGTTTTCTTTACCCAATCCTCGATCTGTAACCATCACCAACAATAGGCATTTCAAGGACATGATGTTATTTGATTATATCAGCTGGGGTTTTGAGATCTACTGTGATATCATTCACCGGAGGGCCCTTGTAAGGGATGGATATTTATTCTGGAGATTTGTTTCCCGACCTGAGAATCTTTTACAGCCCTGCCAGTTCACATATTCAGACTTTGAACCTTGCATCATCTCTCTCCCCGTAGTCACAATGACTGACTGGGGTTAGAGAATGACTCGGTCACAAGTAACTAGGAGCACCCTAATAAATGCAATAAATGTGATGCCGTACCCAGGTGGAAGATGTCAAAGGAGAGCCCATCTTGTCATCTCGTCCTTGCAACTTATGTCTGGTCACAGATAACTTCTGTTTTACCTTCATTGGAGCCCCCAGTGTCTTTTCTAGGACAACCCCCACAGAGGGAACTTTGATAAGGCACCAGCAATAGCCTGAAGGCTAGTTAGAATACATTGTAAGATGTGTCTCCATCCAAAATGGTAATGCTGTTATCTGTGTGCACGTGCCAGAAAATATAATACAAGTGTACCAGTTGCTTACTGTGTGTCACATGTCTGCTTTCTTTGCAAATTGACTATAAGGAATAAAAATAAAAAGCAAACCTGTTTGTGCGCGGTTTTAAAATGGTAGAACAGAAAGGCCTGTTTGAGAGCCAAGTATAGTCACTACCATAAAGATTTTAAAAGGTGCTGTTGGAAGATTGCCTTTTCTGCAGGGTCACCCCACATTTTTGGCTTCTGTTGTAGAACCCATGTTTTGTTAGCCATGGGACTGTGTGCACTTTAGCTCAGCTAACCAGTGGTAAAATGCGTGTGTGCTCCTCTCTAAAGAAGGTAAAATTGGCATACACCTAAGTGGCACATTTAATTTACAGGCCTGCCCTGGCAGACTGTGTGTGCAATTGTCAACTACCATTTCGACCTGGCAAAATAAATCTTTTGCCATGCCTAAACCTTCCTTGTTGTTAATACTTGTAAGTTATCGGTGAGGTAGGCCCTAAATACCCATAAGGAAGGGTGCATGGTTTTTAGGTAAAATCTTTGGCTATTACAAACCTGGTTGGGTATCTGACCTAAACTCCCTTGCAGTCAGTGTCAAATTGCATCCAAGCCCTGTTTTACCATGACCATGGACTATTATAGGTACTTTGAGCTTCCTGGTTCTATTTTTACTAAACCCTTTAAAAATTCATAACTCCAGTTTTTCTTATTGGATTTTTGTCATTTTGTTTATTAAACTTAACTAATTTTCTAATTAGTTTTGGAATTTTTATTGTTTTGCATTTTGACTTTATTACTCTTTTAGTACTGCATAAATACTCCACACATTGTTCCTAAGTTAAGCCTGCCTGCTGTATGCCAAACTATGAGAGGGTTAAACTTAGGTTTATTTAGTGTGGTTCACCCTAACAAGCATTGTATGTTTTTTTGGGGTATCCACGGTCTTATTACAAGAAATCATTTTTCATGGGTACAGTGGACATCTTGTTTGATTCCAGTCCATGCCATTTAGGAATCTAGGGCATGGATTAAACATTATTATTATTGGAGAGTGACGTAGTTGACAAATGTGTGGCGATTTCAACTCTTCTCATCAATGCAAGAACAGGAGCAATAGGAGAGCGGTATAACTGAAGGAGTCATATCACTAACTGAATAGGTTTGAGGATGGTTGTCGTGAAGACTGCTGGGATATGGGTGCATGCTTGAAAGCTTAGTGGTATGCAGAGACCCAGGGGGAATATTGCGGTTTACCGAGTAGGGTGAGCATAAACTTCTCAGACTATAGTGCAGAGGCATATCATGCTCTCTTCTACAACTTGGCCCTCCTTTCCCAAAACACCCTTTGACCCTGCTCCAAAGGACCACGCAGATTCGATGCAGGACAAATAAAGGCTGCAGTTTATTTATATTTATCATCTGTAACCGACCGCAGGCAGCATAAGGCATCCACTTTCATCACCACATGTGCAATAATTGCATAAGTATTGTTTTCTGCTGAGGACCCTTCTGCAGGTCCACAGCATAATCTTGCTACCAACCAACCGTTTAGAAGATGGTTGACCCAGAACTGGGGAGCAGTGTCCTCCCGTCCTTTGTTTTACTCCTCCACTTCCCCCAACATGGACCCTGCCGTCTGGTGTGCGAATGTCCACTGAGTCACCAGGCAACCCTTGTCTGTCGTGGGTGTCCTAGCTTCTGCTAGATTGCTAGCTCACACTCAGCAATTCAGGCTTTGCAACCTTACCTTTACAACTGCTACTTCGCCCTTCCACCCCTCTTTTCCCTTGGCATGGGTGGGTCTTTGCTTTGATCCTTTCTCTGCAGCAGGGGTTGTGCACCCCACCCCACATTGAAATAGTGCCATGATTCGATTGTCCTGTTCAAAGTGTGCTGCTCATTCATCATGCATTTTCGCACCGCCTTGCCTCGGTTATTTGTACTTAGTGGTCCACTGCAACCAATCACATTGCTGTGCACTGCATCAACTGCTTGTTGCCTGGGCTTCATCTGCGTTAATGATACCAGCCCCTTAATGGGTCGCTGAGCTGGGCTCGGCTTTTTCCCTAATCCACTCACTTATGCCACTCTGCTCTCCTTTCCCTAACGTCCTGTGATCCCGCTCTCAAAGAAACACAGTCTGTACTGGAGAAATAAAGGTTGCAGTTGTTTATATTTAACAACATACATCGCCACCTGTAGCTAGCGAGCATAAGGCATCAACTTTTCACATCACTTTAGCATAATTTTTGATTTGGACAGGATCTTCATTTGAAGATTAATCTTGCTACTTACTGCCCATTTAGAGGTCGGGTGACCCCGGGCTGGGCAGTAAGTGCCATGTCTGATATGTGTCCTAGGGTAGTATTGTTTATCCCCCTGGGCCCTGCTGTCTGGCATCTCAAGGCCCACTGGGTCACCAGACAACTCTTGTCTTAATGTTGTGGGTGCTTTCCCATCTGCCAAACTGCTAGCTCAAAATCCACCAAACTCACCCAAAGCTACTGCCTTTGAGCAGCTCCCCTGCTAACCTTCTGCCCACTAAGAACAGTCTGCTAGCTCCAGGGTCCACAAGATGTTCAGCAGCAACATATATGGTACCAACCACTCTAGTGGACGCCACACCCTCTTGTTACCCGTACTCTCGGCTCTTTAATAGCATGCAGCACTGCTGGGCCTTCACCAAAGAAGTGACTTTCAAGCAATTAGAGACTGGATTAACCATTGACAGCATGGTGGTTGGGATGGATGCTATAGGTTGGTGACAAGGAAAATATTGAGGTACCAAGCATCAAAGGTACAGAATAAGTACAGGCTTAATTAAATTCTAGGGATATGAAGTAGTGGAAGGAGCATGTACAGATATTTGGGTGCATAGTAGGATAAATGGAAGATATAAATCAGAAGATTTTAGACTGCACACTTTGTGGTTGTTTGTGCATTGTGAGAAAGCCGCTTCAAGTATTAATGGCACTACTCCTTACTAGGTTTAGTTAGATCTCAATTTAAACATGAGCTCAGCACTGTGTAGCTGTAGCGAAGAGAAGACAGGCCTCACTTAACAGAAATGTGTGAAGCATTTTTCTGTTCCAAAACAGTTAAAACGTAGAAAACCCAACGCAATACAAATCCCACTCTGATTATAAAATTAGAGGCAATTTTAATGAACAACTATACACTAAAACGACAATCTAATGTAGGGAACCAGAAATATGACTTCGCAATGTTTTAGGTGTTTCTTGTGTCAAGAAGAACAAAGCACTAACCACGGGTGTCTGGTTGCGCAACATCAGGTCAAAGTAAAAAGTTAAGGCAGACTGCAGTGAGCCTGGGACCCATGCCTGGGCATACAAGGCGCACTTAGGGCTTCAAATGCAAAAACAGCAAGGTGATGGATTGAATTCTTGAATTAATCTCAGGCAATTATTTTGTATATTTTAGCTTGTCGCCCTAAGTGGGACGGGTATGGCCAGACGTGGGTCCTGTGGTCACTGGAACCAATCTGTCTCTGGCTGATGAGCTCTTAAATAGTGTGAAACCGGTACTGGGTTGCCTGTGTTCCGGTTCAGGGAGGACCTGGCTTGGCAGTTCGGCTGGACTGTTCCTATTGAAGCAGCGTCAAAACTGATTGAATATAGCTGGGTCAAAAACTGAGCTGACAAGGTGTGGAAAATAACGATAGATTGGGATCGGCCTGAGTAATTAGCAGTGGCTGTGATTAATTAAAGCCTTCCATTCAGCACTTTTTTGTATACTTTAATTTTCTAAAAGTGAAATTTTGAAAAGGTAATTTAAAATCCAACTTGCCAATTCGACTGCATTTCAAATGACTATTTATTTGAATCCTTGAATCATGGCACTTGCTATTCCCAAACTGAAGTCATGCATTATAAGGTGTTATAATGTAACCCAGTGCTTTTATATGGGAGAGTCAGCCTTGCCACAGTGAAAAACAACTTTGGAATTTTTCACTGCCAGAACATGTAACACTTGAGTGCAAATGTCCTGCCTTTTTAATTATACCATGCACCCTGCCCTCTGGGCATTTAGGGCCTACCTTATGGGTGGCTTGTACTGTATTAGCAAGGAATGTTTAGGTGTGGCAAAAGGTTTAGTTTGCCAGGTTAAATTTTCAGTTTTAAAACTGCACACTCGGGCTGCATAGGAAGGCCTGAAAACATAATTTGCATTGTCACTTTGTGGTGACACAATGTATGCTGCTCTCCACTTGTCCTATTTAACATACAGACCCTGGGTACCATATACTAGGGACTTGTAGGTAGATTAAAGGCGCAAATTTGTATTTTAACCAGTTTCACAAGTTTTTAGGGGTCAGAGCACATGCACTGAGGCTTGGTTAGCAGGGCCCAATTTTACAGAGTCCAAAAACTAACAATCAGTTGAACAAAAATTGGAGTGATCATGCAAAAAGAGGCATTCTCTTACATAGATATTTTTGTTCAACATAATTGTGAAGGCGATTATGATTTATCAAGAGGCACACAGTTTTTTATTTAATTCAGATGCTGCAGCCGGGATTGAAACTAGGATTCCAACATCTGCATTTTAGCCAGTAGACATCCTCCTGCCATGATTGGCGTACAAGAAAACCTCTTAAGGGAGGATATCTAAGCCAGCAGCTTTCTTTTGATAAAGACCCATTTAAGCGTCCCCGTGGGGCAGTATATTTTTTTGCATTTTCATTTAACAGTGACTTGGGAAACACACCTGTTTGCAGACATTCTGCTTCCGCTTGTGGGCTGTGTTCTTATTTTGAATGTGATCCTAGGAAAGTGGAGCTAGCTGGCTTTGCATAGTAGAAGCGCCACACTTCTCCGATGATATCTCTACCCTACCTCTAAAAGGAAGATAATTGGTGGCTCCAGGTTTGCGGATATGGCATCCCTCATTTGGAATGCTCTCCCTATAGAAATCAGGGCCACTTTCTGTTATGTTGCATTTAGGAAGCTCCTAGTGACATGGTTCTTTAGGATGCCATATGAGTAATGACCTCTTAAAGCAGCGCCATGAAACCAATTGGTGAACGAGCGCTTTAGAAATTGTTTTAACATAACAGATCTCTGGTGTTTGATGAGAAATTATTTAGCACCACTTGATGGATATTCCGAAATACTTTGTGGCCTTGAGATGTTGACGCTGAATCTATTTTTATATGCAGGAAACTTTATTTTACTCACCCATTTAATTGTTTATTACCAAATGGAGTTGATTATGGGGCGCAGATGAACAAACATGTACCACTAACGGATGTTCCTCCGAAAAAGGTTCATTAGGTCCGAAATGTATTGGGGTTGAAAAGTAACTGATCAGCCTTGAGTGCATTTGAGATTAAACGCTCAATGCCTACTGCACAATTGTTCACCTGTAAAATAAAAAATGCAGTGTTGATTTTTACTCGCATTGGCCTTACGAGTTGAAGCATCACAATAATATTGAAATAAACGTTCTAATTAGTACGGATAGGTTTGTCCTAAATATTCTTTGAATGTTGCTTTTGAATTTTAACCCTTTGCTTATGACGTGCTCAGCTAGTCATGAGCCGTGGAACGCTTGCATGCGGGGATAATTCCCCTGCCGTGCTGAGTGTTCCCCGGGAACGGGTGTGGCCGTGACTAGCTGAGCTGGTCATGAGCACAGGAGCGCCATGCCTCATGACGAGCTCAGCTCGTCATGAGCATTTGAGCGCTGTGCGTGCCCCCCTCTCCCCCAGCAAAGCTGGGGAATATCCCCCGCAGCGAAGGGGTTAAGCCCATGGATGTCAGGCGTTGGTAAATAGATGCAACCCGGGACTGCGCCTGGCATCAGGAGCAGCCATTGTGAAGTTTTGTAGTGTATAAATTGGGCATAACAACCTCCGTGGTAGCACCTGGCACAACTAAAGTAATTGAAACTGTGAAACAGGGAGTGCATTGTTAAAAAAAACCCACAAAGCATTAAAAATCAAAGCATTATTACCAAATAGTGAAAATTATATAACCAGTGCTTTAATGGAAATATATATGGGGGAGAGGAGTTGGCCTAACGGCTAGGGCGGTCCACCTCGAATCTGGGGAATTGGGTATAAGTCTCGGCAATGACTCCTGTGATTCTGGGCAAATCACTTATTCTCCCTGTGCCTAACAAAAATTAATGTGTCCTCATGTAATGCAACTGATGCTATGTAAAGCGTTCTGATACCCTATTCGGGTCAACTTCGCGCTATATAAAACTCTGTAAAATAAAAGAAGTGCAGGTACTCTCTTTTTAGAGTGCCTGTTTGTTCCTGAGAAGTGCAAGTACACTCATTACAAATATATTGCAGCAGTGCTAAGAAGTGCAGGTACTCTCTCTTTTAAAGTAAAGATGTACAGGTACTCGGTACCGGACAGTTCCAGCACATTTAAAGTACCGTATATAACTGTGATTAACGTAGCCCAGTTGTTGCCATATTAAGCTGTGCGTCTTGTGTTGCTCTCCAATTCTGTGCACTAGTCCACAGATGTATACATTCTTTGGCTGGAAGGACTAGCCAAGCTGCACACCGGGAAGAAGTGGAAACACGCCCATACTTTGAGTGAGAACATTTTAGTGCACATCAACACAGCGTGGTATTTTACCCCCGACTGAAGGTGTGGGCATATCTCTTGCGTGATTGTACAAGCCCTTTAAAACTTGGAAGCCTTGATTTTGCAGCATTGACACTAGGCTACACTCAGCCGAATTTTGGGCGGTGCGACGGGTGCAGCTGCACCTAGCGCTGACTTTGGTGGGAGGGGCTGTTTGAAAATAACTTATGGGTTTACAAGCAGATGATTTTCCTTGTGTGTCCATCAGCCCTCAAGATAACTCTGGGGATTAATGTTCCTACTGAGAGATCTGTTTTTTCTGTTGACAGTGTTGACTCCTGAAGAAGGTCAGAGGGTTAGTGCTCCGGCTGGAGAGTTTGTGTATCATGCAGATCACAGCGCGTTTGTGAACTATGAGTAGCGTTATAAAAAATAAAATGTATGTCAGAGAAGGGGCAGTGGAGAGATGAGGGACACTGTTGGAGATTCGGAGAGAAGGTGGTCTGGGGGGCGGGGGTGCTTAAAAAGACTGTTGCACCAGGTGTTACCACCGCTAAAACTGGCCCTTGCTAGACCTCACCGATATATATTCTGATATTCCTGTATAAAGACCGAATTAAGAATAACGCGAGTAGTGCTCATGCAGGTTATGTTCTGTGCAATATTAAACACTAAGGCGTGGCTCAGAACAATTCGCGGCCTGACTGAATTTATGGTGCAGTTGTGTTTCTGACTGTGTGCTGTTTTCGACAGCGGCATTCAGGCATTTGCATGCAGGTGTGAGTTTACAAGCGCGCTTTGACAGATTCCATAAGCAGAGGATGGATCCAGGTCCGAGCAAACGTGAAAATGTTGTCCGGAGAAGGGAGTCTTCCTCGGCCCTCAACCAGAGAAGATCTTCCTATTCCCTTATGATGTGGGACAGTCATGTGTCCAGTTTCAACAGTGGGGATAAAGAAGAAAGACGTAATAAGGGCCAATCTGATATGTAATGACAAGCAGTACCACTGCATTGTGGGCTTATATAAAGTTAGCTAAGTATTGTGGGTGGCCCCAAGCTAAAGTGAGTGTTCATTGATGAACAGCTAGACTAGGCCGCGACAATCTGTAAGCTAAGAGGCACAAAATAAAAAAATACTTTTCTCTAGCTTTTTGAAATGGCCAATAATTTTCCAAGTAAAAACGAACAAAACATAAATTGGACAAGAATGAGAGAGAGTAGAAATTGGTGAAAGATGTGGCTCATCTGGACTTGACATTAATCAAAAATAGAAACATGGCTGATGAACAGGGTCGGACTGGGGTAGAAAATAGTCCTAGCACAAAAAATAAAAATGGCCCCCATTAGTAAGCAAGTAAGTTAACATTTTTTAAGGCGCGCGGATGCCTAGGGGTCTTAGAGCTAACGTTCCATGAGTGATAAACAACTCTACTGGATATGAATTGAAAAATGCCACGTCGTTTTTAGCAATTTTCTAAAAGATGATCTGTTAGATTGAGATCTCAGGGCAAGGGGCATGATATTCTAGTTTGCACGCTGAGGAGGAGAACCTCTCCCTCCCCATCTGGCTTTCTTTATTTTACGAACTGACACTTAATTGGCAGTGTCAGGACTTTAATTATGATTAGGCCCGTGCCAGAAGAAGATCTTCAGAAAATAAGCTGGGCCTCCGCCATACAGAGCCTTATGGGCCATGCAGAGCCTTATGGGCTATGCAGAAGGCTTTAAATTCAACTCTATTGCTGATAGGCAGCCAATGTAGAATGTTGTTGGAGTTGAAATTACATTTTGGTATCTTTAGGAGCAAGCGAGCAGCTGCTTTTTGGAGTGATTGAAATTTCAACTGTAGTGGTTTCTGATTTCACAAATGTAGCACATTGCAATAGTCTATCCTAGATAGAACTAATGCTATTATGACCATTTTTTGCATTTCAACATGAATGTATGGAAAAACGTTCCTTAACACTCTGAGAAGATGGAAACACGAGGATGTAACCTGGTTAATTTGATTAGAAAAGCAAAGATGTCTGTCAAACAACACCCCCAGGTTTTTCACTTTTCTGGACGGGACACAGAAGGGGGCCAAGATTGGAAGATCACCAAGAAATATTCCAAAATGAAATATCAGAACCGAATAAGATAACCTCTCTCTTTCCAGCATCCAGTTTTCCTGCATCCAAATAACAATGTTAGCCAGACAGTTTATAAATTTACAGGCTTTGTCGTCAACATTCGATGAGCTAGATACCACTATTTGTGTGGTGCCTGCATAACACACAGCAACAAAGCCATAAGACCTGATTAGTTTGGCCAGGCAGGTGACATAGACGTTGAAGAGCTTGTGGGATAATGACGAGCCTTGAGGCACCCCACAAAGTAAGGAGAAGGGATTCAAAACAAAACCTCCAAGAGCCACACATTGCTCTCTATCAAAGAGCAAAGATCTAAGGATGGTAAGGGCTGAGCTTCTGATCCCGATACTCCATATACAGTCGACAAGCAATGAGTGATTTACCGTATCGAATGCAGCAGAGAGATTGAGAAGAATCAGCCCCAGTCCTACCTCCCAGATGATAATTTTTAATATCTCCTGTGTACAGAGAAGTTTTTTCTTTCAGTAATGGGCATACTGACGCCCTTTTCCATTCTACTGAAAAATGACCTAGAGTTAACACCATGTTGAGAAATATAGCAAGATGCCTAGCAGCCACCCTGGAAACCATATGCAACACAAAAGGTGTACAATGGCCCAGAGGGGAACCCTATTTTGTGGTTTCAAAGTATAGTTGTTCTGTCCTCCATTAGGGGAGTGAAACTATACAGAATATTCAGACTGACTCCAACATCATCCCTTAATTCCAGTGATGGAGACTAGGGGGATGAAGTAGTACTAGGGATATTAGCTTTAAGGATAGATGAAAACTCCTGATAAACACTGTTCTCTTTTGCCTGAAAAAGCTACGCCAGCTCATTACAGAAAGCTTGTGTAGGAGCAAAGAGTTGAGTATTAAAACTAGTGACTGTTTTAAAAAGTTCTTTTATCAAGTCTTTGGCCATACAGATTTTTTAATTTAACATTTCTAGATTCCTCTGAGTTGATTAAAGTTTTGTACTCTTAAATAACTGCTTTATATATATTTTTTTCTTCATCATTATATTCCTTTCTCCATCACAGTTCCTGAATCCTATTTTTTTTTTTTAGATCCAGCCTGTACCTAGGAACAGAGAGGTTTTTCCTAAAACTTTTTGGGTTTTTTTCAGGCGCTAGCTTTATAACAGCGGTATCTAACCAGAAGATTAAGTTAACCATAGGCACTTCAATATTATTTAAATCCGGACTAGGTTTATTCAACAATTTATCAAAGTCTAGACTATCTATTTTCCGCCAAGTGCAGCTCTTTATAACTTTTGAAGGGTGGGCGTGACAGCAACTCTTATCGGAAACTGCAAGATTAAAAAAATACTGCTACGTGATCCCTCCCAATTATTGGAATTACTTTATCAAAACTGAGCACTCGGTTATTAAAAAAATTCCAGCATCTGTTTTGGCTTTGGCCTGCCTCAACCAATACATGTAGCCTCGGAGGCGACAAACCAAAGGGGCAACAAAGGCAAGGAAAATTAAACCTCTCACCAGTACAGGCTCCCCTGCAGGTAAGAGTGCTGGTAAAGTAAAGAGAAGTTACCAGAAAGGTGAGAAAAATGCAAATCATTAACAATTAACAAAGGGCGGATACAGTGGTAATGCAGTGCGCTTTAAAATCGAGGACCAGGCACCTCCCAAGATTGCCCCGAGGAGCCTTACAAGGAAAATAAGTGCACCAGTGTCTCGCAGCTCAAAGAATGCTCAGCAATCAAATGGCTAAACAAGCATTTACAATGCAACGGTTTCGCCTTTGGAAAAGTTAGAGCTATTGGCATTGTAAATGACAACATTTTTATTTATGTGTTGGCTTTGAAAACATAAATAAATGGCATTGTCATTTACAAAGCCAATAGCCTAATCTCTCTCAAATGCTACACCTATTGCATTTGACCCACACACACACACAAAACTGGATCACAAGAAGGGAACAGAGGCACACACAAAACCGGGTCACAAGCAGGCAACAAGGGCACACACAAAACCGGGTCACAAGCAGGCAACAGAGGCACACACAAAACCGGGTCACAAGCAGGCAACAGAGGCACACACAAAACCGGGTCACAAGCAGGCAACAGAGGCACACACTAAACCGGGTCGCAAGTAGGCAACAGAGGCTCACATTTTACTAGCAAGCTCGCCTTGGAAGAAAAGTTATTCACACAGCTTGGAAATGTGCAAGGTGGGGGCCCCAGTTCATACCACGCGCCCCCTTCCAACTTTGAATAAACTCTCTACAGATCCTCAGTTTATCTCACATTTTTGGGAACTGTGTTTTAACTCTGTCCTACTGCATGTACTTCCTTTCATCATCTCTACGTCACCTCCCCCACACGAACCTCCCATTCACCTGTAACCACTTCATTTGCTTATACTTTTCCACCGTCAATATTTCAACAGCTGTACACCTCCTTCGCACCTTTTCCCAATTGGCACATATTGGACGATCCAGATGTGTGTTCTGCAGAGGGGCCACGGTTTGGATGTGCACGTGATGTGACCTGAACACACTTACGACCCACTAACAATAACTGTAACCCACTAGGGCTGCCTTCAGCCTCAACTTCAGAGCTCTCAGTCATGCTCTGTCATATACACCCGTCCGCAACTTTAACTCACTCAAAAACTTAGAGGTGAATCGGTTCACAGTATGCACTACAAAAGAGTCATATAATGTAGGAATAAATACGGAAACACAACATCTGGGGAAAGCAAATTCTCTTAGGGAATGCATGATGAAGTAAAACGTGAAATGTAAAAATGGACTGCATGGCCGACATGGATTACCATAAGTATTTGTGCAGTTATCGCTCAGGAGGAGTAGATCAGTGTGTTTCCCTGTAAAGTTATGGACACACCTAAGGGGACTGGTAGTGACCCGTTTCAAAGTCCGTTTTTAATTACCCCCAGGTATGAGCCCCGGCAGGACTCGCTCCACTTAAAGCCTCATCCACTCTATCAAACGCCACTGACAGATCAAGAAGGTTGTTTATGGATGCAATTTTGAAGTGCAGACGGGTAGTGTAATGGCTGGCAAGAAAAATGGTAGTCACAGTTCGGTGAGCATAGGAAGTTGAGATTGAACCCAGTGCGGATACAAGGTCCAGGCAACTATCTCAATGTGACATTTTGCTGCCCGGTGCCTCTACAACCACAGCAACAGTTTGCTAACTTTTCGTGAGCACACATACATATCCTGTCTACAGCCAAACGCCTCTCATACATGTTTAATATTGCTATAGACACCAAATCTACGCCTGTACTTCACTGTTCGAAAGGCACCATAGCTTTGTGAATAAAGGGCTTGTTGCTGTCACTGGCATCCTCAGCCTTTCATCCTTCTGAGGATGATAACTGGAATATCTAGCACAGACAGCTGTGACACCTATTGAATGCAACGCTATTAAAAGCCTAACTTTGATAGAAAATGCCACATAAACATTGTACCACGCGCACACAAACACCAGTGCCTGCATACAACACACAGAGCCAGGAAATATGAGACACATAGATAGACCTACAGAAGAAATGATTTGCACTTCAGCATTTGAGTGCCCTCCTTCCTCGAGTAGGTAAGGTTTGCTCAATGTATATAATGTAATCATGGTGTGAGGGCAAAGACAGCGCTGAAGGCCTTACATGGACTGCCGTGTTGCAACAAGCATGCAATTTGGCAGACCGGCAATGGCTTCCGGCTCTTATCTGTCAACAACATTTGAGTAACTATGTAAACAAGGCAGGGCGCCCATGCGGTAGCTGCACACTGTCCTCCCATGCCGCATAGTCTGAGAAACCCTAGAATTGGGATTCCTCCTGTCAGAGGGTGTCGGCACCCCCCGTCCAGTCACGTGGGCATGAGGCACTGTGGCGCACTTTTAAAAGCGGCGTCAGCACCCCACCCTGACCGTACGATTACACTGGGCAGCAAAGTTTATATTGTTTCACACTGATTGTGAGTAGAGCGCTTAGAGGCGCATTAATGGACACCGTGAGCTACTCTAGCAAAATGTTAACGCGAATTACAGAAAGATGAACATGGCGCTTTGGCAGCTCTTCACATACAAGACGCATATTCCAGTCAGCGCACAGCGCTGCGAGGCCATACCAATATATGTGCTTTACAAATACGAGCAAAAAGACAACATCGCATCACAAACCGATGCAGTAAGCAACTGAGAAGTTTCTTTCATTGACAAACCTATAAATTCATAAATTTCAGATGGTGGCAGAGTCAGGACGCTATTTTAGCACAATCTACTTTTAAAAATAGGCCTGAAAGAGGATGACTTATTTATCACGATTTTAGGTACCCGGGACAAAATCAGTTGTTGGACTTGGATTGCTTTCATTCATTAATATAGAGACATTCTCTATCTGCTGCTCGGTTAATAATAATTGCTTTTCATGAAGTTGCAGTGCTCTCGGAGATCGGAGCCGCCGCGCTCCCATTGGCTGAAGGAGCCGAGCCCCCTTGCTAACGCCGCGACGGGATTGGCCCGTACGCCGCGGCGTCATCATTGTTGCCGTGCTGTGGTTGGCCGAGGACTGAAGCGTCATCGCCGATCTGTCCCGGGAGCCGCACTGCCATAGGCTGACTCCCGGGTGTGGAGAGAGGCTCGCCCCGAACGCCGCGACAGGATTGGTGCCCGTCCTCGGGACCTCTGGGAGTGCTGCGCATCACCGCCGGACCCGGGGAAGAGTGACCCGACCTCGCCGTGGGAGTTTGCGAGGTGCCCCAGCCCCCGGCCTGCCTGTCTCTGCTCGGAGCGCCGAGCTAGCTCCCCGCCGCTCCCCAAGGAACCGAGAGCGGGCGGAGAGCTGCTGAGACTGGCCGGGGCTGAGACGAGTGCGCTCTGATCAGCGCGGTGCGCCTAAAGTAATCGGGGGTGCAAGGCTGTGCGAAGCGGCCCGAAGAGGAGTCCCCAGCATTCTGGTGAGGCGCATTTGCAGCGCTAGGGCCCCTGGCTTTGTGGGCTGATTCTGTTGGGCTAATTTACCGGCTGGCATTGCTTGATTTACCTCATTTGAAGAGCTTAATAGTAGAGATAATCGGTGGTACACGGGGGGGGGCGGGAGAGGAAAGGACGGCGGGAGGGGGGCTGGAGAGGACACAGGGGGCGGGAGAGGACACGAACGGCGGGAGGGAGGCGGGAAACGTGGGGACGGCGGGAGGAGGGACACAAGGCAGGACAGCAGCAAGCACGGCCCGGCCGGACCAGACTCGGGGGCGTTCCCGGCGTCGCGTGACGTCGGCAAAAGCCAAAGAATCTCGGGAACGCCCCCGTGTCTGGTCCGGCATTGATGGACAGGCCCCTCGTCCAATGGCTAGGCTCCATTTATGGAGCTAGCCAATGGGACGGGGGGGCGTGTTCCATAGTGCTTACTGTACTCAATAGATTTCTCTGGAGGAGGAGCCTAACGGCTCCTTTCTCCAGCGAAACCTAAAAAGTGGCCCACATTTGCAAATAGGGCACTTTTGAACTTATAAAGGAATGTTCTATAGGTGTTTTGCTAAGTATGGCAGACTACATGCATTTGTGCTTGCTACATGCAATGTTTATGGTAATAACAGGGAAATTGTCAGTAAAAACCAGCCCACCTAGCAGTAAGAGTCCCACAAACAGCCCAAAACCAGCATTTGCAATGCAATAGGTCTCGCATTTGCATGAGTTTAAGCTGTTGGCTTTGTAAATGACAATGGCTTTTATTTATCTGTTTTGATAATTAACACATAAATAAAAGGCATTGTCATTTACAATGCCGATAGCTCAAACTCTTATAAATGCGAGACCTATTGCATTTCAAAGAGGCTTCCATTGTCCCGAGCTGCTTGGAAAGTGAAAGTGCGCATGGCCACGGAATGTTGCAGGAAAGCATGTTGTGCCTGCAGTAGATGAAACTCATTAAAAAAAGAATGCTTGCAGACTAAATAAGAAGATATTAACGAAAATGCCAAATAATGCAAAATTGTTGAACTTCATGAAAAGCAATGACCGAAACAATTGCCCTCAATAAACCACTTTTTCCGTTTCGTTCACAAATCTCAATTTTTATTTTTGTATATTTTGTTATTTTAAATTTTAAACTTTCAATTTATTTACATGATCAAAAAGAACAAAGACATTTTTTTCTTTAGAAAGGATTTTTAGTTTTTTAAGGGAGCTCTAAAAATACCACTCACTCTCTAAAACCTCTAGCGTGAAAAAACTTGAAACATACTGTGACGGACACATTCATCTATATTCCCTAACTGCACATCCAACCATTCATTCAATCACACACCACTCATACAATGCCCACCCAGGGTTATCTACCTAGAAACCACTTATTATTTGAAGGGTAAGCAATAATGTTTCAAAACATTAAATTCAAAATCCTATGTACATATCAACAAACGGCCATCTGGCATCAAATCACATTTATGAAATTTTATTAGGATTACACAACAGATTGGCCTAAACAGAACTAAGGTCTACGCATTTCTAATCTAATGAACATATATTGATGACTTGCACCACACGCAAATAAAATCAAGATCACAACCTTCGGCTGACTGGCTGATTCTTGCAGTCTACGTACTTGTCGATGCGGCGAAGCAGTTTTCTCCGACAAGCTGGATTTGCATATATATATATATATATAATATACAATCCAATCCTTAATTGTTTCGTGAAAAATAAGGCGCTATATATATATATATATATATATATATATATCCCTCTAGGTGAAATCTTAAGAGTTAAACGTATCTGTAGCTCCACATCTGATTTTGATAAATGTATCAATGATCTCAGAATTAGGTTCCTTGAACGTGGTTACTCCAATCAGATTTTTAACCAAGCCTTGGCTAAGGCAAGGTTAAGAAGTAGAGAGAGTTTATTAATGACACCTGACCCTGACAATTTTGAGCTATCTGCTGTTTCCGACATGACTATGAATACCTGTCCCAGGTTTATCACAGCTTATAGTAGTGATGAACATGCCATCAAAAGAATTATTCAGAAAAATCGGCCCATTATTCTTACTGACAATATTTTGAGTCCCACTTTACCCGCCAAACCGGTGATAACATATCGTAGGGCCAGGAATATGGGCATTTCTCTTGATGTCAGCAGTCCTGAACTTAAACAAAAGGATACGTGGTTGAAGGCCAAACCTGGATTTCGGAAATGCTCTCACTGCAGGGCCTGTAAATTTGGGGAGAATAAAACACACTATCGAACCCCTTTTTGTCCCAGTGAGATCCCAATTAAAGGCTGCTATGACTGTAAAACGGATTTCGCAGTCTATGTTCTGACGTGCACCTGCGGACTACATTACATCGGTAGTACTAAAGCCCAGGTGCACGTCAGAATTTTGCAACATTTAAGGGCTATATTGCATGCTGACCCTTCCTATCCGGTAGCACGCCATTTTGAGGCCAAACATAATAAAGATCTTACTTGTTTGAAATACTATGTGATAGGACAGAGGTCTTCAATCTGTGGGGCGCGACCCCCAGGGGGGTCGTGGAGTCCTGGGAAGGGGGTCGCAGATTCTCTCAGAGCAGTTCCTTGAAACGCGTGGTTTGCCTTAGTGGCGTGGCGTCGGGCTGATTGAGGGTGCTCCTGGCGGAGGCCTAATTCACACGGAGGTGTGAAAAACATCAATCTCTCATTAACAAATAAACGGTCTTTTAAAGACCTGTGGAGTACTCTGGTGTGGCTTTGTGTGTGTCCAAGCTGGGGCTCACATACACAAGGAGGGAGCAGGGTGGGGTGGCTCGGGGAGGAGGCTGTAGCACAGTGGTTCCCAATCTGTGCGCCACTGAAAGTAGCCAGGGGCGCCGCGAAAAGATGTGCACCAAGCACACAGTTTGGAAACTAATATGGTCTGATACACAATAATAATGGTAATACCAGGGGGTGGAGGGCATCATGCTGCAGACAGGGATTTATAATAAGAGGCAGCTTTATTCTTGCAGTTTAAAAGCTGGAGTTCCAGAGGCTGGAAAAGTGCAGTGTAGCACATTTATTAGCAGTTCAGGCAGAGTCTTTCTGGGGAAGAGGAAGGGGCCTACGGGGGAAATACAAGATAAGCAAGCAAGCAGGGAGACGGGACTGCCACTGCCGGGATGTAGGTCAGTGTGCCTGGAATGAGACTCGGAAGTGATACTGAATAAGGAAAACAAACATCCTGCAGCAATTAAAGTAAAAGTAAAGAGCCTGATTTTACACACAACTGCCCTTGATAATGATTTATAGCGCCTGGGAGCCACCTCCAGTTCAGCGCTGATGGCACAAGTGGGCAGGTGAAAACTCATGGCTATGGTCGCGTTCTCCAAGTTACACACATTATGGGAAAATATTTGAGTACGTTAATTTGCCTGCTGCTAAGAGCTGTATAAAACCTGTGGGTTAGAGCTATTTTGGAAAGACTAACCCTGGATTAAAATGCAAACGGTGTGCATTTGCTTCCTACTTTATGGTTTGAGCGCAATACTTGCCTACGTCTGCTGCTATTAGTCATTAACATGAAATGTGTTATTTGTTTTATACATGTCCTCCTTGCATGGACCAAGTAGTGTGTGCTCCCCTCTGGGTATAGACCCCACCACCCACTCACTCATCTTCATTTCCTGACATGCCCGTGACTACTGAACTTTGTCTTTGTCTTCCGAATTTTCTATTTTGCAAATTTTAAACACAGCGGGGCTGTGCAAGCAATGATTGCTTTTCAGTCTTTTATCTAGTCCTGTGCACTCAGACACATCCAGCAGCTCCCTCCTTATGTGCGCCACAGATTGTTGTGAACCAAACCTCTTGTTAGAGTTTGCACAGTGTCACCTCAATAGTCCATGGATATTTTTGTCCAATATGTGTCACAGCTTTGAATGTCCTGTTTGAACAAGCCAGGTTTTGTGTGCGTCCCGGACTAGAATGATGCAAAACAAATGGACTGCTGAAGCATCATAAATTGAAATGTACATTAATTAATACAGTGCAGTTCACTTATTGAATCATAAGATAGTTTGCACCATTGAAATCAGCCTCTCCAATCAGGCAGCTGTTTGTCCTGGGTTGGACTCGAAGCAGGCAGCACTGTGCTCACATGAATATCGAGGTCGATCTTTGATTCCCTCAAGCTGCCTGCTCTGTATTCTCAGTGGAAATGATTTAGCAATGCTTATTGTGCAGTGTAGGACACAGGGCATGGTGGGACACTAATAGCAGGACATGATCGCCGCAATAATCAGAACAGCAAAACTTTAAGTACTAAGGCAGCAGGCAGAAGCCTGCTCCAGATTCCAGGTCTGTCCGTGCACACCATAAGGCTGCCAATGCACATTCCAGATCTGCCAATACATATCACAGGGCTTCCAGTGCACATTTCTAGGATGGCAGTGCCAGTCATAGTGGTATCAGAGCCAATGCATGCCAAAGATCCCTTAGTGCGCAATCCAGTTCTTCTTGTGCGTCCAAGGAATATAAGCGGTTCTTTGCCCTGCCCTCTGCATGATCCGAGTGCCCCTTGTTTGGTAAAGTGCAGCCATGTGCACTTCATTCTACACATATCCATTGTGCTTTACCGCCACAAATAATGAAACACACAATAGCTGCACTCTTACACCTAGAGATCTTGAGAAAGATGCCAACGATAATTATTTCTTTTGTCCTCACCCATCTCTCCCTTCATTTGGTTCCCAGGAATGAGTCCCACATCTATGATTATTATACCTTCATCGGTGCCATCCCAATTATTTTCAGGGAGAGAAATGGAAGTTCTCCAGTGGCTTGGCTTGTATCCTCCCAACCGCCAAAAAAAAGGGACATAATGGGGGGCCGAGGCCAATGGGCAATAGATCAAGGGAGCTGCAAGTCAAAAAAGTTTGGGAACCACTGCTGTAGCCCTTTGAGTTCAATGGAGTTGCACGCCTGGAGCTGTGGGTTCCGCTAGTAATTGCACGTGAAAGGTCCTCCCCCCCCCCCGCCCCCCCTCCGACAGGTCCCATAAATCATTGGTTCAAGTCCCATGAGCCCTCATACCTTGCGCTGTTCTTCACAGTGAGATGTTGTTACACCCTGTCTGCCCTTCCCCCTCGCCCCCAGCAAGGAGGCACAGAGATGCCCTCTCATGAGAGAAGAAGAAGGAAGAACACGCAGAGAGATACTGACCCCCTCGCCCCATGAAAGAGGCACAGAAAAGGTGAGTGGAAGAATGATGGGTGGATGGATGGATGAAAGGGTGGATGGATGTATTGATGGAAGGATGAAAGGGTGGATGGATGTATGGATGGAAGGATGAAAGGGTGGATGGATGAAGGATGGATGGATGGATGAAGGATGGATGGATGGGATGAGGTCTAACACGCGCATTTATGGTTGTTGATAGTTGTTGATGATGAAGAGTACCAGTTTCTAAAAGGTTGGTGGATGAATGATAAGTGGATGGATGGATGGATGAAAGGGTGGATGGATGAAGGATGGATGGATGAAAGGATGAAGGATGTATGTAAGGATGAAAGGGTGGATGGATGGAAAGAAGGATAAAAGGGCGGATGGATGTAAGGATGAAAGGGTGGATGGATGAAGGATGGATGTGTGAAAAGGTGGGTGGATGAATGATAAGTGGATGGGTAGATGGATGGATGGATGAAAGGGTGGATGGATGAAGGATGGATGAATGTATGGAAGGATGAAAGGGAGGATGGATGTATGAATGGAAGGATATAAGGGTGGATGGATGAAGGATGGATGGATGAAGGATGGATGGATGGATGGGATGAGGTCTAACAGGCGCATTTATGGTTGTTGATAGTTGTTGATGATGAAGAGTACCAGTTTCTAGAAACTTTTGTCGGAAGGGGGTCCTTACGCCTAAAAAGGTTTTACAAGGGGGTCTCAGCATAAAAAAGTTTGAAGACCTCTGTGATAGGATCAGTATTGCCCTTACGTAGAGGAGGCAACAGAGAGTTGTTATTGCGACAACTCGAAACACGTTTCATATTAGAGCTCGATAGTAAATGGCCGAATGGCCTTAATAATACTGAAGATTTTTACAATTTCTTGTAAAACACTATGAACTCTGTTATTGTATATAATATGAATCATTTTTTGCCCCTCATTTTGGGATCAGCCTTTCAGCTTTTTCTGTGGTCAGTCATTGTCAGGTATTCTGCCCATATGTTAATGAGTAGTCAGGTTCCCTGTTGCTCACTATTACATGTCACAATGGGCAGATATACACACTCTCTCCCATGAATTTTGAGCATTAACAGATAGTCAGGTTCCCTGTTATCGATTATGGTTTAGTTAATGCTCATGATTAAAAGCACTTTACTATGTAAATTAATATGAATTAATCACATATTTATATGTCATCAATTTTTCTATATTGCGCCATCTCTTTACCATTTTAAGATCAATGGTTCTTTCATCCTTCCCTCTATTTTTATCACATTTTATCACTATTTAACTTTTAGACACACTTTCTGGAATGTTCTTTTAAGATAATAACTTGAAATCAATGTTTTTAGAAATGCATTTTTAAAACAATGAATAGTCCCTGATTTTATGATGGGTAATGATTGGTTTTTCTTAGTGCATTCTTTGATATGTTATAACTTGTATTTCATTGTCTTTTTGAATATACATTTTGCTCTTTATTTCTAGCCTCTTTGCACACTAGGCATGGGTGTCCTAGCTTTTTTTAGGTTGTTATTTTAGTATTGCTCTGTTATGCCCTATATCAGTTGGAAGAATTCAACTTTGTTTCAACAAGGTGTTGATACAAGCTAGTATAATATTTGATGCTATCTCTTGATGATATATTTAAAACATCTGTGTATGTGATATATCTGGATTTACCCAGTTATGATACTTCCCCTTGAATGTATTCAGAAATTAGATTGCTATGTATATAAAAAATCTTTTTATACTATGTATACACTACGCATTGATGCTGAAATTGTTATGTTTACAGAATTTTCTGCTTTGTTTTAAAACTTACATAGAGATAGTCTGTTTTCCCCTTTTGTGAAGGTCACATGACCCTTAAGGGGGCAGGGCTGCAGGCGGAGCACTTTAGCACTTTAAAAGAACTGATAATATCACTAATGCCTTGCATGTGAACAAAGGCTGCAAAGCCCGAAACTCGTCATGTTTGATTGGTTGGGGAAAATACTGGAAAAATAAAATACTTACCTGAATACTGCGGTCTGTCTCCTGCTTCGCCGGTCCTGCTGGATTGGAGGTGGTATCTTGGAGTCACTGTTGATACACACATATATATATATATATATATATATATATATATATATATATATATATATATATATATATATATATATATATATTTGGGTCCACGCTCGTCTTTTCTGGGTAAGACAGAAGGTGTGTTCGAGCTGAAACAATACATATATATATATACTGTGAAAAAGCTGAAAGGCGAAGAAAAGCATCGGTGTTCGAGCAGATATTGCCAATAAATTGTTGAAGCAGCCTTAGGTTTCCTGGATTATTCTTTAATTACGGAGAATTTGCGGTTGGATTTAAAAGGGCTGCCAGGCCCTATTCAGGACCGCCGCGCATTGAAGCTCCCATAACTTCTGGTTGGTGGTGACGAATGGATATGTAATGTAATGTATTTAATGCTTGTTAAGCGCAGCTGTCACCCGAAAGGGTTTCCTGGCGCTGAGACCGTGTCTAACCGTCAGGCGAGGTGTATTTTACATTGCTCTAGGGAACAGGTAGGTCTTAAGGTCCCTTTTAAAAGAGGGCAGATCTTGGCTGCTCCTCAATGCCAGAGGTAAGGTATTCCATAGTGTGGCGGCCGTGAAACTAAAGGCACGGCCGCCCATTCTCACTCTATTGATCCTGGGAGTTCTCACCAGGAACGCCGAGGAGGATCTCAAAGGTCTGGCAGCTTGATACCATGAGAAGAGGTTTTGGATTGGTATTGGTCCTAGTCCATGCAGGGCCCTGAATACAAGGCAACAAGCCTTGAAGGCAATCCTCTGCTGGACCGGCAGCCAATGCAGATCAGCTAGTGCTGCAGACGATAAGGCCGATCGTGGCAAAGACAGAGCCACTTTAGCAGCCATATTTTGGATCCTCTGCAACTTTAAGATCAGGGTCTTATATATATATATGTGTGTGTGTGTGTGTGTGTGTATATATGTGGGTGTGTGTATATATATGTGTGTATGTGTGTATGTATATGTGTGTATGTGTGTGTGTATGTATGTGTGTGTCTCTGTGTGTGTGTGTGTGTGTATATATATAACAATACTATGTTCGATGGATACCTCCTGTTTGTGCAGAAACCCCTTTCACACAACATGCCACCATTACAAAAAAATGTAATTCACCTAGAATAGTACAGACCTATTCGCTTGCCCTATGCTTGTATTTTATATTATGCATTTTGCATTCTCCTGTGAGGACCATGGCCTTGTTTTTGTAGCACTGTGTCTTAAGCTCTGTGTACCAGGATGGGGTTGGCATGGCCTGCTGTGCTAGATCAACAAGGTCGCAGTGTAAGTAACGTGTTTTTCAATGCGAGTGGCTACATTGTTTTGTTTGTTGACGGTGCTGATGCTATTACATTAGACAAAACAGCGTTGATAAACTGCTGATAAAGGATCACCTTGCCGACAGTATAACATTGTCATGCTCGTGGAATGTTTTAATGTGTGGTAGGTTTCCCCATTTCTTTCGAACTGTTTTACTGCAGAATTAGTTATGTAAGTGGGATGAGAAAAAAATGGATGCATGGGGCGTCTAGAGTTTTACGAAGTAATATATAGGGGTGGAGCTTAGGTCACATAACAGATGATAAACACCATAGAAAACAAGGTGGGTGGACTACTAATTATAGAAATTGTGTATTTGATCAATACCCGAAGTTAATTGAATTTAGTGTAGCTGACATCTGCAGAACAATGAGATATTTATTTAACAATCGAAATCTGTGTCAATAAACACACTGCACACAAAGCAGTGGTATTAAACCCATGTTTCACAGGGACACTTCAAATATTTTCCACAATTCACAAAAAAAGATATCATGAAGACAGCCTCTGCAGAGCGCCACCATTATTCAATTTTACAATAGTGATCTCTCAGTGAGGGTTAGACCAAAACCAGAAAATGTAATTAAATTGCAATCTGGACCCATCATTATTAAGAAGAGAAGCCTCGAGCATCTCGAAGCTTGGCCAATGCATTTTTGCGTAAGAGGTAGTTTATGAAAGCCAAGCTTAAGCTGAACATTCTTCAAGAGCTCAAGACATTTGCTAACTCCGCCTTGCTGTAGCTTCAATTTAATTTGGGCATAAACACTCCCGATTGTTTAGTCAACTATGTAATCATGACAACTGGACATTTTAATTGCATTCCATTGTTAGCTCTGCCTTGTTGGCAATAACAGCAACAATCGATTTCTAAAGACACTGGTTTTTTTTAAGAAGGTAAAACCTATATGCAAGGCTTTTTAATTATTTTGCTCTTCTGTTAACACAAACAGTCCAGTGCAATATCTTGCTCACTGGTTTCAATAAACCTTTCCTTGTTTGAAAAAAGCATTGGTTTTTTTCTAATTGCACCAAAATAAGATTTAAAAAAAAAAATGCATCATGGATAATTAGTAAAAAAATATGTTCCCATGTTGCTTTTTTGGAGTTCAAGGTTGTGGTGATAATTTCAAACCACTCATCCTTCAGCCCCAAGATCACCAGAACCCCTCAATTGACTTGTAGGACCATATGACACGGTTACACATATGCATCTCCCTCACTGTATCTCTCTCTCTGCCATAATGTTGTTCAAAAACACGTTACTTGAAGCAAGTGTACTAATAATCGCACACTTATTATAAGGGAATTGACATGTCCATTTTAAAATGAGTTTACACAGAAAGACAATAAAATATGCTAGTATGTAAACCCCTATATATGAGTGAAATACATGGACTTTAAGAATGTCCATCTCGGAACTCCCAAAAAGCATTAAGCAGCCATCAGCTGACAAAAGCAAAACAAATCTGTGATTGGCATGTTACATGATGTGCTTTGAAGGAGACTCTATAATCCTCTATGCTACTTTGTGTCAAAACTGTAACCAAACAAAACACAGATCTATGCAGCAAGTGCATTAACCACCAGTTATCTTACCATTATTAGTATCCTATCAACTTTTATGGGCCTACTAACATCTCTGACATAGTGGTGTTAACCCCATAAGATATTTTAAAATGCAACTTTCCATACCATGATAGTACCTTATGCAGAATCAAACCGTTCTTAACTTCAACCGACCCCTTCAACCTTGTAGCAAGTCTAGGGGTATTGGACTAAGGCAGTCCCCTGACCATATGGAACGCCATCACCACAGATGAAATAACAACAATCATGAAGACCATCCTCTCTAGGGGCCCATAAAACCTGTGCTCCTTCCACGCCTTTGACAAAGGTTCAACTGCTGTCAGTGAAGCTCTGACCCCAATTCTCAACTCTACCTTTGACACAGCCACCTTCCCGGAAGATTGAAAACTCACTGCTGTCTACGCCCTCCTAAAGAAGCCCTCAGCAGTCCCATCCAAACTTGCAAACTAACAACCGATCTTCTCCCGTGCCCAGTCAAGGTCCCAAAAAAGCCATCAAGAGACACCTTGCCAATCACCAGCTCCTTGACACCAGACAATCAGAATTCAGACTAAACTACAGTAATGAGACAGCCCTCAGCCCAGCAACAGAATACATCTAGATTGTCCTCGACAGAGTAGAAACTACAGCTCTTATCCTGCTCAACCTTTCTACAGCTTTTGATACAATCTCCCAAGCTGATCAGATGGCCCCACAAAACAGGCATCCAAGGACCCCCTTGCTTCAGAGGGTCTGCATCTTTTTCACCTGAAGAACCTAAACAGTCCATATGCCACCATTATCCTCAGTAGCCCAGGAACTCATTCTGGAAGAACCCAAACAGCCCATATGTCACCATTCCCCCTCATAAGCCCAGGAACTCATTTGTGGTATCCTGCTCTGTTCCTCGCCCAGCCCTCTTCATCTACATGACTCGCTAGCCGGTGTCATCTACGCACATGACATCAACATACTCCTCTATGCCAACAACATGCATCTGATACTGGCCATCTCGGAATAAATATCCAGCACATGGAACACCTTTACCTCCTGCATTACCGAAGTAACCAACTGGATGAAGTCCAACTGCCTCAAGCTGAACACGGACAAGACCGAAGTGGTGATCTTCAGAAAAGATGCTACTCTGTAGGACTCTGCTTGGTGGCCTACAGACCTCGGCCTCTGCCCACAAGCAAAAATCTCTGGATCATTATGCACAGCAAGCTGAACATGTTCACCCAGATCAAAGCTATCACATACAGCTTCCACTCCCTCAGGGTGCTGAAGAACATTTTCAGGTGGGTACCAAACACCACCGGGAAGACCGTACCCAAGCCCTCATTACCAGCAGACTGGTCTACGGGATCACTCTCTACGCAAGAATCCTCAACCACCTCACCAAAAGACTACAGACCATCCAGGAGGCAGCAGCCAGACTAATCCTCTACCTCCCATGCCAAGTCATACCAAACTCCACTGGCTCCCAACACAAGTGCGTACAGTTCAAGCTTCTCTCACACACGTACAAAGCTGTATACTTCACCAGTCAAGCCTACCTGAACAGCTGAATGCAATTCCAACCACCCTCCAGACTCCTCCGCTCAACTGGACTCATTAGCACACATCCCATGCATACACAAAAGCAGATTAGTAGGTTGTGCCTTCTGTTGCATCGCTCCTGAAGCATGGAACTACCACATCAGAGCCTCCTTCTCTTCTTGAATTCCGCAAGAAGTTGAAGACCCGGCTCTTAGTTAGTCTCCTCAAATCTAGCCTCTGTCGTCCTAATCACCAAGATACCCTCACGGGTAATAGCGCGTTAAAAAATATACATAATGTAACAATGTGTGCAGGTGACTGCCACTAATTCTGATTTTATTGAGGAACACGGGTTGATTTTTCATCTTACATTGACCCGGATGAAGAGAGAAAGGAAAAGGATGAAGGAAACGTGCTGGCAGAGGAAGACTGACAGGGGTGAGAAAGAACCTGCAAGGGTGAGAGAATGGGGCTGGCTTTTCATAATTCAACAACCCTGCTGCCATTCAGAAACTGGGTTCTAGAAAAGTTATTTTCAGTTGTTTTTTTTATACAAGTCCAGCAGCGTGCATAGATAAATATATCGAAGACAGAAAAGGTGGCATGTCTGTCCTCTTAACTCGTGCACCGTCGGTTTCTCAAGTATAGTAATATGTGCCTCTCGAGCCTCTATCCTTTCTGACTGTTCATCTTACCGAACGGTGCCTACTCGAAAACTGCACGTGGTCACCACCTCCGGCTTTTCTCTGGCACTAATTTAGTATGTCTTATTTGCAGTATTCCAGTTAATGAAAAACACGGATCCCGCGCGTGCTCCTGCAAAGACCGGCATTCGCCTCTCTCTGGGCCAAGGTGGGCACCTCGTGCTGCGGGCAGTTCCAGAAGAAAATGCCCTTTCGAGGCGGGGACTTAGTCCAAGGCTTTTCTAACATTCATAAAACGGGAAGCCAAGGCTAGAAATAGAGGCTCAGGGCTGACCCCCGACTGAAGTGCCATGCACGGTGTGTGACTGGACGTGGTCCAGAGAGGCTCCGGTCACATATCGAAGTTTTAGGTGACTCCGAGGCTGCGGTGTAAGTGCCCTCTGGCATCCCTCACACTGAGTCCTGACCCGCCGCTCCTTCTGAGGAGCTCCGGGCGGCACCCTGCCCGCTCCCTTGGCCCTTCATGAACTTTAAGTGTTATTTATATCCGAAGGATTCAGCCGTCTCAGTCCTCCTCGCCACACCGCGCTGAGCTGTTGTCCTCCACCAATGTGCGGGATGCCACGAGCGGTGATGCGTTACTTCCGTGTGTCTGTCCGAGCGGGCCAAGGCCTCGTGTGTGGCCTACAAGGGCGCTGTGCACGAGCTCTGAACATGGCGCGAGGAGAAGCAGGTCCTAGAGTGAGACGTCCTCACAGATGCCGGGATCTTTCTCCCTCCCACGCTCATTGCTCACACTGGATGGCTTTGCAGGCTCGGTTTTCACAAATGCCCCCTTTGGGAACCGTAGTGTACCACCGTTCCCTGCTCACCTGCTAATCATCCGAAAGGAAACGGAGATTCATTCTGTGCTCTTTCTTTCACCTGCTGCTGCGAACAAGAGCGGGAAAGCAGGAGTGTGAGCTCCCCTACATACTCCAAACCAGTCCTAGAGGTGACAACACTTGCCCCAGACTCAATGGCAGCGCCCCCCCGCTGGCCCAGGCTAGTTTACTTGGCCAAGTGGCCACTGAAGAAATACACTTTCCCTAGCAGTGGGGAAACACTAAGGGGCTGTCCAGGGCACTAGGCCTAACAAAAGAAGTGGGGGGACTAACTAAATTAGGCAGTGTGCAAGTGACGTCAGAGTGCATGACATTGCATGTGACATCACAGGAATAAGCATTGTGACCCACATATGCAGAGAAAATCAGGAGAAACAAATATTTCTTATCAGTATGCCAGTCTCAGGTATGCGCACAATTTTGCCGGAAAGCCATGTTGCCAAATATTCGTAAATATGGGTTTTCCTCAAAATACATGGGTAGATGCACAGGAACGCCCATGCACCACACATGTAACGCCTACCTGATGTCTGGGAAGGCAAGGCAGGGCTATGTGCTGCTGTGTTTACTTTTTTTTCACAAAGCTGTGCAAATCGGGTTTTGCTTTGCTTTGTAAATCCTAAAACTAAAATTTGCGTCGCGACTGCACCAAAAAATGACGGAACCCTGATGCAAATCTTAGTAAATCTAGGTCTCAACTTGTATATTTTTTTTTTTAACTCTGCAACAAAGAAATTGCCAACCAGGAGAAATGTTTGCAGTGAGTGTGGTAATTATTTGCAAAGGCTACTTTTTAAAATATCTTAAGAGGTTAAGGTACCTGCCTTAGAGATCTGCGTGCCCAGTAAATCTCAGGGAATGATAATAATACTAAGATAACTGGTGGTGTATGCATTTGCTGAAGACACCCGTGTTTTGTCTAGTCACGGTTATGCTATGTTAAGGATTTGTAGAGTGCAGAGATCCTTTTGTTACTTGCAGTTCATAAATTGCAATCCTTTAAATATAGCAAAGTGTAGTATGAAGGGCGATATGTGACTCCTACACCTTGTAACTCTCATTGTCTTAGGCAACAATCCTGTATGCTGATTTACACACTTGTATCATTTATTGTCAATGTATAATGTTTTCTTGTGATGTAAAGTGCTCTGACTCTCTACATTGGGCTGAGTGGCGCTAGAAAAGAGATTAAAAAAAGATTAATGGTATTTAAATTGTTATTCTTGAAAATACTTGTACAGACCGTCACATCTGACATGTTTACAGTGAATGCAGATCTTTTATAAATACAGGGATTGAACACAAACACCTGCCTTCAAATAGTAGTTTCATTAAGCATGTGTGAAATGATAATCTTTGTGCCTTTGTCTCTCTTCATTGCGCTGGCAGCTAGTTTTGAGGCTCTTGATAGCTCCCAGACCCGAATTTACTGGAACTAAAGAAGGTATGATGGCCCTTTAAATGAGGCCCTTGTCCTGGGCCCAGCTGGAGGGGACAATACAAAAGCTCCTCCACTGTCTGCATGTTGCTTGTTAGCCTCAAATTGTAATTTAAAATCCTCTTTAATGGTCAAGTTGGATTTTAAGTCCCAAATCTGAAAATTCCCCTTTTAAAAAGTTGACATTTTCTTGATCCAACCATTTGTGCCTTCTGCCAGTATCTTTGGTCGCATTGCTGTGAATGGGCCTGCTGTTAGGGGTTGTGTATTTCTCCCAGTGACACAAAGGGGACTAGTTGTGGACAGACTGGACCATCCTGCCGGGATGGCTGGGGGCGGAGCTGTCCCCTGCCCCACTTACACTTAAAATGGCTTTGCCTCCAGCACGCACAAAGGATCCTGACACCAGCCTTTTGTCACCCGCACAGTTTGGAGGATTGACAGGCCAAGGGAAGAACTTTTTCAGCACCAGATGTGGGGGTAGGACAGAGAGCCCCTCCCCCAATACACAAGGCTGGCACCAGGTATAAATATTGGACTCCCTGAACCACTCTTCATATCACTTCTCCACCTTTGGAAGGCTCAGAAGGAGATCTGCCCTGCTGCTGGAATGACTGCCCTGCTGCCTGAGGAAGGAAGATTGGACGTGCTCTTTCCACCCTGGACTACCAGAGTGACTACAAGGGCTAGTTAGCAAAAACAATAGAGGCCTTGAACCCTGATACTGGCCGCGGTTGGAGTGAGTCCTAACTCCCCAAGTGATTCCCCTCACGTCCTGGAACCTTGGAAGCGATGTTAGCAGTACTACTCTTGCCTAATTCTAAAAACTGGGACACTGAAAATGTTTTTAAAAAACGTACTAAAGAATCGACAGAAGACTGGGACCTACTTGCCATTCGATAGGCTCAACGTGCATCGCCAGACGGCCTGACTTTGCAGTAGGCCTGACTTTGCAATAGCGCTCTTTATGTTCTTTTCTGCAGCTGACAATCCTCTGGAGCAGGATGAGCAGCAGTGTCTGGCCTTGTGGAAACCTTTCGGCTAAACATTGCAGCCTCGATCCACAGTGCTAATCAGATCTCCACAAAAACATTTAAGTCCAAAGGTAGAAATCTTAACCGGGCTCTACAACGAATAGCACCCCATTGACGATGACCTTTTTGGCCTATAAATCCAACTTCTAACACTCATAGCTTTTCTCACCTTTGTCGACTACTTTATGAAGAACTCGTCCAGCTGCTTCCTGTCTTAGGTGACTCTTCCATGAATGCATCCTGCTGCCTTCCCCCTCCGAGACGCTACCTCTTTATGCACGTTTTAAATACATTTTTAAGTCTGAAGTTAAGCCGAAACGGGTCTAATCCACCCCTGTATCCAACCTGTGATTCAGCGCTGTCTGCCTTAACTCTTGACTTTGACTAGGTCTCGCGCGACCAGATACCCATAGTTGATGTTTTGATCTTTTAGACGTTCGATTTCACTAAAAACTTTTAAAATTCATAACTCCGATTCTACTTATTGGATTTAATTTGTTTGATGGCATTTTATTTATTAAAATGGTCTATATTTTTAACTTTGTGTGGGATTTTTCTTGAGTTAAGTTTTCACTTTACTACTGCTTGGGTGTGTATAAATACTTAACACATGCAAGTTAAGCCTGATTACTTCTATGCCAAGCTGCCAGAGGGTTTACCACATGTTAATTTGATTACTTTTTGTGATTCACTCTCGCACATGGAATAGTGGATAACCTCATACAAGTTTTGTTTGACTAATCACTCCTTTATACTATCCTCTATCAATAAAATATGCAAGCAGTTTCAATCCAAACACAAGTAATAAACGCCTAGATCCCCTAAGCTCTACTATCACCAGAGTTCTCTAAACAAAAGCGTGTAAACACTTACTCTCTAGTTAAACATCACAACACATCTGTGTGTATTACAATGGGCACTTTAACACCCCTTACTAAGAAAAGAATCGAGAAGAGTTGCCAGAGGCTGGTTTACTCCATTCCTAAATCTAGAGAGACAAAACTTGCAGGTCCTGAAGCTCAGATATAAAAAAAATCGCAAGCCCACCTTAATCACATGGGCAAAAGCAAACCTTTATATCAGCATATTAAACACAAAATACATCCTGCTAAAAGACTCTCACTTTGGAGGTCCTGTTGAACCCCAGGTTCATTGGTCCCCAAATGTACGATTCGAGGTGGTTTACCACTTGTGTCCCAAGGCTGGACCAACTACTGCTCTAGAAAGTGAGCAGACGTCGATGAATAGCCTAAGGGTTCGTGATGGAGGTGGTGCATGATTAGAGACATGGAACTCGACAGTGCACGCAGTAACCTTCCAATAGATACATTGGCAAGCTTGCTACCACTCAGTACTCCTAAAAACTACCAAATGTCATCTGTACTAAAAATGTTTCTTAACAGTGCTTTAATCTCACCAGCTATATACAAGCTCAAAAGGGAAAAAACATGACTACAGCTAATCACACTTGTGTTGTATTTCAGCTGCGCCCTCCTCCTTCAAACCCAAATTTGTGACTTGTTTGGTCAGTCTCTTAAATGTTGACTCTTGAGTATTAAAATCTTTCTTTCCCTGCCCATCCGCTTTCTACTCCGGGCATAGCAGAAATGTGACCTGGATTTTTTCGAATGAATTCTGCAGGACCAGTGCGCTTGCTGGTGAATGCAGGCTCTCCCTACGGTTTCTACCACATAACTCCCACCTTTCCAGGTGCCTTCTGGGGGCACTGTGCATGGCCACCATCCTGGTGAAAGATCAGAGAAGCAGGGTCCAGCAAGCAGCAACCAGATCCCAACAAACCCTCCTCCCAGAAGAGCTCAGAGACCCCCAGTTCTGAATGAGGTGTTGCGGAAATGGTGAATCCTGTTGATTATCTACAGGAGAGAGTCCAGTCCAGCCGGCACCAGCACAGTAAGTCAGACTTGCAGAAGCTGTTGAGATCTTTGCAGATCACATGAGGGTCCCCCTACTGCTCTGCGAATGCTCTGTAGTGTATATACAACGGAATTCACCCTTATACCCGGATGGACCTGAGGGTAATATCTGTTGCACAATGACTCGGTGGGCATCAGTGGAAGAAAAGTAATGTAATCACTCTTATTCTGAATCCACCTTGATCGTGAATGTTATAGCACGACTCCACTGAGTGACTGTTTTCTCCATTTGTCTCCTGTTTACCTCCTGCCCACCTTGCTCTATTATCTATGCAGTGGACTATTGAGGACAATGTCTACAGCTGTATATTTTGATATGTCTTTGTCATCCTTGTGCTCCATGGTCGTTGCATGCTGTATACTATGCACTGTTTGAAACTTAAACAGTATTTTTTTTAAAAGCATGCATGCGAGTGCACTTATTTACACTATCCTCACACGTGATGCAGGACCTCGTTGTAATGAGCTCAATTTTTAATAGCAGGCTAATCACCCTTGAGAGTATCCAGGCGCTCCGTTGCAGGTGTGTGAGGCAAGTCTTGAAGGGTTTACTCGAAAAGCCAGGTCTTCAGCTTCTTGTGAAAATTGGGAAGAGAGGAGGCGGCTCTGGTGGCAAGGCCAGAAGTTCACATGCCCATTCATGATCAGGTAAAAAAGGTCTGCCCTCGCAGTCAATTACTTACAGCCATTCCTAAAGGAAAGCATTCTTGGTCTGCCCCAACAGACCACAGAGCTCCACACTAGGTCTTAGTATCTTACTCCAAGGTTCTCAGCGCACGCCCTTTGGTTGTCTTTGAGAACAAAATAAAAATGCTAAAAGTTTCAGAGACTCTAATGCGTGTTGGATTAGGGCGGAGGCTCATGCCCTCAGATCATGAAGGGGACGTTGCTCTCACAGCAAAGACCAAATAAAATCAGCAAAGAATTAACTTCCTGAAGATTAGTAAAACCCCAAGAGCTGTTATGCCCAAACATAAACAAATCCTTTTTGAACATTGATCAGAACTAGCAAACGACGTAGACAACACAATCCAAAATATACATAACACTATTCCTTCCAGTATGGCAAATTCAGATCTCTTCAAGTCTATCCCACAACTGAAGAGAGCTTCGGATATATGAACCTTTTTCGACCAAGCACCTCAGATTCCCTTGAAGAAATTCTCCTCCTTCAACCCACCCATTTCTACCTTTGGGCCTATATCTCTAACCTAGCCTGCACCATTAGTATCGCTTTCTTTTCAATCTGGAAAAAATATAATTAAGGCTTCTCTATACGAGGATTTTAATCACACGCCCATAAAGGAAATCATTAGACATTTTGAAAACACCCTAAGCTTACCCCAACGGCAATGAAAATAACTGCTTCATTATGGGTCTACCTTAATTTCTAATATGGAGAAATACGCAGCAAAACTACTAATCAATATTGGCGAAAATGGACTACTGAACAATTTTCAGATCCGCGGATAGCTTTGTAATGGCAAATGATCAGTACCATTGATGATGCAAATTAAATGGTGAATGACTAGGAAGTATTTCTTCTGTTACTATGCAGAATTTAATACGGGTGCTTTACTAATTATCTTGTCGACCTTCTTCAGTCGTGGGGGAACAGTGCTAAAGTGTTTAATCTCTAAATGCAAACCAACAGATTGTGAATATTAACCTCTTGCACACTTTCAAATCTCCTTTTGGTGTTCCAGGGCTTGAAGTGGGCACCCTTCGTTTTTATGTTGGACCTAGAACCCTTAAGTGATTTCCTAAAGTCCTTTGAACTAAAATAGGACAATATGCGGAGGATACGCGTAAATCAATACTAGCGTAGCCACCACCTGTACAAACCAAATATCTAAAATCCAATACAGGATTTATTATCAATAGCTTAAGCTGAATCAGAACGAGACATTTTCTCAGTATAATCCATGACCAAAACAGTAACATCGCTAAGGACTTTCAAACAAAATAATTTGAAGCTAGCCTACTCAGTTTACTGTGCAAAATCAATGAGTGTAGTGTAGCACTTAAAAGCGAAATCAACTTCTATGCACATGGTACGAGTATTTTAAACGAAGCATCCCACCCAATAAAATTGCTGCTCTCTCTCCAAGTTAGTAACCCTCCTAAAGTTTACACCGGTAGAACAAACTTTCGTTTTATCACAGCGGGTGTTTGGTACTGCCATACTTGCAGCCCCGACTGTCATCCGGACAGCCACTCAGCAATCCTGAAGGTTGCTGTGCCATTTATTTCCGACACATGAAAATGCAAACATATTAAACCAATCATACTATAACTCCAATGGCTCCCTCTCGAAGCTCCTTGTACTCTGAGAACAGCACCCATGATTTTCAAAGCATTGAAATGCCAGACACCCAGATACCTAAGAAAGAAAATTAATATTTTATGAAATCCTAGACCCCTCCACAGTGCTGATAACAAACTCCTAGAATTTAAGAAATGCATCAAGACCTCAAGTTTATTCTGCTCTTCTCAGGTTTTTCACTCAAGATATGGAATATCGGAGTCATGAAATGTTATGTCGTGTAAATGTTATTTAATGATTCTGTGACACTTCAGCAACACAAGACTGACCTCTACAAAAGTGAACTGTTCAGCATTCACTTGGTTGATGTCAGCGCTCTACAAAACCTAAACAAATGCAGGGTGTACAGAAAGGTCTTTGCTAGTGGCATTTGTAGATTGTTCTTCTAGAATTAGTGTGGTCTCTAAGTGCTTTTATCTTTAATACCTTGCACCTTTGAGAAAGTTTATGGCTGAAGGGCGGCCTAGGCCTAAGCTGCTAGATTGGTGAATCGCAGTGATAAGAAGGGTTAAGACTGATTTGCATACTGCTGCATCTAAACTGGAATGGCATGGTGTGCAAAAAAAGGTGGATATAACCCAGATCTGTGGCTGGGGGTGATTGTTTGATTTGTTCAGTATTTCGGCCATCATCTTATCTTTTTGAGTTTAGGTGAACGCCAGTATTCATCGTATGTAAAAATGTGTACAGCTGACGCGTTTCAGCTACACACCTTCAACTGGGCCTAAAATATATATAAAAAAAAAATATATATATATATATATATATATATATTTATCTTTATATACACACACACACTAGTCAGTCTCAAGAAGCATTCAAGCTCGATAGGGTACTTAAATAACTGATGATGACAGAAGATATATACATAATAGGTTATGGTATTGAGTTGTTTACAAATGACACTAACAGTTGCTTCGGTACCTATTTTGTTTTTTACTCTTCCTATTGTACTTGGGTTGACATAGTTTGCATATAAATTCTGATTTGAGTTTGTGTCTTAGTGACTAATGGTTCTTCGTAAAAGGATCATCCATCCTGGGAAAGTAATTCTTGCCTAGCGGTGAAGATTTGCTGTTTGACACTGGTGATCAAAGAAATCCTCCTAAAAAAAAATATTGCTCACAAATCCGGTAGCGCTGCACTGCATTCTGGGTCGCTTGCTCTCCTGGACTTGAATGTTTCCACATAAAACGTTCACTGTCTCTCGATGCAGTCTTCTTGGGCCTCGTGTTGGCTGGAAAGTATTCCAGGAGCACGTTTTGAGACTATATTGTAAATGCCTTAAATGCGGCATTCCATTTTCCATTAACCTTTTGGCAGGGTGATGTCAGCATATCTTTTCATTCTTCTGCTGCTGTGATGCTGAAATGTGCAGTGACGCAATGGGCAGGACTGCGGGTACTCAGATGTCCCTCTTTTTGCGAACAAAAATCAGTTCTTTTATTAATGCTATATGCCCTGCAGTTCACGTGCCCCCCTTTAAGCAAGTAAGATTGAGCGGAGGGTAGGGACGCGAGTAAGGTCGAAGGTTACCTACTGATCTGTAAAGCTTGCTTTGGGAAGCACACATGCCACACATACTCACTTCACTCAACTCTCACTAGTTCTACAGCCGAAGATTAACTGTGGGTTATAAACGAACATGTGCGTGCTCTGTCTCATGAGAGGCTGAGATTATGAAGTTTGCTGCACCCCTCTCATTGGTGGTTTGTGCATTATGGCGACAAAGCTGCACCATGCCAATCTGGAGACCACCCCGCCCCCCGAGCTGTACTTTGCAAACCTGCATCACTCCCCCTCCACCCCCCACCGTTTTAACATTTGTTATATGCTTAAATGCCCTCCCTCTTTATGCAATGCATTATTGCCTGGTTGTCTCTGACCCTCGCTCCAAGGTTTTTTTTGAGGACCAGGAACTGACAGACCAATCTGTGCGTACATAAAACAGAGATAAACAGCCTGGTCTGGCACTGCGTGATGTAGCTCTGCGTGTTACGCATCACATAATTTATATGTGTTTACTTCATCCTTATTTTCCATGCTCCTCAGATTGGAAGATTGCCCCCATGCTGAATGCCTCTTCAGTGTTTACTAGAAGTCAGGCTGCATTGATGCCAACATGGTGTGCGTGGGACTTTGTGAGCAGAGGAGTTAAGTGGGTGCTATTCCTAGCTTGGGAGATTCAAGTGTAATAAGCATAGGCATAGCCAATAGGTCTCGCCTTTGGGATCTTATAAGTGTTTAGCCATGCAACAGTTAATGTTATTGCACCAAGGATATTGTGCTAAATAACTAAATACTTATAAGGCCCCAAAAGCGATACCTATTGGCTATGCCAATGCTTGTTTTGAGTAGACTCTATAATCTGCACTATGGTAAGTAGGCAGAGTTAAATTATGCCAATTATTTGGTTTGCGGTACAAAAGGGGGTGGTGATGGACGGAGCATCTGAATCAAACACTCACACCCAGTCAAAAGATCTGGGTTTAATCCATCACCGTTCTTTAGCCCACTCTGCCACCCCAGTTCAGACATGGCTATATGCAAATCAGTCTGACCCTGTGCCTCATGGGAACAGTCCAGCCCGAACTGCCAAGCCATTTCTTCCCTGGACCGGAAACAAGGTTCAGAGGACCGGTTTCTGGCATTCCAGCCGTCTTCAGCCCGGCTTGCTTGAATCCAGTGGCAAAGTGAGCAAGGGACTCACGTCTGAGCATACCCTGCCACACTTATGGCAGCCAAAAGCGGTACAAAAGGGGATGGTGATGGACGGAGCATCTGAATCAATCAAACACTCACACCCAGTCAAAAGATCTTGGTTTAATCCATCACCGTTCTTTAGCCCACTTTGCCACCCCAGTTCAGACATGGCTATATGCAAATCAGTCTGACCCTGTGCCTCATGGGAACAGTCCAGCCCGAACTGCCAAGCCATGTCTAGATCTTTTGACTGGGTGTGAGTGTTTGATTGATTCAGATGCTCTGTCCATCACCACCCCCTTTTGTACCGCTTTTGGCCGCCATAAGTGTGGCAGGGTATGCTCAGACGTGAGTCCCTTGCTCACTTTGCCACTGGATTCAAGCAAGCCGGGCTGAAGACGGCTGGAATGGCAGAAACCGGTCCTCGGAAGCGTGTTTCCGGTCCAGGGAAGACATGGCTTGGTAATTCGGGCTGGACTGTTCCCATGAGGCACAGGGTCAGACTGATTTGCATATAGCCATGTCTGAACTAGGGTGGCAGAGTGGGCTAAAGAACGGTGATGGATTAAACCCAGATCTTTTGAGTGGGTGTGAGTGTTTGATTGATTCAGATGCTCCGTCCATCACCACCCCGTTTTGTACCAATTATTTGGTTTGGGCCGAGTGGGCAGAGCTTTGAGGCAGTGGGTGTGATACATTTTCAAGTAAGAAATTGATAGGTGACTGTAAATTGTCTCTGGAATTGTTTTTCAAATGTTGGCAAGTATGCTTTTGGACTTTGGCAACCAGAGAGCTTTCACTCAAAAAACATGAGCTACTGCTATCTGACAGAGGCCTTGAGATCACTGCTAGAGGCAAGTTGAAAATAATAATGAGCCATGATCAATTCCAGCAGTTAAAATGTCCCTGAAATTGATGGAAATGTGGAGAAAGAGCTATGCATTCTGGAACTTTGTAAGTGAAAGACTGCACAGTTGTCCGCTTTTTGCAGTAATCTGTATTAAGTCTGCACGTCACAAGTACTGTACTTACATGTGCATGAAACCTGACTTTACTGGGGGTGTGAGGTTAGGTGCGTTTCTTTTACTTATTTAAGCCAACAGCCTTCCAAAAGCGGTTACGTGTGAGTCCATATTTACTTTGTCACAAAACTACAAATCCCCTAATTCAACATGGTCCTTGCCTACCTTGTCAGCATACATGGGGCCAATTGACAGCACGTTTTGGCAGCGGTGATTCAGGCATTGATCTTAACCTGTTCTGCTAAATTATGTAATAATATCAGTGAAACATCACCAACAGATATTTCTGTGCACCACACAAGTCCAGTATCATAACTCCCCGGAGTGGTGTACAAAACAGTACGGAAAAAATAACATCCCATTTACATAGTTGGAGAATACCTGCAGCACCGTCCCCTCACGCACAACGGGAGAGGGAGTCAACTCAGAGTCACAGTTGTACATCGAACTCTTGGGAAAAGCCACTAACCTGGAAGACGGATAGCTCTCAAACCCCATCTGACAGTGATCCAGGGCTCGCACAGAGCCGGACGCCATACTGGAAAGGGAGAATTTCTAAGCTACCCAACAAGCGTACTACAAAGATGACACTTTAGTGATGATACAGAGAAATGGTCCAGATAGCTTTTAATGCCCAAATAAACATATTCAAAAGCTTCTCTGCATAAAATTTAGAGGTATGTCTATATTTTATTTTATGTTATTAAAAGAAATATGGTGGACAAAAACTTGGATTTAAAAAAAAATGTAAACTAGTATTTTTATTCCAGTTTAAATCTCACTTCTGCTAGCAGTAAACGTAACCAGTTTCATGCAAACATGGCTTCTTTAATCCCGTCACAAACTCACACTACAGATGTTTTTGGTGTGTGCTGGAATACCTCGGACTTCTTTGAAAAGGGAAGGCAGACGTGTACAAGCCAAGCAAGAGTGAAATAAAAAATTAATATGCGCACCTAACGTAAACAAGGGGTGCCCGTGAGGAAAGATTAAGCACACAGCAAATGAAGTTAAGTAAACAAAACACGTTCGCCTCCCTCCAATGCAGACCAACAAAAACAAGGAAGCACTGCTCGCTCCTGCAGGCAAAACGCTGTGGGATACGAGGAATGGAGCTGCGTCCCTGCTCGCTCCCGACAGCAAAGTGCTGTGGGAGTGACCAGTAAACAAAGAGGTGGGACATGCACCAGCCTTTGGCCAATTGTGTGCTTTCATTTTTGAAAGCCACACGCAAAGGCCAATAGAATGCGTCGAAGTTGAAAAACCACACAGACGAGTTTGGAGAAAGTTCAGAGTGATTCCAAGAGGCTTCCCCGTAGAGCAGCACATGCGCGCTGTGCTAGGCTTGACCTATAAACGAACTAACTTGAGTATTGAATGGGAATTAATTCGAATTGCACGATATGAAATCAGAAAACCTGGAATCCATACTTGCTTCCCCACTTGACCAAACTTTGTGATCCTAGAGCCAGTGATACTCTAAATATGGCCCGAGGGCCCTATGCGACCCTCCTGACTTTCACATGTAGCCCCTAACAGATTAACTACAATGGGCTGCTGTTTACTTGATGGAACAGTTACAACATTCAGAAAGATGTTAAACGGCAAGTGTTTATTTACTCTAGCTGAAGTTAAAGAGAAGAAGCAAGTAAGGTGTCCTTCACCACTATTCTTAAAAAACTGCTTACCTAAAGTTATTTTGCAACAAATGTAAAAATATGATAGTCTTTTCAAAATTAAAAAAAATGTATTTCATTAACCTGCAGATGCATTTTACCTTAGTACAGCAGATTATATCTGTGCATTCAAATGTATTTTTAAAACAGATAGTTTTAAAAAATGAATGTAGAAAACGTCCACCCTGACAGCGTTGCCAATAGTGAACTAATAGGCAAGTCAAAAATCACACAGAACCTTCTAGTGGGGCCTGGGCTGGTATTGTACATGGACAACATTATAGTTTATCAAATCAAACACAAGATAATTTTGCAGACCCTACACCCCGAACTCATGTTTTCAAGGTGCTCTTATATGTCATAGTGAAGAAACAGGAGGCAAAGTAAAATGAGACAATTGTCTAGGATCACACAATTGGGTTAGATAGTGAAGTCGGGGCTGATTCTATGTTTTCTGGTCTCACATTGCGCAATTCTATTTCATTCCATTTCAAAACTCAAGTTGCTTCCTTTTTACACTTAAATCTCCCAAGCTAGCGATAGCGTGCACCTTAACCCCCTGTCCTCACTAAACCCCACTTCCACCATGCTACATCAGTGAGGCTGTCGAGCACACCACAGACCACTTTGTGGCTCCTGCCAACATGTTTGCGAATACCCATGTCGTAGGTGTTTGGCCCCGGTATCTAATTGTCAGCACCGACACCTGAGACCTCCGCCACATGGTAGCGCTGTTTGTCTAATTTAGAGATAAGCAAAACAGCTGTTTGTTTATTTGGTATACATAAAAAATTACTAATATCTGCTGCCCAAGACATTATATCGTTGTGTGGCCTGGAAGAGTGAATTGTCACTAGTGCGATGATTAGTAGCTATGTTGGTACTGTCATGTGCAGCGCAGGCAGGGACAGTGGGTGGTGCAAGCTGTAGTGGACTCCTAACAAGGGCCCTGGCACTTAATTTGTGTAAAGAAAATTTGAAAAATAAGCCCGCAGTACTAGGCCCGGCTTCAGGATCTGGGAGGGTCGTGAAGAAATTTAGGGAGGTGCATGAAGATTTGGGAGGGGCATGAAGATGAATGGGGTTGCCTAGTGTCTCCCTAAGGCAGAGAGCTGGCTCTGAGCATGCTGAATAGGCTACAAGTTTAACACAATATTTCTGAGGGTTTGTACCTATGTGCTTTATCTATTCTGCACGCTCCTTTCTTTCTCATCCTCAGCTTCAGCCTACTCTCCTCCTCTGCCTCTCTCTGGGCCTCACCCTCCTCTCTCTGTGCCTCACCCTCCTCTCTCACCCTCTCCTCTCTCTCTCTGTCTCATCCTCCTCTCTCTGTCTCGCCTGCCTCTCTCTGTCTCGCCTGCCTCTGTCTCTCCCTCCTATCTCACTGTTGTCCCTCCTTTCTCTCTCTGCCGCGCCCTCCTTTCTCTCTCTGCCGCGCCCTCCTTTCTCTCTCTGCCCCGCCCTCCTTTCTCTCTCTGCCCCGCCCTCCTTTCTCTCTCTGCCCGCCCTCCTTTCTCTCTCTGCCCCGCCCTCCTTTCTCTCTCTGTCCCGCCCTCCTTTCTCTCTGCCCCGCCCTCCTTTCTCTCTGCCCCGCCCTCCTTTCTCTCTGCCCCGCCCTCCTTTCTCTCTGCCCCGCCCTCCTTTCTCTCTGCCCCGCCCTCCTTTCTCTCTGCCCCGCCCTCCTTTCTCTCTCTGCTCTGCTCCCCACGCTCTCTCCGCCTCATTTTTCTTTCTCAACCTCACCCTCCTCTCTGCCTCACCCTCCCCTCTCTCCCTCTGCCTCACCCTCCCCTCTCTCTCTGCCCCGCCCTCCCCTCTCTCTCTGCCCCGCCCTCCCCTCTCTCTCTGCCTCGCCCTCCTTTCTCTCTCTGCCCCGCCCTCCTTTCTCTCTCTGCCGCGCCCTCCTTTCTCTCTCTGCCGCGCCCTCCTTTCTCTCTCTGCCCCGCCCTCCTTTCTCTCTCTGCCGCGCCCTCCTTTCTCTCTCTGCCGCGCCCTCCTTTCTCTCTCTGCCGCGCCCTCCTTTCTCTCTCTGCCGCGCCCTCCTTTCTCTCTCTGCCGCGCCCTCCTTTCTCTCTCTGCCGCGCCCTTCTTTCTCTCTCTGCCGCGCCCTCCTTTCTCTCTCTGCCGCGCCCTCCTTTCTCTCTCTGCCCTGCCCTCCTCTCTCTCTCTGCCTCACACCCTCCTCTCTCTCTCTGCCTCACACCCTCCTCTCTCTCTCTCTGCCTCACACCCTCCTCTCTCTCTCTCTGCCTCACACCCTCCTCTTTGTCTCACTCTCCCCTCCTCTTTCTGCCTCAACCTCTTCTCGCTCTGCCTCACCCTCTGCTCTCGCTCTCTGCCTCACCCTCTTCTCTCGCTCTCTGCCTCACCCTCTTCTCTCGCTCACTCTGCCTCACCCTCCTCTCGTTCTCTCCCTCACCCCTCTTCTCTCACTCTGCCTCACCCCTCTTCTCTCACTCTGCCTCACCCCTTCTTCTCTCACTCTGCCTCACCCCCTCTTCTCGCACTCTGCCTCACCCCCTCTTCTCGCACTCTGCCTCACCCCCTCTTCTCGCACTCTGCCTCACCCCCTCCTCTCGCACTCTGCCTCACCCCCTCCTCTCGCACTCTGCCTCACCCCCTCCTCTCGCACTCTGCCTCACCCCCTCCTCTCGCACTCTGCCTCAGCCCCTCCTCTCGCACTCTGCCTCACCCCCTCCTCTCGCACTCTGCCTCACCTTCTCCTCTCACTCTGCGTCACCCACTCCTCTCTCTGCCTCACCCACTCCTCTTTCTCTTCCTCACTGTCCCCTCTCTGCCTCACCCTCCTCTCTCTCTCTGCCTCACCCTCCTCTCTCTCTCTGCCTCACACTCCTCTCTCTCTCTGCCTCACCCTCCTCTCACGCCTGCTCTGCCTCACTCTCCTCTCTCGCTCTTTCTGCCTCACTCTCCTCTCTCTCTGCCTCACCCTCCTCTCTTTCTGCCTCACTCTCCTCTCTCTCTGCCTCACCCTCCTCTCTCTGCCTCACCCTCCTCTCTCTGCCTCACCCTCCTCTCTCTGCCTCACCCTCCTCTCTCTGCCTCACCCTCCTCTCTCTGCCTCACCCTCCTCTCTCTGCCTCACCCTCCTCTCTCTGCCTCACCCTCCTCTCTCTGCCTCACCCTCCTCTCACTGCCTCACCCTCCTCTCACTGCCTCACCCTCCTCTCACTGCCTCACCCTCCTCTCTAACTCTTTCTCCCTCACCCTCCTCTCTAACTCTTTCTCCCTCACCCTCCTCTCTAACTCTTTCTCCCTCACCCTCCTCTCTAACTTTCTCCCTCACCATCCTCTTCTCTCTCTGCCTCACCCGCCTCTCTCTGCCTCACCCGCCTCTCTCTGCCTCACCCGCCTCTCTCTCTCTCCCTCACCCGCCTCTCTCTCTCTCTCCCTCACCCTCCTCTGTCTCTCTCGCTCACCCTCTTCTCTCTCTCTGCCTCACCCTCCTCTCTCTCTCCGTCTCATCCTCTTCCCTCTCTCTGCATCACCCTCTTCATCCCTACTTCAGCTCCCCAGCTCTCTGCTTCCCCCTCATTCTCTCATTTGACGCCTTTCCTTCACCACCTCACCATCCTCTTACTTTGCATCAACCTCCGCTCTATCCCCCTTATACTTTTCTCCACCACACCCTCCTCTCTGCCTCACCCTGTCCTCTCTCCCTCCTCCCTCTGCCTCCCCCTCCTCCTCCCCCTCCTCACCCTCCTCCCTCTGCCTCACCCTCCTCTCACTGCCTCACCCTCCTCGAAAATGCCTCACCCCCTCCTCTCACTGCCTCACCCCCTCCTCTCTCTCTGCCTTACCCCCTCCTCTCTCTCTGCCTTACCCCCTCCTCTCTCTCTGCCTTACCCCCTCCTCTCTCTCTGCCTTACCCCCTCCTCTCTCTCTGCCTTACCCCCTCCTCTCTCTCTGCCTTACCCCCTCCTCTCTCACTCTGCCTTACCCCCTCCTCTCCCTGCCTCACCCCCTCTCTCACTCTCTCTGCCTCACCCCCTCTCTCACTCTCTCTGCCTCACTCTCCTCTCCAACTCTCTGCCTCACTCTCCTCTCTAACTCTCTCTGCCTCACCCCTCCTCTCTCTCTCTTGGTCTGTCTCACCCTCCTCTCTCTCGGTCTGCCTCACCCTCTTCCCTCTCTCTGCCTCACCCTCTACCCTCTCTCTGCCTCACCCTCTTCCCTCTCTCCCTGCTCTCTCTGCCTCACCCTCCTCTGTCTCCCCCTTTGCCACACAATCCTCTCTCACCCTCCTCCCTCTCTGCTCCCCCCTCCTCTGTCTCTCTCTCTCTCTCTCCCCCTCCTCTCTCTCTCCCCATCCTCTCTCCCCCTCACCCTCCTCTCCCACTTTGGCTCTCCCGCTACACCCCCTCATTTTTAGGTCTCGCTATTCGATGCGCATGCGCATCGAGCTTGCGAGACTAAGGGGGCTTAAACAGTCTTTAACCAACTTGCAAGGAATCGTGGCGATTCCTTGCAGTGCCCGTGAAATTCAAGCTCAATGCGCATGCGCATTGAGCTTAAAAGCGCGTGCACATCAGTTCCCTTCAGCCGCACTCCAAGCCCCTGCTGCTTTCACACCCTCTCCCCGCTCCGCCCCCTCCCCTGCCCGCCGTGTCGCATTTCTCCTCCCCCCTCCCCTTCTCTCCCTCCGTCTTGTTTTTGCCAGCCGTACTTTCACTTTGACGGCGCCAGGCTTTTTACATTACAAATTACATGCTCCAGTCATGCTAAAGTGCCCCCGATTCTTAGGTACCCCATTTTGCATGAGTTCTGAGTTTTCTCGCACCCCCTCCACGCCTCCAATTTCAAATGCACCATCTCCTGGGAACGTCGCAGCTGTGCCTAATTTGCAATGCGGCCCCTGCTGCTTTCACACCCTCTCCCCGCTCCGCCCCCTCCCCTGCCCGCCGTGTCGCATTTCTCCTCCCCCCTCCCCTTCTCTCCCTCCGTCTTGTTTTTGCCAGCCGTACTTTCACTTTGACGGCGCCAGGCTTTTTACATTACGAATTACATGCTCCAGTCATGCTAAAGTGCCCCCGATTCTTAGGTACCCCATTTTGCATGAGTTCTGAGTTTTCTCGCACTCCCTCCACGCCTCCAATTTCAAATGCACCATCTCCTGGGAACGTCGCAGCTGTGCCTAATTTGCAATGCCCTGCGCTCCTTTCCCGATATCTGAGCCACGGGCGCGCCCCTCGAACTCTCTCCCTGCTGCTGCAGCCTGCGCTGCCCTGGGCCTGTGTGAGCCCCGCACAGTCGCACCAACTTCCACTGCAGCTAAGGAAGAGGCACCAGGCGCGCGTCGGACGGGGCAGGCCACGTAGAAGCAACATTAACCATGCGGGGTACCCTCTTGCTCCCCAACGGCTGTAGCATACCCGAAGCTCCCGCTCTGGCCCCCACCTCACCTGGGTCCCTCTGCAGGCTGGAAGAGCTCTCGGCGGCCGGACTTGTTTTTCTCGCTCCTTCAGCCACTTCTTGGCCCGGGAGAGCTGAGCCTGCCGGGATTGGTCTGTTTGTTTCTCTTTCCCCCCTCTGCCCCCCGCCCTTTGTCTGAACAGACTTTGTGAATGAAAAGAACAACACCGCAGCCACATGCGCGTTAACACTGTACTGTCTGTCCCGGCTGCAGGCTTCTAACGCCATTGGTGAAACAGACCATGTTTAATCCGAGCTAAACGCACAGTACTCTCGTCTCTCTTATAGCAACGCAACTACAACTTTTTAGCTTCGATCTACCGCCACGATGACCACTAGCCCATGCGTGCCATGTGCGAGAGGCTTTGCAGAGCCTGTTTACTTTGGTTTCTGGTATTTGTAGTTTTACTTTCCCCTTTGTAACTGGACGAGGGACGAGTACCAGAGGCCAAGTATAAAGTCGAACTAGTTCAGTTATTCAGAACATGTTGAATTCTTCAGCGGAAGGATACCCTCGCGGGTGTAGGCGGCCGGACTTGTTTTTCTCACTCCTTCAGCCACTTCTTGGCCCGGGAGAGCTGAGCCTGCCGGGATTGGTCTGTTTGTTTCTCTTTCCCCCCTCTGCCCCCCGCCCTTTGTCTGAACAGACTTTGTGAACGAAAAGAACAACACCGCAGCCACATGCGCGTTAACACTGTACTGTCTGTCCCAGCTGCAGGCTTCTAACGCCATTGGTGAAACAGACCATGTTTAATCCGAGCTAAACGCACAGTACTCTCGTCTCTCTTATAGCAACGCAACTACAACTTTTTAGCTTCGATCTACCGCCACGATGACCACTAGCCCATGCGTGCCATGTGCGAGAGGCTTTGCAGAGCCTGTTTACTTTGGTTTCTGGTATTTGTAGTTTTACTTTCCCCTTTGTAACTGGACGAGGGACGAGTACCAGAGGCCAAGTATAAAGTCGAACTAGTTCAGTTATTCAGAACATGTTGAATTCTTCAGCGGAAGGATACCCTCGCGGGTGTAGTACGCTTTACAAATACACCTAAATAACATAGTTGGCAGACAACCTGGGATGTGTAAGCTTTTGGTGTCCTACTAAGGTTGTCTGCTCAGATCCTGCTCCTTACAGTAAGTTGGCAGGACGACATTTCAAACCACCGCATCCACCACATCCACTACAACCACCACCCCATCCACCACTACCACCACCCCATCCACCACTACCACCACCACCGCATCCACCACATCCACCACCACCACCACATCCACCACCACATCCACCATCACCACCACATTCACCATCACATCCACCATCAAATCCACATCCACCACCACATCCACCATCACCACCACATTCACCATCACATCCACCATCAAATCCACATCCACCACCACATCCACCACCACATCCACCAACACCAAATCCACCACCACATCCACCACCACCACATCCACCACCACATCCACCACCACCATATCCACCACCACTTCACCTCCGCATCCACCACCACCACATCCACCACCACCACCACATCCACCGCATCCACCACCACATCCACCACTTCCACTGCATCCACCACCACCTCATCCACCACCTCATCCACCACCTCATCCACCAACGCATCCACCACAACCACCACATCCACAACCACCACATCCACCACAACACCACCACATCCACCATCACCACCACATCCACCATCACCACCACATCCACCATCACATCCACCACATCCACCATCACATCCATCACCTTCACATCCACCATGACATCCACCACCACATCCACCACCACATACACCACTTCCACTGCATCCACCACCACCGCATCCACCACCACCACCACATCCACCACCACCACCACATCCACCACCACCACCACCACCACCACATCCACCACCACCACCACCACAACCACATCCACCACCACATCCACCACCACATCCATCACCGCATCCACCACCACCTCATCCACCACCGCATCCACCACCACCACATCCACCACCGCATCCACCACACCCACCACCATCACTTCCACCACCATATCCACCACCACTTTCACCACATCCACAACCACCGCATCCACCACCACCACATCCACCACATCAACACCACATCGACCACCTCCACCACCACATTCACCACCTCCACCACCACCACCACCTCCACCACCACCACCACCTCCACCACCACCACCTCCACCACCACCACCACATCCACCACCACCCCCACATCCACCACCACATCCACCACCACATCCACCACCACCACCACATCCACTACCACATCCACCACCACATCCACCACCACCACCACATCCACCACCACCATATCCCCCAGATCCACCACCACCACATCTACATGTGTGTGGCTCTGTGTGTGTAGGTGCAAATGCAATGTTCTTGGATTGTCGTCACAATAAAATACACTGAACATAATCTTCACAAAAGTTATTTACAAACGTTTAAGCTATTGCCATTATAAATTACAATAACTTTTATTTAAGTATTAATTATTTACAAAATTAAAAGCTATTGTTATTTGTAATATCAATACATCTAAGTCACGTAAATACAACACACATTGCATTACAAATGCTATAGGTGTCACATTTGCAAAAGTTAAAACTATTGACATTGTAACTGACAAAGCTATTAATTTTGCTACTTTCAAAACCAACACATAAATAAAAAAAGTGTAATTTACTATACCAATAGCTCAAACTTTCCTAATGCGAGACCTATTGCATTTCCAATGCTTGTTCTCTCATCTGACGCCTTTGCTTCACCACCTCACCATCCTCTCACTTTGCATCAACCTCCGCCCTCTCCGCCTCATGCTTCTTTCTCCACCTCACCCTCCTCTCTCTGCCTTGCCTCCTCACTCTCTGCCCCATCACGCTTTCCAACTTAATCTTCTTAATTCCATCTTGTAGTCCATCCTCTTTTCCTCACTGTCCTCCCTCTTTGTGCCTCACCCACCTCCCTCTCCCCCAACTCCCCCACCTATTCAGCCCGTGTTTCACCTTCTCCTCTCCACCTTACCCTTCTCTCTCCATTTCCTCCTTCACTCTCACTTATTCTCTCTTCCTCACCCACCTCTCTCTCCATCTTAACCTCCGTTCTCCCTCCTCTCTCACTGTTAACCTCCTCTCCACTTCTCCCTTAAGCTCACCCTTCTCTCCCCACCTCGCCCTTCTCTCCCCACCTCGTCCTTCTCTCCCTACCTCGCCATCTTCTGTCAGCCTTGAATTCACTGCTGCTCCATCTGGGGTAACCAGTGTGTGTATTTAAAGGAAGCTTAAACTGCTTCAGCACAAGCGTGTGTGTGTATGTGAGTGGGTGTGCGGGTCTGCATTGCCAGGCCTTGCCCTCTTGTTGCCATACACGTGTCCTTCGCTGGCAGCTCTCAACAGTTTGAACATGTGCAGCTCCAAGCCAGGGATTATCTAACGCGTGCGCACGAGCAGGCAGAAGAGCTACAGAAACCTGGGGGCTGGGCACTGTAAAGTGAAAGTAAGGTGCCATGCCGTTCCTCAAAGGGGTGGGTGGTGCCTGCTGCTGCGCATTTACTCCCTAAAGGTTTGATAACAACTGGAAGAGAAAACTAAGTTGGCAACTTGAGCAGAGCCTGCCAGTCATCAGATGCGGCTTGTTTCCACCCGCAGCCTTTCCGTTTGCCAAGAGTGCAGCCTCGGAGCTTGACAGCTGGACTTCTCATTTGGCAGCAAGATTGACAACCAATACTTGGAGGTCTGTTTCTTGAGAAGAATATATTTTAACGGGAGCAAAGAATAAAATGCAGCTCATGAGTGCCTCAAAACTGAACTGTCATCAAAATTGGGACTGGCATGTTCCTGCTTCTTTCCCATTCCCTTCGACTAGTCTCTCCTATTCCCGTCTCTTTGCTTTCTCCGTTACTCTCCCCAACCATCATTTCCCTCTCCCTTTTTTTCTGCTTCTCTTTTCCTGTCTCTTCACTCTCCTTCTCTCGTCCCTCCCTATCGCTTATTTGCTCATTATTCTTCTCTCTGACCACCGTTGTCTCTCACCATCCTCTTATATATATTTTTTAAACACATTTTATTTGGTGTCTCGTCATCGGGCGCAATATCGCTGATGACGTCATTTCGAGTTGTCATGCATACTTAATGAGGATAGCAGTGTGCAAGCATGGAGCGTTCACCGCACGCACGCTCTGTGTTCGGTCCGTCTACCAGTAATAAACAACTTGCAGTGTATTTATTGGAGGTGGGGATTGGGAAGGGTGTGCGCGGGGCTGTCCCATTGGCATCTACTAGCGGGTTTGACCTCGGCTGTAGCCAGGTGTGGCCAGAATATGGGAATTGGGTGGGTGGGTCTGGCGTTGCAGTCTGCGGGGGCGCGCTTGGCATAGGGGCATCTTGCGATGAAGTCACAGGCCGGCATTCTGGGTCGGATGGCTCAAACGTGGTGGTGATGTGGGTGCAGCGCCGCCCCACGTGTGGGTCTCTTCATGGCTGCAGGTAGTCGTTGGAGACTAGCTCTTTATGAGCCTGGACTAGCCGTCCCGCATGTCTGAGGTGGGTTATCTCGGAAGTGCTCTTTTCCTCTCTTCGAAGTGATATGCCCTCGGCTCGGAATACAACAGCCTCTTCCATACATTCACCCTTTCCTGCTGCTCGTGCTCTTCGCCCCTCTCAGTGCATGCCCACCCCTCGCACTACTCCCATTGCCTATCCTGTAGCTTTTTCCTGCTCCGCCATCTTTCTTCCTCCCACTCCTCTTCCACCCACCTCTTACACCAGCTTCATCGCCTTCTCCACTTGGACACTCCTCACTTTCCTGCTCTTACATAACCGACTTTCATATTTGTTTTCTGCAACTCACTCCATTGCTCTTATTTAATCCTCTTTGTTCCTTATTCTTTTATCCTTTCTTTTTTTTCTTTTTACCCTGCTTTTCTATCCTTGTGTTCTCTTATCACCCTCCGTTTCATCTTATCTCTGTGCCACATTCCAACAGATTTTAGATTTTTTTTAATCGTGTTGTGACCTTTCCGGGCCACATTTGTGAAAACTGTGGCCCTGACCTTTTCAGGACCTCCGATGCAAGAACACCGTATTTACGAGTTAACCCACAACAAATAACATTTAGTGGTCTGGAGTTTTGCACTCTACCTTTCAAAATGCTCGAAAACCTCACATTTATTTGAAGTTCAAATGTGTGTGTCTATCTGAACCAGGGAAACCCAGCAACTCAAAACTGTTCTATCGATGGCAGGACAAACCTTTTTTGTTCAGCACTTGCTGTCCCACTCTTGTGTCGGAAATGAAAGGCTAAGTGGTAAGAATTGAACTGGTAAAGGCCATAGATTGTACGAACATCTCAGCAGCAGGTGCATTAGCCTGCTATATTATCAGTTTAAGACCCAGGGAGTTAAAGCAGGGTTGAAATACATTGTTACTTATGCAACCTAGAGAGGACTTGAGAGGGAATACATGCATGGTCACCACCGCCCCAAGATGTGTCGTCTGTGCCTTAGTTTCCTTCTAATTATATTAGCAGGTTCCGCCTTCTGCTGGCGCCTGGTGCGATGTAGAGTAGCAGGACAGCAACAGCACATGCTGCTCAGAGCCGCCAGTTCGTTTAATGATGTATTTATTACACTGCCTCCACCGGCGCTGTATCAGCGTGCTGTGTTGATGAAACTTGGCAAAAGTATTTACCTGTGGCAATTTTTTATGTAGTGCTGCAAGATAAGAATAGCATCACAGAAGGGAGAAATTAAAACAAACTACAGATACACAGAATGTTTTTCTAAATGTAAATAGCCCATGGGAGGGCCATGAGGCTACTTTGAGAGGGCCTGGCCCACCTTGCCCTAGAACTGACCAGCGAAGTGCATGGCTTACTCCCTACAGCATTCATTCCATCCTCAGTCACCCATCCTTACAATCGTCCAGTGGCGCATCTAGACCCGAACTTTGGGGGGGGGGTCCGGGGGGGGGGGGTTACACTCGCTTGGCTGACTTTAGCACTGATCGCACACGGTGCTACAGTCTTTTTTTGGCACCCTTCCCCCATTTTCTCCTACTCCATGAATTCTCTCACTTGCTCTCACCACCAAGGTACCTCATCTCTATATAGCACCTTTCTGACAAACATTTAATTTTTTTATAGCGCTAGTCATAGTTTACTCACACTCAGTTCTGTGTACTGCATAGTACATGTTCTTTGTAGCAGGCACACTAACCCTCTGTGCTGTGTGGGTGGCGGGAGTGCACAGGTGAGTGCACGGTGATCAATGAAACAGTGTGAGAGTAGGTTAAGAGGAGTGACTGCAGGATGAGTAAGGTGACATGAACTTGGATGCGGATGTAAGTGCAGAGTTGGACGAATAAATGCATGGTTAGTGATGGGCTTGTTTGAGAGAGATTGCAGATTGAGCAGTGAGGGGGACAGGTGAGTGAAATGTCCCATGAGTGCAGGGTGAGTAGTGTGCTTGTGTGACTGCAGGGTGAGGTACAGGGTGAACAGGGTAAGTGCATTGTGAGTGCAGAGTAATCACTGTGAGTGCATGGTGAATGGTGTGAGTGCATGGTGATCAGTGCAAGTGCATTGTGATCGCTGTGAGTGCAGGGTGAGCATGAAAGTGAAGGGCGAGAATGAGGAGTGAGTTGTCCGAAGGCAGGGTTGCATTGCCAGACACTTTAAGTAACTCCGCATGTTATTGAGGCGGCGTAGGGTTTCAGATACAAATTAAACTATTGCTATTATGGCATGAATCAGGGATCGAGGGTGGAGGAACTAATGTGCTTCCTGCAACAAACTTCCAGTCTTATGATTAGTGTTGCCAGGTCATTATTTTGATTTCCCAGGTGGTGCAAAAATAAGCAGTCACATAAAGCCGTATTTTTAGCACTTATCTGTGCATACACGGAACAACAAATAGAAATAGAAATCACTTTTAATTATGTTCTAGGGTTGCCTGAATGATCCACGACTGATAATTAAAGGGGACAAAGAGAAAAGTCACATTAAAAATGAATACATACTTTTAAAATGTATAACCCTATTTAGTGTCAAGACGAGGTCTCTGCAGGGTCTTTGAACAAATCATGGCTGGGATTTATGTTTCTACAACCCTACATTATATTTCTTTCCATTAACCCGTTCGGTGCTGATGACGGCTCCCGGCCGGCATGAGTTACGGTGGGCGTGTGCTGATGACGGCCGGTAGCCGTCATGACCACCCCCGCGATCGGAATGTGCCGCACAGGCGCAGAATTGCGGCCGCAGCCACGGGGTTAAATGCATTCTCACACTACAGCAGTAAATGTAAAACACTAATGTAAGGAATAGGCAGAGTGGGGGCCGAGGGAGTACTGGAGCTAGTTAAAAAACGAAGCCTCTGTAACCAGTTTACAAAGGTATGTAAATATGCAAATGGTCTTTAAAGACCTGTGAAAAGCTCGGGCGTGCCGGAGAGAAGGCTCCAGACATTGCCCAGCTGAGCAGTGCTAGCTGCAGCAGCCTAGGGCTGAGACACACAACCGGGGGGGGGGGGGGGGGCGGGGGGGCGCTGAAGCCCTTTTCACTCTGTGGGCGTTGAACACCTGCACTCGTCACCCCTCCCCAGACCCGTCACCCCTCCCCAGCAATCATAAACACTTCAGTTCTGATCAAAACCATACCCCCGGATTAGTTGTATGGTTTTGATAAGATTGATTGGGGAAATAATCAGCGGCAGGTCTATAAAATCCCTTGGACCCTTCACCACACTTTGTTATTATTATTACACTTCAATTCTGAAGCATTTATTACCGAGGAGTCCCCGCCCCTTCCCTGTTAAAAGCACAGGGAATACCAAAGGGGGGCCCTTGGCGAGGATTGGATTGACACCCTGTGATTTCCAACACACAATCACTGCACAGGGGGATTCACTGCCCCGAAAGGAATTAATTAATATATGAATGGATGGAAGAAAAGGTTCAAGAGAAAACGAAATAAATAAAAAAAATGAAAAAATGCCAGTTAAGACGGCAAAGCAAGAAAATGGTTTCAATAACTTCTTCATATAGGCAAAACGCATTCCTTATTATATATAGGGTGGAGGTTGTTGCCCTGTCCGTTCACCAAACATCTGCCCCTGACATGGATGTATAAGGCAACAACAGTTTTCTTACAGCACTTTCTGTCGCTTCCCTAGACTTCGTAGCACGTAGAACACCAGATGGTGGTCCTCGTCTTATCAACTTCAAGAGTCTGAAAATATGGAGACCGGGTCACCATGTCCAGGACCAGAGGCCTGCAGATGGCTCACATGCGGGTGCAGCAGGTGCCTCAAGTAACCAAGGGTCTGTGAAGTGAAGTCAAAGCACCTTTGCATTCATGTTTTTAACTCTGATAAGATGCATTCCTGTCAGACTCCAGAGTAACAAACTGCGCCCAGCTGCAGCTAACGTTTTTTTGTAGTGATCTGTGCTGGTTAACGAGTTATACCGCTAGACACTACTACACACTACAAACTCAGCAAGATTCAACCAGAATCAGGTGGAATTTCTCTCTAGCACTTGAAAATTTGCACAAACCCTCATTCCAGCTCTTGGGTCCATTGACGTCAGAATGCTTCTGGTCAACCTGAATTCCAGAAAGTGTTGGATGGCGGCACTACATTCCAGCAAGATTTACCAGTGTATACAGTCTGTGTTCAGCAAAAAAACATCTCTCACTCCAGATGTGCTAATATCTGTTTCACGGGGCGGCCTCTCTCCTACTCACACCTGTATTCAACCATGACCTCCCCTTAGGTAGCATGCAGGCACTATGTCAAACATTCACACCCTAGCTATATGCGTTGGGTGCGGGACATTCACCCACTGCGCTGCTTCACGTTTTTTACCTGGTCGGACTCTAGTGGTATCGAATGTTTAGTCACAGCAACAATTTTCTTTTTGGGGGGGTTTGGGGCACCTAAAACAATAAGTAAGAACATGTGTTTTTATTAATCGAACACTAACCGATTCCAAAATCTATTTTCGGAGACTGTCCTTGGGAAACTCTGTATTTAGTGTCATCACATCTTTCTACCCAAAATGTGACATTGGCTGCAGTTCGTGACTGTGGTCGTGCCTCTAGTTGGATGTATTCCCCTTCGTGCCCTGAATTAGGTGCATTAACCCAATAGACCGACGATGCTAGTCTCGCACAGGTTGTCTTGTAAATGTTATGTCAAGAGAGGCACTCATTTCATTTTCAACTGCCGCATTAAGTGACTGTTGGTCCAGATACTTGTATGTGTATGTAGTGTCCAAAAATGCTCTGAAGGTGCATCGAGGGGCTTACTGGTGCTATACATCATAAACCCACAAACTAACACAATATTAAATAGAAGTAGGTGCCTTAACAGGGGTTTTGTTTGATATATAACGTGAGCTTATAAAGGTTATTGTCAAGATCACTCATATTTGAATAAAATGTATTGCGACCTGTGTTCAGAGATACTTCGTTTTCACACAAATTATGCCTCTACAATTTCCTCTACTCTGTTTGGAGGGCCGTCAGTTAAGAAACACAATGGCGTAAGAAATGAGTGACATTTTTGATCTAATGTCTGACATACCTAACTTTATTTCAGTAGGTCTCATAGCACATGAAGAAACTGGCCTACATTTTAAACAAAATACAGAGTCGTTGAGCCCTAAAATGGCAGCTGCAACTACTTCTTCAGTCTCTAGCTAGCCAATCCGCTCAAGTGGTTTGGCTTAGCAGATGCAGAATCTCTGCAACGTGAAATATACATACATTTTTTAATCTTAATTTCTCAAAAACTACTGAACGGATTTACACAAAATCACAAAAAGCACGCTTTAGATGTAGCTTTCTGTCAAGTTTGATGTAATTCCATTTCGCGGACTAATTTTCTTATAGTATAGGGAAAATGTGTTTTGGGCCCCCATTTTTCTCTGCCCCCACTTGACAGATCACCCCAAAACTTTCCTGGAAGGGACTGAGTGACACTTATTTGGGGGGGGAAAGTTTCATGAAGATTCCTGAAACAACACCAAAGATATTAGCACACCAAAAAATGGAAACCTGGTCCTTACTATAACTACCCGGTGGCCACCTATGTGGGTAAGTATAAATAGAGAATGAATTACTTCTAACTTGTTCAAAGCTGTCGAACTTTGACATTTCACCATCCACCACTACTGACTCTTTGTATGCAGTTTAATGACCAGCAACTGTTGACGCAACAGGAAACCATCTCATTCCATTTGCTCGCAAACTGGAAACACTTCGGAGAGCATTAGCAAACGTCTCTGCATCAGCCTGCCAGTGTGTCCTAGGAACAAGTTTAAAGGTGCTCAACTTAGATGTAAAATTGAATTGGAATGACCATTTCTTTTTTGGCATCTGAGATTGAGAGCTGGGAAATAGTGATGAGGGGAGTATGATCTGTGAGAAGTAATGGCGTTCGAAATAAGAACCCCTAATTTCCAAATGTTATGTAGTGGACGGAAGGTGTGGCCCACCATGACTTTCTAGAAGTGCCTGACACTTTTGTAACAAAGACTTGAAATATTTATTTCTATAAAGGCGCTAGACACCACAGGAACCAAGGATAAGTACATGCTATTTATTCTGAGAAAGCAGTTAGATTCTATGGGTTAGGGGTTTAGGATAAACCCACTGGATATATTTTTTAATGTATGAGTTTATAGGCCAATGTACATTATATTCTTATAGTCATGGCAGTTATGCCGATGCCAGTGCTCAATTTGAGGCGGTGGGAGGCACCAGCACATTTTTGTGGAAGATATTTTCAGAGCGCAAGCAAGGGTAAAACCTAGAGAACGGAAATACTGAGCAAGGGAAAGATGGTAAAACCATCCCAAAGGGAAGAAGGCAGAAACCTGTAAATGTGAGAAAGGGACAGTGTGGGTCAGGTAGTGGATTAAAGAGGTATGCCCTCGATGTAAAATTGCCTCCCTTGATATTCAGCGCGTCAACTTGTAATTGAAGTGATCACAGGTTTCTGAGTAGAATTTTAGACACAGGTGCTCTTTCTTTTACAAATTAAGCACGGACAATTGCTGTCCTTTGTTGTACTAGTTGGGATTATTGGGTAATGTAGTTATTGCAAGGCCTAGGGTTTAAATGATAGTTGGCTGCAAAAATATAATGGGATGAGCATTGCAGTAACAATTCCTGTAAACTGCATTTTTTATTCAGCTAAATGTAACATTAAAGTTTACTTTGGGAACCACGGTGACAAGTCATGTATAACTAGATGGAACATAAAATGTAAATAATTACAAAATGTGTAGACAAATGAATTATAAAAGCTAAAGAATACAAGATTGATGCACAATAAAGTACTGGTGCCTAACGTGGGATATAAGCATGTTGTAATTTATGTATGTTCAGAAGAACCTAATTAACCATGTGAAATTAATTGAATGATCTTACCACAATACCTGCTGTAATATATCATTCAGCTTTACGCTCCAATGGCAGCTCGTTGTGCCCTCCTCCCTCCCTTTAGTGCATACATCTTTGTAATTAAGTGTATATGTCAAGCTTTTAAAAATCTTAGATACATAACTGAATTCATCTTACCTCGTTGGTTAGGGTTGGGTTTTGCCAGGGCAGCCTGAGTGGGCTTTGCGGGCTGCCTGTCCACCATTGGCTGTTTGGACCATCCGCTTTCAGCCAGTGGCTTGAGACTTTATCAATTACTTCTTGGTTAAGACTAGTGGATTAATTATCTCCTAGCTAACGCTGTTGGTTGTTTGGCTTTAAGTTGCTCAGTGGCCCTTCTCTGCTGGCTTCCACCCTTGTGTGTAGTTGTCACCTGCTAACACATGATGAGTTGGCACATTAAACCCAGACCCCTGGGCTTGCCCGTGCTTGGCTTTCTTACTGTTTTTATGATTTGCGTTTCTCACTCTAAAATCCTAAAGAGCTCTGTGGCCCAAGACTTTATGTACCCTCTCAGACTTTTCTTTCTAACGCGTCATAAAACTTGCCTTGTTTAGATTAGGAAGTAAGAAGAGTCCAAAAGAGACAGAAGTGCTACATGCAATACACCGACTCTTCAGTGCTGCTCTGTGGTTCCCAATATTTGTTAAGTGTGTAAACCATTTGCAATGTAAGTAAGCATTGATTAATGTAGATTCTTGTGACATCTGTCATTCATGAAGCAACTGATCCCATTTTCTGGCCCGTTACCCGGAAGTTTAATAGCAACCTTGTGGTTTTGTTCTCAGCCTATTACTGAATGAGGCCTTAAACTCTTTGCAAGTATAGTGCACCTTTGTAATCATCTTTCTCTGTGGCCTTTGTTTTGCTATCTTCTTCCCATTTACTCCTTGAAGTCTGGCTGTAAAACTTTTCCCATCATTCATCAGTATTCCTAAGTTACAGTGCTTTTTTCTGTCAATTATTTAGAAAGTAATTGCATTTTACATAAAAATGTTACTTTATGTATGGTACCAAGTGTCTAAAAAGTTGTAAGTGTGAGCTTTAAATACTGAAGAATTGACCGTTTGAGACATGTGGGGGGCCGCGCGGCGGGTGCATGCTGGTGACGGAACCGCTCTGTCACCAGCCGCGGTTGCGCTGTGCTCATGACAGAGCGGTTCTGTCACAGCCACGCCTGCTCAATTGAACTTTCAGCGCAGGCGCGGAATCCGCGCAGCACAGGCGTTCCGAGCGGGCCGTGACGGAACTGCTCTGTCATCAGCACAGCGCGACCGCGGCTGATGACGGAGTGGTTCCGTCACCAGCAGGGGAGGGGTTAAGGGAACCCATATTTTAACGTTCCTGTTGCATGTAGGTTGGAGTGACCTGTACAGGGAGTATACTTTAATGTAAACTTTTAGGAATAGCTGTACAAATGTGTGGTGAATATAGCAGAAACCCTTCACTCTCAACTCTGGCTTAATTATTAGCAGGCAGACTTGAACATTAATCTTAAGAAGATACCCCAACATGGTTTTTGAACAATAAACAGAATGCAGGAAGGTGGGCCTGTTTATTATAATCGTTGTTCTCAGTCTGCCTGAGCCCAGTTCACGATTCCCAATCTAATTTCACTTTTTCCAGATTCGCGTATAGGACTCTAATCCCTGGAGTTGTGTTCCTTAAGTACTCAATACCCAAGTAAGAGTTCTTAGGTTTATGTATTGATTGGTCTGATTTAAAATACTCAGTTTTTGTCCAGTAGAATACTTTTTGTCCTCACCAGCAATGAGATTAAGTAAAAAAAATACGAGTTGGGAGGACTTTCTGTCCAGCATAGCTGATGACTGAACCCTCCCTCCATCCTGGCTCGTGTCAATCTAGCGGGACTATTTTTCCAGCCTCTGACCTAAAAGGTGGAGCAGGGAAGAGCGCTCAGCCTTCATCCTCCAGTGTCCTACCTAAAAGAACATTTGAAAGGATCTTTAAAAAAACCTTGGCCCGGGATAATAACACGGATTGATAAAAACGAGAAAATGTGATTGGCATGAAAACGTCCGCAGTAGTGTACTCACTTTCCCCCTCATTTGAACAGTGCTTGAGTCTTTGTTTTCATTTTAAGAGGTTGAGCTTTCAAGACCATGCACCCTATCAGTGATGCACGCTGTTATGTCAATTTTCCTTTCTTCTAAGTCCTGTGCTTATAAGAAACCACTGCAGTCAAGACATGCAAGCCTAGCCAAAGACTGTTTCTTCACTCAAGACGAGTTGGATAAACACAGAGTTAGTACTAATTTGCTGGATAAGCCCAGCATGGGAAATTATCAAGACCCGTTGAGTCACCTTCCTCTTTCCATTATACATTTATCACTGCGCATAGCTCTGAAAGTTATCCAGACAATGGGCCAAAATATGTCCAGCGAACAAAGTAAATATGCGGGAGGTGGATTCTCGAACCACCTTGCCAATTTTTATTAAAGGGACAGTGCCACAACACACAGTCTTCTGTCTAACAGTCAACAGGAAAAAGGGAATTTCAGTCATCTTTAATGCTCCGCAGTCACTTATCACATTCTTGCTATGTCAGTGGAAACATAAGTAAACGCCATAAAGTAATACAATAACATATTCCCCTTTTTCAGGAATTAAACAATGTACGTTTGGGTTACCCTTTAAACGATAATTTAATTTAGGGTTGTGCAATTTGCTAGAAATTTATTGTCCTCTTTTTTACTAGATTACCAACATGGCGGCAATAAATTACTACCAGGCGATAATTACTCTTATATCTGCATTAAATTGTCATTCTTCCTATATTAGTTAATTGTTTGGAAACGTCTGTCTGCACTTGTCTGGAACACATTGGTTAATTGTACAGGGTTAACACCCAAACACGGTAATCCTGTCACTCTGTGTGCAAAGGAGTGTATTAGCTGGATGTTGACTGCACTTGTTAGCCAGCTGGATGAATAATTGCTGTAGCTCCCTCTTTTCCTGGGAGACATGTCCTGGGGAACCTACTAATGTTGCATGTTTAAGTTTATGAGGCTGTGTTACCGTCTTTTACAACCCCCCTCCCCCCTCCACCCCCCAAAAAAAATCACTAAATGTACTTTGATCATTTCCTAGCTCCCAGACATGTTTTGATCACTGCGTATGCTTCTTTTTTTTACTCATTAAACATTTAACGTATTGGGTGCTTAATCTTACTTTCATCGTAAGATGTGCAAGCTCTATTAATTTTAATGTCAGGTCTGGCCTCATGTAATGAAAAAGAAAAAAGATGCATACATACTTAGAGTTCTTTAGGTTAGCCCTACTCACCCAGGGAACTGCTTGGCTGTCATATTTTGTTCCGTCCAGCACAGTACACACCATGGGACACTTGGTTGGCCCACTTCAGCAACTGGCTCTCCTGCACTCTGAGTGATGTTTTTCCTGATCACATACGTACATACCCTCTAAAAAGAAGTGCACTAAAGTGCCAAGGCTGGGTGCCCAGTACTTTTATCTGAAAATGTAGGGCTTTTTTAATTTGTATTTTATTTTTTTAGTTATCAGTTTTTTTTAAAGTAGGTCTTTTGTACAATAACTTGAAGCCAATTGTAGCTTTAACTTCACACCAATAGGAATAATATTTTCATGTGATGTGCATGAACATAAAAAAATATTATTATGTCTCGAATTTACAATGGTAGTAGTTGAACGGATTATCGCACATCTCTAGTAAAAGTATATAGGCTGAAGCTCACATAACAATTTGGTAATGGGAGAAAGAGTATGGAAGGGTGCTACATCAGAGAGCACGTGGTTACCAGAAGGATGCAACTTAAGAAAGGAAGGAGAAGCTTGCCCCAAACAAATAAGAAAATAGTTATGAGCACACCTAGAGGGTAACAACATCAGTAAGCTTTGCAAACGTAAACTCAGCTGTAAAGATGGTGCATGAGGTCTCGTTTGTGTATTTTATAATGGACCTTTGTCCTCATCTTTATTTCGCACAAGTTATATTACAATCTCCATATGTGAACACACACTATTCCATATTAACAATGTTGCAGCACGTGTTAAATTTCTTCTGTCAAGAGGGTCTACTGTATCAATTAGCAGCCAAATGTTATGAGTTTCGACATCAGACAAGATGGAAAAAGAGACCGTCAAAGCGTCTTTCGTCAATGAGACTTTTTCAAGGCAATATTACTTGATGAGATTGCAAGATGGACCTTGATGTATGATGGTCCAAAGAATTTCTAAATCAGTGTGAAACAAAGTGAAGTGGCGCAATCGTGTTTAGAGTAAAGCGACAAAAAGTATTGATCCACGCCGGTCGGCAAAGGTAGTGTGGTCCAGTTTTATTGGTGAAAATTTACATTTTTATTCCATAGTGACTAGAACCGAGCATTAGTAAATCCCCACAGTTCCTGTTTGAAATATATCCGATTTCTTTGAAGCACCCATACTGTTTAGTAAAATTATGTGATTCTTTTTAATTTTTAAATCTACATTTTTCATTGCATTTGCCTGGTCGCCACACTTAGGAGGCATATTTTTCTTTCTGTCTTTTTTTATGGCATGTGCTTGCAGTAAAAAAAAAAAAAAGCACTGTCCAATCCAATAGGTCTTACCCGTGACACAGTAGAAAGCACATTTGTTCCTTTGGAGAAGGGGGTATATGGGGGAGGAAAAGTCCTCTGCATGATAAGGAACATACAACCCTGCCCTGAGTACCCAGATTTAAAAAGATGAGATGGGGGGGGAACGGGGGGGGGGGGGGGGGAGCGCTTTCTTACAGGCTGCGGCAAAGGCGTGGAACACTCTCCCTGTTTCCCTCTCGGGCCAGCAAGCCCACTCAATTTTTTGTAAGACCCTCAAGACTTTGTGGTTTCCTGTAAAACAAATCTGAGTATGTATGCTGGCTGTGCCTGTAGGCCCGTCTGTTCAGAGCGCCTTGATGCCCTGGGGCTTAGTCCGCGCTTTCATATATAACTTTTCATTCATTCATTCATTCAATTGTGCTGATGTCTGGGTCCCTAATGCTGATTTTTGTTTTCATAGGCATACATGGATTGTGTGTGTGTGTGTGCCATGCCATAGGCCTGTCTCACGGATTGTGATCTTTGTGGACCGGGAGGGGCTCCCAAAGCGCTTCCCTCATAGTGGTGGAAGGCTACTGCCATCACCAGGAGTTAAGCAGCACGAGCACGGTGGTGGCAGCATACTGTGTAGTGATCAGTTGGAGTGTATAGCTCCTCTTTAACCTGTGTCACTTAAGTGAGGTCTGTAGGCTCACTCAATTAAAGTTCCGCTGCTGTGACCGTACTCAGCCTTGGCCTACATCGGCTTGATGGGAAGTGCTGGGCAGGAGTGGTGTATCTGTGCTGTGTGTGTGTGTGTGTGCGCGCGTGCGCGCCTGGGAAGGGTACTGTTCTTGCCTAATGCAGTTCTTTAACCTGTCGCAGTTCTCTGCAGTGCATGCATGTTAAATGCATGCACTGGATGTATCCGTTCCTATGAGTAGTACACTACATCAAGGTAAGATGCTGAGAGGTTCCTGGTGCTGACCCATCATCAGGGAGTACATGCTTGGGGGTCCCACAGCTCCAGCAATGTTTTGGGACAGAACATCCAGAAGTGTGTTGTGTCTCATAGCATCGTCTGAGGCCGTAGTACCTTTCCTCCCCCTATGTATTCCTGGATGAGGGTTCAGCGCCAGAAACTCCTCAACATCTTGCCTAAATTCCCCACCGCCAATCATGGGAGAGGCCAAAAAGGCTTTTCTGCAACAAGTTTACAGGAGTGCAACCAAATGTGAGGGATTTAGGGGATCACAGGTTCAGCCTGTCTGCAGTGAACTCACCTACACCAGCTGCTGCCCCTCCAGCACCTACAGAGAGGGTGTGCTGAAGGAACTCTGAGCCTGCAAGGGCAGGTAAGACTGAATTTGGCCAGTCGGCCCCAGGAGATCTTGCCGGCTAGAACAGCGTGCACGTGCTTTTACACTTTTGACTTCGTTGTAAAGTCAGCGTGCACTTTTTTGATCCAGAATACTATTGAAGTATGCCTTATATGTTGCCAATAGTGAATGGAGAATAACCACTATCAATTGAGCAAGGAGGAAGTAGACAGGGAAACCCTAGCGCCCTGACCTGAAGGGGCTTGTGCAGTTGTTTGCAATTGTTGTATTGTTCCTTTGTGCTGGTGACAGTAAAGATAAAATACTTCTCTTTTTTTATTAAAGTGAGTATTTGCCTGGGCAATGAATTATGACTGCTCGTGCACACATTTAGAGTTATGAGTGTGTGTTCACTCTCCTGTATCCTCACTGCCCACCCAACCCTCCCTCCGAGAGAATCTTGTACTCTGAGCACGCCAGCCCAGAGAGTCAAGTGCCAAAGGGATACCTGGTCCATTTGCTCTCAATCCATAGTAGTTCAGGCATCAAGAGTACAAAGGCCCAACCTCCACAGTTGAACCCACTAGAAAATATATACATATATCTATCTATAAGAGAAGACCACTCAAGAAGTGACCCAAGGACACAGCAGGGATTCTTTCATGAGCCCTTTATTCACGAGTTGCACAGCCTAATGCATTTCGGCTATTGAAGCCTTCCTCAGACGCTGCCTGCAACCGGATGGTGCCATCTCCCTCCTTCATGGATTCCTGCGGTGCTCCCATTGGTGGGAGAGCAGCTGACCCTGCTTGAGCAGCTGTGGTGAAATGAGACCACAGCTCCCAGAATGCAACAAGTTGGTAAGTCAAATGGCAGTGAAATTCGAACTAGATGTTGGCGCTGCATATACCATGTGAAGGGGGGCCATGTGATGACAGGTGCAGGGTCGAATTGGGTTCACAATTTGGCCCGGGCACTGACGAAAAAAGTGGCCTTAATTTGCGGGGCGTGGCCCACATTCGCAGGGTGTGGCCCACATTCGCAGGCGTGCCCTTTCATTAAACACACAAGGAATGTAAGTGGGAGGATATTGTTCTTGGGAAAGACACAGGGCCAAGGTGACCATGTCCTACAAGCTGAGCACCTGAAAACAGCTAGACCCCTTTCTATTCCCAAATTATTCCCAGCCCTCCAGCGCTGGAGCATCTGAAAACAAGGCCCCTTTCTATTAAAAAATTATTCCCCAGCCCTCCAGCGCAGGAGCCCCTGAAAAGAGCGAGGCCCCTTTCTCTTAAAAAATGATTCCCCAGCCTCCAGCACAGGAGCACCTGTAAACAGCAAGGCCCCTTTCTCCTAAATTATTCCCCAGCCCTCCAGCGCAGGAGCACCTGAAAACGGCTAGGCCCAAGCTATTTGTAAATTACACAGCCCTCCCCAGCTCTTCACTGCCTCAGGGCAATGGCGTGGCAGGAGAGGGGCTAAAGCAAAAACACAGCTTCTGGGCCATCCATGGGGGTGGGGTGGAGGGTAAGCTGAAGATGGTGCGAGTTCCCCACATCACCTGGCCTCCACAGTGAGACCTATTCTTCCTCACCCACTGTGCCCTAAATGAGAAGGGCTGTGGGCGAGGACAAAGGCAAGCACTGTTTCAGGGCTGTGTGAGCCCCAGGGGGGCCCAAGGTGGAAATGGCTCAAAGGCCTGAGCAACACCTGGCCCCCTAGGAGGCCGATTCAGGCACACAATCGCCCCTCCCCAGCCCACAATCAGCATGATTGCTTGGCAGGGCAGGGGGGTCAAGGAAAGGCCACAGCCAGCTGGACGGCCACGAAGCTGCTTTCCTCTCCCTGTCAGTGCTCTCTGTGGACTGGCTAAAGGGTAAAAACCGGCCACAGAGTGCACTGAGACACACGGCCCTTTGGCCCATGCCAGAGTGCCTGCAGTGCTAATTCGCCTGTGGGCAGGTGCCATCCTCAATTTAAAGTGTCCGGGGCCCCTTCGAGTCATCTACGCCCCAGCCACAAATTCAGAGCAGACCGGGCTGTGGAAAGCGCTGCAAGTAACCCTTTACTGGTGTGTGTGTGTATATATATATATATATATATATATATATATATATATATATATATAATGCTCATTGTCCACCTCAAGGCGACTGTGGCACTCTTGGTGACAGGTGCAAACGAACATGGAGGTGGGTCTATTTGAATATAAAAGGTCCTGTTTTGTAGAAAAACAAGCTGCACTCGCGGGGTCCCTTCAAATAATTTTAATGGCAAGGACGCGTTTCGGCACTACGCCGCCTACTTGCTTGCATTTAAAACAGACAGCACTATCATTTTGGTGCTTTTAAATTGATAGCTTGATTTTCATTGGACACAGCAAATTCAAAGGAGAGCCAGGGTTGGTTAAACACAAATCATGACATTTGTCTCCGTTTCATTACCGGAATGAAAGTGTTCTTTGGGAGTTGTTTTTAAATTTCAATTCTTATCATGATGACACAAACAAGTATTCCATATTGAGCCTTTACATGGTCACTCCCAGAGTTCACAGTTCGATAAATGTACACTACTTCAACTGCATACGCTGCTCACTTTACCATCTCATTCAAGTACCTCATTCTGCTGTTATGCTAGTTCCTTTGTCCGGGGCTCCAAGTCAAACCAAGAGGCTTTACGGCACACAGCGCAAGAGTCGGATTGTGTGCTGTAAAGTCTCTTGGTTTGACGAGGAGCCCTGGACAAAGGAACTAGCATAACAGCAGAATGAGGTACTTGAATGAGATAGTGTGTGTATATATGTGTGTACAAGGACCATCAGGCTCAGCGCGAGCCGACGCCCACTGGGGCAGGTGGAACCAATTTAAAAGAACGCTGATGCTACACGCAGGTAACAGACTTTGTGCCTCTGAAGAAATGCTTTTGCCAACATGAAACGCGTCAGGCAGTTATGAACTTTGGCGATTGTTTACCGACTCTGTTGCAGCTTAATGAATAAAACAGCATTTGTACCTACCTACCAGTGTGGCTCCCCTGAAAGGGAAAACCTTTGTTGTGGATGTTAATACGGCTGGTCCCGGTCGTGGGAGAAGCCCTACCGCATTGCATGCGGATGGTGCTGCCGTCACCTGACTGGCGACACTTTGGCAGAGAGGTCGTTTTTCCTGAAGAAATACCATGCGTCATAATGCGAGCTGAACCTTCACCAAACCCACTGTGGTTTTAATGTCGTCTCTTGTTACCGCGTGTCAGCAACTCACTTGAGGAATACTAAAGACTACAAGGACCATCAGGCTCAGCGCGAGCCGACGCCCACTGGGGCAGGTGGAACCAATTTAAAAGAACGCTGATGCTACATGCAGGTAACAGACTTTGTGCCTCTGAAGAAATGCTTTTGCCAGCATGAAACGCGTCCGGCAGTTATGAACTTTGGCGATTGTTTACCGACTCTGTTGCAGCTTCATGAATAAAACAGCATGTGTACCTACCTACCAGTGTGGCTCTCCTGAAAGGGAAAACCTTTGTTGTGGATATATATATATATATATATATATATATATATATATATATATATATATATATATAGTGTAATTTATGTAAATCTGTTAAATCAGGTACTTTATTCTGTATATGTGAACGTTCGCTCTACCCATAGCGGTGAAATCTTTATTGCAGGTGGTTCTAGTGAATATTTTCAACCACAGCCCATCAAACCCAAGCTACCAGGTGGCATGCATGTCAGAGATTGGGTAGAAGCTGGCAGATAGAGGCAGACGACACACAGTAGATGCAGGCCAACAGGCACATAAACAGACTCCGAGCGAGACAGATGCACATAGGGGCTCTGAGACACACGTACAGAGGAGGGACAGACTGCCCCACTGAGTGAGACAGCACGACCAGGCGTACGTACAAAAAGCCACTCACTGAATTTCCAGGAACTGAGAGGTTATGCAAGGCAAGAACTTTGTTTTGCTATACATTACTTTACTCTCTAACTACACCAGGAAGATTTCGGAAATGCTTGCATTTGAACAGGATTCTCTGGAGATGCAGCAGCGGACTTCTCCTGCCTTGCCGCCTCTGATCCACCGAGCTCGTTACATCAGCTTAGAATTAAGAGTAAGTATGGGCGGAAAATCCGTTCCGCTCGCGGATTTTGCGGATTTTCGGTAAATTCGCAATTCGCGAGATTCGCGAATTTCCCGCAAAATCCGCGAGCAGCGGATTTTATGGCTTGTTCGCGTGAGTTCGCGGCTTCCCAGTTCAACTTCGCGCCCCGCGAATAAGCGCTAAATTGCAGAAATACGATCTTAGCAAAACTGAAACTACTTACCAGGTTCAAAAGTTCAAGCTCATCATTAGTAGCCATTTCCTGTAGTGCTTCCTGAGGGGCCCCTCCAGAGTTCAGTTGCCTACTTGCAACTATTATGTGACCCTGCTCTGACCCTCAGAATAGTTACACATATGCCACAAAGGTCCTGAATTACAGCTAAGGGAGACAAGCAGGAGCCAGGCTGGAAGTTCAAATCCAGTGACACATTAATCAGCCCCTAATTCATTATTGTCAGTTGGGGCAGGGCAGGTGTTGTAACTAATTTTGCAACAATGAAAGCACTTAGCAAGTGCAAAAGATCACTAATCAGGAAGCACTAAGGAAGCAGGTGCCAGCTAAAAAAATATTCTGTGACACATTAATCAGCCCCAAATTAATTCAGGTCACTTGAGGCAGGGAAGGTGTGCTTTGCTTTGCCACAATAATGTACACTGGTCAACCAGAGGGTGCTGTGATGAAACAGAGGGTGGCATGGGTGGGCCAGAGGGTGGCATGAGTAGTCAGAGAGTGGCAGTGGTGACAGAGAGTGGCAGTGATGAAGAAGAGTGTCCCAAACAGGCTGGACACGTAGAAACAACAAGTTCGCAAAACTTGCGACCCGACAGGTAAGTTCGCGTTTGCGAAATTGTACAAAACCCTCGCGAACTGGCAGAAACCAGCGCGAACACAAAAAAAAAAATTCGCGAGAATTCGCGGATTGCGAGTTCGCAAATCCGCAAAATTCGCAAACGCCAGATTCGCAAAATTCGCCCATGCTTAATTAAGAGGCATCCTAACCTGCACCAGACCGCAGACCTTGTAATACAAACTTTGTTCGATGCTGCATAAATGATGTGATTCCAGTGATGGCGGAGTCAGGCACAGTATGAATGTAATTATTGGCCAAAGGCCAGAATTATAGTAATAAAACGTGTGTCTCTTATATTGAACATAGCAGTGATGACGATTAAAACCGGCTTCCTAAGAGCAGCTAAACTTAAAGACTATATTCATGTGTTACCTAACTAAAAATATTTGTAGTTTATTGCAGCATTTATATCCAGTTTACTACCCCATGTTGGGTGCTGAAGCGTATGCCTGCATGGGTAGCATGCTACACTCTGTAGTAAGAAGGATGTTGTCTTTGATTTGATTCTATGTAGAAAATAAGGACACTGCCTGCATGGCCTGGTGCCCTAAAAACTGCTTCTGTGGATTTCCATTAACATGTCCCATTCTGTAAAACTTGTCATGTGACCTTATCGTTCACTCTGTGTTAATTTGATTAATACCAGTGTTTGTGCTTGCTTGAGAGCAAATGCTCATGTTTTCTGTGAACATCTTTCTAATCTCTGGTAGTGGGTCTGGCCTATACTCATGGCCACTGGAATTATGCGATTTTTGCAGCTGCATCAATTTTTGCATAGTTATAGATTGCCACATTTTCCACACAATCCATCATCTGACACACAATCTGCAGATTTTAATTTTAAAAAAATGTTTCTGGCTCAAGAGATCAAAAGTTACTGAAAACGCATGCAACATGTTGCAGTACAGTGGAAGGTTCTTTTGCAAAGGTTGACTGGTTAACTTTCTGTTGCTTATAGCTATATTTGGGTTTTTAAATGGTACTAATGAGATGCTACCATGCCTAGACAGTGTTAAAAAGTTTTAAAATTACAAAATAATGAAGTAATCCTTTCACAAATTGTGACACATTACGACGCGCAGTTTGCCTTATATTGATGCATAATTTACTCAACCCACCGCATAATTTGTCTCTCCCCTGATCAATATTCCAAAGGCCCTGCCAATACTTGCCCTATGATCTGTAACCTCCCTGCGTTCATTTTTTGTAAACATTGAATAATTTGAGCCGGTGCTTTCTGGTGCTCAGCAGCGGTACTTAACTGTCAACACTGGCACTTATGACAGTCTACCACATGGTGGTGCTTTTGTCTTATTTAGAGACACGCACAACAAAGGTTGTTTAATAATTCAATATTCATTAAAAATGACTAACAGCTGCTGCCCATGTCATTCTTACAGGTTCAGTGGCCTCGAATATTCTGAATTCTCAGCTTGTAGGAGTGTAATGGATAGTAGTTGTGTTGGTAATGCAGTTGGGGCGGTGCTGGCAGGGTAACTGGTTAGTGCAAACTGCAAGGGCCTCCTGATAAGGGACCTGGTACTTATTTATTTACAAATTAAGCACTGCTTGTTAATCTTCCCCTCACCATTGGAAAGAAATGATGGACAGACTGAAAAGAAAGCATAAATCAATTTCCCAAACCTTGGCACTGTAGTTACTAAAGGCCTTTTTAACACCAACGCACACAACCCTTTCCAAGATGGGTGAAAACCTATAACTGAAGGTGAGGCTTGAAGTCAGGGGTCTGGGACACCTGAGGGTTTTGTATTATGTCATTTGACTTAATATTTGGAATACTCCTAATGCGTATTCCAAAAATGAGTAGTAAGCAGCTCCTTGTATCATGAAGTTCCAGTTTTACTTAATCTACAAGTAACTTTTCTCCCTAAAACTAATTATGTTGGTGTGAGTAGCGACTTTTGTGTTCAGATTCATGCAATGTTACTTTTCTGTGCTTATTGTTACAGCGCAGGCGTGTGTTGGGTTCATAACTGGGCTACTAGAATGTTGGCGATTGAAAAGCTCCATCTTTGCCCCGTCCCTTCTCTAAGTGTATCTGTTGATAAAGGGACGCTGGCTGCGTTGAGCACTCACGCAATAAAACCACGCTGTTGTAGTGGACTGGCAGGCACCTGCCAGCACACTTCTGCTGTCATGGACTCCCGTGTTTGGAGAGTACAAAGGAACCAGAGTTATTTGCCTGTGTACATACCTGAAGTAGGAGATGTTTTTAACTTCCATTGTCACACAGGCTCCATTTGACATTTTGCTGCACATGGGCAGTGGAGGCTCCTTGCTATGGCGGAGGAGCATCGCCTCACCGCTTTTAAGCAGTACGAAAAAGAATAAGATTATAATGTTTAAGTTATTACCATTTTATGCTTTGTGGGTGGGGCTCTCCTGCTCTGGGAGCAGGGTAGGGGAGGGGTTTGCCCACTCCTAAGTGCGCAATGACTGTTTGGTTGGTCCTCTCCTGCCGCCCGAACCAGTCGTACACTTTCCCCTGCATTACAGCCTGCTGGAGAACAAGCCCAGGCCCACATTCCCTGGTTGAACGTCGAACCAGGACACTTTAAAAACAATTACGCTGCATTGCAGCGTTGTGATTGGTCAGTGGGGCCTGACTGTGCTTACGTCCGAAACAGAGAAGAGCAGGAGCGGAGATGCGGGATCTGGTGCAAAATTACGTTTATTATTATTTATTTATTTTAAATATGCGTGCCTCGCCACCTGCTAACCACGACGGCCGCCACTGTGCATGGGCGAAGTGGAATCGTAACACAGCGTTCCCTCGCTGGCGTACGTACACCTGACGCTTTTTTTGAGCCGCCTGGTATGTAATCCAGGACGCCTACTGTACAGCACATACGCCGGCCTGTCATGTTTTTCCGGAATCTTCGTGTCCAATGGTTTAATCTATAGTAAGTATCCTGTATCCCTCAGAAATGACCCAGCACATTAATATCGGATTTGATATCGGATACAGGAAGCTTCAGTGAAATACCTTCAGGACCTCTGCCCCCGAACCAATTCGTTCATTCAATTGCATTTCCAGATATTTTTATTTTATGCGCTTTACACAGCACCAGCATTTTGACTTTTCAAAACACCTAAAAATCAAGGTTCGTAGAGGAAGACGGGTAACCGACATTGAGATAACTGCGGGGTCTTCCACCTTCGATGCTGAACGAGGAGTCCTGGCTCATATTTTTTTTTTTTTTTGTGGGAACGGCCTTCGTGGTCCCAGGAGATTAAAACACACGTTTAGAATAACTTAACCGGTACAGATTTACCGTGTCCCTTTTAAAATGACTTGGTGTTCCATTCTGGGCATTTCAGCTTGCAAATGCTTGTAGAGACATACCCTAATACAGTTCGTTGTGTTTGTGTGAGTCAAGGCCTCCTTCATCTTCCTATGCATTCGGAAAGTCAGCACGTGCCTGTAGACTTGATGTTCTCTGCGCGTGGCTCATGTACCTACGCTGATAGTACGGTGGCACGTGAAAATAAGATTTTTTTTTATCTTTTCACTGAATTAAATGTACTTAATTTATTGTTTCCTATTGAAAAATTGCATTCTTTTTTTTATACAAAGTATGCTGGTCAACTCACGCACACATACATGGGCACCTAAGCTGCTAACCACAGGAAATGTGCCACTTCTGTGCAGCGTATCACCTTGAGTTTACCTTCTGCAGAGTTGATGGAGAACACTGGGCACCTACGTGGTGACATCCCATGCCAGTAACCTCTGTACGGTTGTCACTGTACATGTCTTCGGCTAAATTAGAAGTCCATAATAAATGAGGGGCGGAATATTAGGACAGCTGTGTACTTCCTCCCAAGACAACTTATAAAGACATCATTTATATTCGCCTTCAAGCATGGAGGTTTCTCCATTCTGGGAAAAGGTCCTGCATAAATAAATACATTACAATGCAGCAACCACAGAGCAGTTACGCCCAAAAGATTCCCAGCAATGGACTCCGCCCTCTCAGCACGGAGACATTTGACAGGGATAGGCCTGGTAGTCAGATGATTAGGTCTCGAAGACCCTAACAGTCACACGGGGTCGAAACATCAACAAACCTCCCTCTTAGTTGTTATGTAATTTAATTTCAAAGGATTCCACATTGACATATGCAAATCCGGTTATGAATTTTATCAATCAATGCATACAACCATTGGGAATTGCACTGTCTTTTATTTGTTTTTTGTGATTATATAATCACCATTGGAGCACTGCGTCGCCTGCAGTATGATCGCTTATTTTGTTGATTGTTATTCTTGATTGGAGTCAAAACATTACAAGAGCAAACTGTATCAGTCCTGTGTTTTGTCTTGTTTGTAATTAACTTTGGGCCTATGAATAAGTCTGAGTAACTCTGGGTTAAGACACAGAAGAAGATACCACTTTTGAGTGAGTCCCATGGGACAATTTGTGTTTTGCAGAGATTCAAATCTCCCAGAAACAAACTTGGGCGCCTTTAATACTACGGGGGAAATGATCTTGGTTAGGTTCTCCCTATAAGGCCCACCCTCTCCCGGTAGTCAGTGTAATAAAATGCCCCCATGCCCCATCTGTTCTTTAGTAGAAATGTTAAGTCAAAATCTCATTACGTGTTTCTCACCTTCATGAATTCAATCTGTTTCTCTACTTAGTGAATTTTAAATTGTCAGTTTCTCAGGGAACAGATACTTCTCAATAACTTTAGTGTTTTGCACCTAGTAGCTTGGCAATTAGATCAAAGATGAGTCAGTGAGCATGGTTGAAGTCATACTTATAACTCAGGAGAGATTAAAACTGGTTTGAGGTTAAGAAGTCCACACTGAGGGGACAATGCCTCAGCGCACCGGAGCGAACGTTGTAGATTTGAAACTGGAAATATGGCTATTATTCCAGTGGCCTTAATTATTTAAGACAGTTGCCCCTACCTCAATGTGTACTTTGTATCTTCAAGTAAAATTGTAATCATATTTAACTTTGACTAGTAAGGATAAGTTCAAATACGAATGTCACTGAGGGATTCACATATATGATCTAATTGACTACCCAACGGGCGCAAAACACTGACATTATGAAGATGTTTTGTTGGCCTGAGGAAGTAACAAGATATTTTATGAAGTCCCAAAACATGTGCTGGCGGACTCGCAAAGTAGCATCTAATAAAGAAGTATACCTACTGGTAGTCTTTGACAACTAAGCCCTGCTGTGTGCATAAAACCTGCTCCTGGCCTCCACCTCTCCTGCCACAATGCCCACAAGAGCCACTCTGACCCATATCATGACATTGATGCTCATTTCACAGAATTAAGTTTCTTCCGGTGCTTTTATGCTTTCATTCGAAGCATATTTTGTGGTAACCATGCACACTCCCTTTTTTTATGTCACAATTTATTGTTTTGGATTCTATTACATCACATGGTATTAGTGTTGTCATATCACTTTTTCAGTTTGTACCATGTCTAGCCGAATTTAGAGTGTTCATAACATATAAACAACAATTATCTTAGAATCCACAAGCAAGTGAGTCTGGCAGGTCAAGAGTTTCTTGTTTTTTACGCATTAGGTGTCCTTGTTATATTGCCTGCTGTAGGGCCGGGGTCAATGTTCCTGAGTTAATTTGGTATGTCATTCATAAGTTAAGTCTATGATTGCATGTTCTCATGGTTTTCTCTCACCCATTGCAAGTTCTAGCGGGAGCATGCCCTGCATTTTGATCTCCTCTCTACCACCTTTTTTTCTATAGCGCAATAAGTGGCCCCTGTTCCTCATCTTTGTAGGTCTGTTGCATGTGTTTTGAACGATGGTCATTCTGCGCTTTGTTTTGTACCCCAAAGTGATTCTTCTCTTGGCTAGCACATACTCTAGATATGTGTAACAGTTTGTGTGCTTATGTTTTTGTTAGTTATTAGTTAGTTGGTTAGTTAGTTATTACATTTAACAGGCAGTCTGCTGGACTTCAGCCTGCGGTCAGTTATTTCTGCTGTTCTATTCACCATTCGGTTCTAGTGTTCCCTGATTTACATACAGCCTCATACCCTGGAACAATCTGCATTAACAGTATGACATTTTGGGCATGTTGTATCTATATGTGTATATATGTATATATACATATATGGACACACATATATAGTGCTGACTAGTAGTAGCCATTGTAGCCAAACAGGGTTTCCAATGCCATTTAGAACATATTATAATCGAGGGCAGCGAAGCTGGCACATTTTTTATCTCGGTCAATGGAAATTATACTCTGAAGGGCCTTCTGATTTATCGACCACCTGGCACGGCAGCGAGATTTAGTGAGAGCCTAGTTGAAGGCATCACTGAGGCTGCATTACGAGCCGATAAATATTTAGTATTGGGTGACCTTAACCTACATTTAGATGACCCAACTGACAAGGTGGCTAGGGATTTCTGTCAAGTGATGGCAGGACTTCAGTTTGAGCAAAAAGTTAAGAGCCCCACTCACCAACTGGGCCACCTTTTGGACCCTATTTTTGCGAATTGGGAACAAGTGGAAGCTCAGAAGCCAGTACCCATCCCTTGGTCGGATCACCATCTCATACCCTTTATTATCCGTTTGCAGGGAGCACGGCCGGTAGAACCATCTGCTGATAAACACCCCAGGCGGAGATGGGCGGCCTTCTCTCAAACTAAATTTAATCAGGCGCTCACTGTGAAGGGCAACCCTGGGGGAGTGGGAGTGGAGGAAATTAACACAAACCTGGCCCAGCGAATCACAGAAGCTCTGGACCTGGTGGCCCCACTTGGTGTGGCAAGGGTGGGGGCCGTGTTCAGAGAACGGCACCATGGTACAATGAGGAGGTGCGAGCGGCCAAAGTAGCATGCAAACGTGCAGAGAGGCAATGGAGGACAGCCCTCACTGCCCATGCTAAAGCAGGGTACATAGCTAACAGGCGTATCTACCACAGATTGATCAGGAAGGCCAAAACGGTGTACTTTGGCAATAGGATTGAAGAAGCAGAACATTCCACAAAAGAATTATTTTCAATCTACAAATCACTCTCGGTAGGGAAGCCTGCAGTAGTGCCTAAGGAGCTTTGCTCGGCGAAACAAGGTGGCGATGATATACACCGCCTTCTCCCAGAAGGCTGGTAACAGTCCTAAGCTCATGGAAACCACTAAGGTAAGAGGGAAACAGCGGTTGACCATTTTTTCTACCCCGCCAACTGAGGAACTTATCCGCATTTGCGGGTCCATAAAATCTGGTTCCCCGAGGGACCCTACTACTCCTAGACGGCTGTTGGGTAGTTTGCAAGTACTGGAACCCTATTTCCGCCATCTATTAGATACCTCTTTTGAGACTCAGACTGTTCCTATTGCTTGGAAACAAGCAATCGTACTCCCTCTGCAGAAAAAAGCTAATGTCAGCTTTGAAAAACTAGAAAATCTCCGCCCCATTTTTCTCCTGCCTTATATGGCTAAAGTTGCGGAAAAAATAGCGAACTTACAACTAATGAAGTTTGTGGAGGAGGCCACCCTGCTCCATGACTCTCAGTTTGGCTTCCGCCTCCGTCATTCGACGGAGTCAGCACTTCTTATGGCGGTAGAAGCCTTGCGACAGGGTGTGGATGAAGGCCAAACTATGGCCTTGATCCTACTAGACCTAAGCGCAGCATTCGACACTGGAGCACATTCCACCTTGCTACAGTGTCTGAATGAAGGAGGGGTATCAGGAGCAGCGCTTGGCTGGATTCGATCCTTCCTGTCAGACAGGTGTTTTCAGGTTCGCTTGGGTGACTGCTATTCGAAGGAGATTGGGCTGGGCCAGGGCTTGCCTCAGGGCTCGTCCCTGAGCCCGACTCTATTCAATCTCTATGTTTCACCTCTAGCGACAATTGTAGGAAGATACGGTCTGCGCTTGGTGTCCTATGCCGACGACACGCAGCAGGTCATCTCCCTCTCGCGTGCACCCGGTCTTGCGGCGGACATCTTCAGGGATTGCATGCAAGAACTGGCAACCTGGATGTCCGCAAACTGTTTGAAGTTGAACGGTAGCAAGACCGAGGTGCTCGTGGTGGGGGGAGGGCCGTCTGCTTGGTCGTCGGCATGGTGGCCCCCCTGCCTGGGAGAAGTTCCAGTCCCATGTCAGGAGGCAAGGAAGCTTGGAATGTGGCTGGATGCGGATCTGGCCTTTGGCCCCCAGATTGGCCAGGTGGCAGGGGTGTGCTTCAGCGTTCTGAGCACATTAAGGAAGGTATTAGATCTCCTCCCTATTGCGGCTCGCAGGACGCTGGTGCACGCCCTGGTCACATCGTGCTTAGATTATGGGAATTTGTTGTATCTGGGGGCCACAGGCAAGGTCGTGGGCCGCCTCCAAGTGCTGCAAAACGCAGCAGCGCGTTTAGTTCTAAGGCTCCCTAGGAGATCTCCCTCTAAAGCAGCGCTTCAGGCACTGCATTAGCTCCCTGTAGGGAAAAGGGTGGAGTTTAAAGCTCTTTCCACATGTCACCGCATTTTGAGCGGCAAAGCTCCGGTTCCGCTTCAGAGTCTGGTGACCTGGTACGAGCCTACGCGCAATCTTCGCTCCTCCCGTACTGGGCTACTGAAGGTTCCGAGAGTAAGGAAGGCCCGTATGGGAGGGAGGTCTTTCAGATACCTGGCTCCCAGGTGTTGGAATGCTTTGCCTCTGGAATTGCGCCTGGAACCGTCTGAGACCACGTTCAGAAAAAGACGTCTCTAAGGGTGGGTTGGGCGGCTGCTTCCACTTATCATAGCGCGGGGACACGCCGGTGCGCGTAACCAGGCGCTCTATAAATGTCCAATAATAATAATAATAATAGGATAAGTAGGTTTGCTTATTTTGAGCCTGTGGTTTCCGGGCCTGGTATAGTCTGAATTGTCGTACTTGTAGGAGTGTGATGGTTAGAAGTTGTGCTGGTACTGTCCTTGCCAGCGCTGGCAGGGGCGGTGGTTCGTGCAAACTGAAGTTGACCCCTGATGATAGCCCTGAACCTTAGTGTTTTTTATTTTTATTTAAAAATTAAACACTGGAACAGAAACTTGAACTATGTGTTTTTAAATCTCGAGTTCACAGTCACCTTTTTCGTACATCCATTCAGTGTCCCTTATTTTCATGCCAATATTCGCGCCCCCTCCCTTATAAGATATAAATGATTAATTTATTATGCTGTTGTGCCACTTCAGGTGGAAATCGTGTCAGTTCAGCCTTTTTATTACAGTAGGGAGATGTTCGTTGGCTAAAGGTGGAGCTCTGTCCCAGCTGCGAACCACCTGCGGGCTCCTGTCAGCAGGATGTTCGCAGCATGCACCCGGTTTACCATAGTTGCTGGTGTAGTGGCCCCTCTAATACAGATTTCCTGAGTGACTGCATGAAGCGGACATTATAAGTTATTATTCTCAGCTGCCCCTTGTTGTTGAGCCGTTACACACTGAACAAAACACGGGGGCTGGGTTCGTGTAAACATCAGTGGATCTGCTGCACATAACTTGTAGCCGTTTCTTCACAGAAAATGTTGAGAATGTATGTTATGTGGATCGCACGTGCGCGAAGGGTCTGGTCTACACTTGGTGACATTGTTTTTCCATGTGCAAATGCGTGCTATAGGATCAATGGCGTCATAGAGAAATGGCTAAAATTAGCCGCCATTATGCGCGGCGGTCGGGCGGCTCTCCGCGGTGTGGAGATGATATTGGAGTAAGTGGCCATCGATCAGCTAATGCCTGCCTCGGCGCTCATGCACGAGGGGCTGTGGCTTTAAGTAATCACTGGCTGCCTGTGCCAGCAGGAGCTGCAGTGCCTGCCTCTGCCGGGAGGGAGGGAGGGAGGGGAGGGCTCGCCCTACAAGGAGTACGGTAACCTGCAGCGCGGACGGAATGAGATGGGGCTCCCAGAGGCGCTCGTGTGAATGTGGCCAGAGCCAGCCCGGGCCCGGCGCTGCCGCCACCTGTGCGCCCCGGGGGTCACGCGGAGAGCACTGGAGCCTGAACATGGGCTGCTCCAGCAGCAAGATGTGCCTGAAGTCCCCGTGTGCGGCCACCAAGGTAACGGGGGAGTCTGTCCACTTGCTGCAGTTAGGTGCATGGTTAACATCTGGCAGCTGCTGGCTCCGGAGTCTGCTGTTTCGCGCACGCTGCAATGTTGTGGGATCAGTGCACAGCCCCGGCATCTGGAAGGATCTGGTGCGGGATACTGCACCGAAGTGCGCCGCGGCTCCTAATCAGACGTGTGCACTGCTGGCTGGACGCGTGGACGGACAGCCTTTCGGCTGGAGACTTGGTCGCGTCTTACATGTGGCTGTTTGTGCTGTGTGTGTGTGTGTGACAGCTCGCAGGTCTTGCTCTGTGTGTGACAGTTCGCAGGTCAGAGGGGTGGCAAACTTGCCGGCCTCTCTCGCTAGGATGAAGGCGACACATGGGTTGCATCGGGCCGAGCACTCGCTACAGGGGTCCGAGGAAATCTTCTGCAGCGGGACTGCTGCCCTTTCTACTTCCTGGATACCCTCCCTTGCATCACGGTCTGCCTTTATAGGGTGCACGTTTAGGTTAACCTGTGGAGAGGTTATTGTGTCTTGAAGGAACTTGAGCCAACCTCGCATGTTGCTGGCCTGGCACCTGTATAGCGCCCAGAATGCGGCGGCGTAGTAAGAGTGGCATCAACCCTCATGCAAGAAAATAAACTACCCTCCTTGCCACAGTGTTGTAATAAAGTACTGCCACACTTGTGGCCCAGAAGACACCTCACATCCCTGGTCCCCGTGCCCCTACGCCCGTTGCATTATTGATGGGTAGTTCCCTGACGTACAGCGGACCGACCGCCATGTGTGTATTGTGTGTAATTATACGTAATAAAATCTGGCGTGTGTATGTCTGTGAATATAGGTCATACATTCACACGTGTGGGAGCTACACACACATGCGGGTATTTACATTCTTAACTGTATTTTCCAATCCGTGGCAAAGTGTTCGTTATTATTTGGAGTCGTATCTTGTGTGATAGTACACGATGAAGTGTTTTCAAAGTTGTTCACCATTCTTATGTGTCTGCTTGCGATGCAATAAGCTTAATATCACATTTCGACGCGCCAGACCACTGGAGCGCATCTGTGTTTTTATAATGATGGGGGAAACAACTGTTATCCCAGCTCCCTTCCCTCTTGGCTGCCGGCTCTTCCTCTGGTGTTGCTGCGCACAGGAGGGAAGTTGTGAGTTGGAAGGTGCCTGATCCTGCCCGCTCTCCGAGTAACACAGGTTCTCTTTTGTTTCTCTCTCAGCGTGAAGAAGCACTGAAGCAGCGCAGAGCCTTATCGCAGGAACTTGTCAGCCTCCGAGGAGACCTAGGTAAGAACCGCCATTGATTTACTTGCTGTTACTGTGGTGCTTAGAGGACCGGCCGTCCGTGCAGAGGCGCCGGCAGCGGTCGGCCTCTGTGCCAGAACTGAACACGCGCTTCGGCTGTGAATTCCCCGGGTGTCTGCCAGCTTGACCCCAGGTTCGCCGCATTCCTGTCAGGGAGCTGCCTCCACCCAGCACGGCCTTCTCGGGAAGTGCGCATAGGGTCGCCAAAATATTTCCCCTCGTTCTAAAGGAGGCATTTACGTTATGGAACAGTACGAGGCACACAGGCCTGCTGTGTGGAGGTCTGCTACCCGCGCGGGCTGCAAGACCCATCTTTCACCAGATAACAGCCGAGGGAATAATGAGGCATAGACTTCATAAATAGGTCATTTGTGCTGTGGTGGTGCTCACAGCGGTAGGCAGATGGAAAAGGATACCTGTGGGCAGGCAATTAGATGCTGAGAAATGTATAGAGCTGAGGAAATCCTTTGAGCAAATACACATAGCGCCCTTGCTCAAACTTAAGATAGCTTGTGTACTCGTGCATCGAGGGTCATTAGGGAAAAGCAGGATTTCCCAATGAACATATAGTAACTTTTGGTGTAGCCTAGTTTACTGAACTCAAGAATAAATGGTAGCCAAAAGCCCTGGCCACTCTGCCCTATTGTGATGTGTTTTCCACATAGATTGCTTTTGGAACTGTTAACCCTAAGCATCATTTGTTTGTGCCTGCCATTAAAACTCTAGCCATTGGGATGATTCTGCTTAAAAGGTTGACCGTAGAATATGGTATTTGCATGTACTCAATGCAGCCAGATGTGTTTAACTTTAAGAGCACTTCTTTCCAGGCATTACAGACGGTCTATGAACATTCATTTGTTGGTCTTGTGCTTGTTGACCTGGGGAATGATTTGAGAAAGGGCAGTCCTAGACTGATTTACGCATTGACCGCATTACTATGTACAGGCCCAAGTTCATAAGATGGCAAATCCTTTTCTTCTCATATCTAGGCGGATACGTACTTTGGCACGGAATTCGTTTTTGCCACTTGTTTTTCTGGCTGGCTTTAGTGTTAGTGGTGTTCTGCCTAAAGGCCAAGTGCTGTTTGTATATAGTTACAGAAATATTGTTCCAGTGTCCTTGCACCAGATATTAGAAAGTAACTGTATATGTTCCAGTTATTTGTTGCATAATTTGGATTGTGTGTGTTGTATGTTTCATTCTTTGGAATTTTTGGAATGTTAGCATAAATATTTAAAGTGAATCCTTTTTCCTGTGGATAGCCTATAAACCAGAGATCTCCAATCTTTACTGTAGTGTGAGCTATTTCTGCGCAAGGAAAGTTCTTCAGAGCTACTGCCATATTGTATCTGTTTATAATGCTGATAATATGTATTAACGTTACAATATGCGCACCAAAAGCAGGATTATCAGTAGTGACCACCCAAGCATTCCAGGCGAGGTTGCCTGCAGAAACACCAGGAACATGTTTATCAATATTGAATTCCTCCACCTGAGTAATAAAGGAACATTCAAATCATCACAAGCCTTGTGGCACAAAGGACATAACGACAGCAGTCTCCCCAACTCAAGCTGAATTATCTTTCAGCTAGCACACACCAAAAACCCACAACAACCCTCCCCCACCTCCACAAATACACGCCCCTTAATTTTCACTGCTCTGGATCCATACTGTGATCTCCTCAGCTTTTAAGTTGGTCATGCACCTTACTAACACATTTTCACCCTAGCTCCTGCAGTCACACACTTTTTAGGCCAGCACCAGTTACCTCTGCTACTATTCTTTAATGTCACATGCGTCAGATGTGCTGTAACTTATGGAGCAAGACGTATATGGCCAGCCTGCTTGTTAGTTAGGTTTAGAGTCGATCAAAATGGCCATGTGGCAGACCCCATAAGCCAACACAGTGTGTGTATGAGTGTTATCAGGAATCCCTGCCTTTGGTTTGTCTGGCTGCAACTCTTAAAGGTCTTGAAGCTACCAGTGCTGCCTTCTTTAATATGCACTGACTCTGAAATGCTTTGGCTTCACTTCTGATAACTTCTTTAAGGGTGTTGGTGAGCTACCAGTAGCTCCTGAGCTGCTTGTTGGAGACCCCTGCCGTAACTATGGGTGATATGTTCCAAGGGTGTTGAGTGTAGAAGTCGAGTACTGTATGGTTTGTGGTTGATGGACACATTTGTTCCTGAGGCCACTAGCCGAAGGAGGTGCATCCGTCCTTCTTACATTTGGCAAAATAACTCTGAAGATGACAGGCTGATCTCGACCTGGAAGGAAATTATTCTTTTGATGAACCCTTAATTTGTTGGGTGGACATTGGCTTTCCAAAGTTGTGAAAGAAAGTGACTGGTAGTCGTGCTGTACCTTTTACAGATTGCTGGATTTAGGCACTCCTGGTGTGTATTACATCTGAGCAATGCTATTCAGAGCAGTAGTGGACTCTGAGGTAGTTTTCTGGGGTGCAAAAGTGTCTATAAAAGTCAGACCAACGAATTGTTGATCAAGGGTTAATGGATTGAGAAGCTAATATGTCAACACCTGCAATCAAAAGCCTGTGAAAAGTGTACTTTTTTGGTATAAAAATATTCTTTAATCTTTGCAACTCGTAGTAGTAGTCTGATAAATTCATTGATCATAAGAATGGGCCACAGAAGTTAGTGCACATAGCCTATCCCTATTGATAGCATTACAGAGCTCTTGCATGTAGTTTGGCATCAGTGTGTTGGATAGGAACCGCAGCACATGGTGAAATAGTACAGTGCATCCCCCACGAAGAGAGTACTAATGCCGCCTCTATCCTGACATGGAAGTTCGGAGATTGCAGTATTTATGTCATGAAGTAACATAGGTTTTCTGACTCTGGGGACAATTGGCTTTGCCAACTGTGGTTGTTCGATGCCCTGTAGCTTATGCAGCACAGAAGACTTTACATGAGACATGGATTTTTGAACAAGGAATTGGAGGTTTTTAATGGAGGCAGATCTGAAGGGCGTCCTGTTGGTGCTGCAGGGCCCAAATTATCCGAGAAAACTACAAAAGGCGAGGAGCAAACTGCCTGGTGAAAGATGGCCCTAGGGATTAGAGTTGGGTGTGATTGCTTCACGGGTAATTTAAGTAGAATTACAAGAGGAGTGAAGAGCTCTGTGAATGATGCAGTGCTCTAATGACCTAACCCTAGCCTCATGAAAGGGCTTGCCCTGCTCCTTGTGATTGTAGGGTTGCGCAGACACAGCTAGAGTTAAGCGCATCATCTCTTTCCAGGTAATACTATTTACCTCAGTAACAAGTTCAAGCAATATCTTGAGTTGTTGTGACTTTTTAGGAGTGATACAAGGCCAACAAATAAGTGTTTTTTCTTCTTGAGACTTCTACGAGGAGTGAAGAGAGAATAGTTTTTGTGTGATGAAACCCTGTTGCTTGAAAACATCACTTACAATTATATCCCAATAGCACTTAAGCATGTACCGTACTGTGTACACCAGTGACACGTGTGTGCATGGGATCTCCTTAACCAAGGCCCAAACATTTCCTCAAACTAAGTTAGTGTTGTTGCAATTATGGACTTGCAAACATATTTTTTGTCTATTTTGTAGGATTACTGGATTGTGTGATAACCGCACAACATAACCATATCCAAAATGAAATATTGTACATTGGAAACATTTAACTCTCGAGAGAAGTTGTAATTTGGATGGAATTAAATGATTCACACTGTAGTAGCAAGATACTCCATACAGTGTGTTTATCCGTATCGCCCTTTCAGAAAGTTTAAGGTGTTGCTTGTGACACACACATTGCTCACATTGTGTTAAGATCTTGAGACCAGGGGACCCATGTGACGCTTCTGTACGAGTCCTATTCTCTGAGCTGCACGTGATTATCTGAAAATGTATTACATTGATTCAACCCCCCTTGACTGATGCACGTGTAACATTCTGTTTTTTAGTCAGGTCAAGCTTTAATTATTCCTTCAGTGATGTGATGTTTGTGTCCTCCGCAGAGATGCGGTGTATCTTGTAGGTCACTTGTTCTAATCCTGCTGGCACCGACTTATCTGTTGATGCTTTCAGGGTTAGTGCACTGAGCACCATTGGGTTGGTATGGGTAATGTTTATTACAATACATGATTCTGAAGTACCCGTCTAATATTATTTTTAGGATTAATACGCCGTTCAGTGTAGTGCTCCGTAAATCTTTCGAACTAGATGGCTAACCAAGAGCAGTAGGACATCATGGGTGTCTGCTTTTGCTAGGTATTCCCATGTTGCCTTTAGAGGCACCAACAGTCTAGTGCTAGGATAAATACAAAGTTACCATTTGTCAATACTTGAGTTGGCGTTATTGTTTGAAGATTTTGCAGAACAATTGGATATATCCTAACTCATCCATTGATCGCCAGTCCAGATATTGGCAAAAATGTGTCTGAAAAAGTGAAAGTTAATGGAATGTTACTTGAGATTTTTTACTAATATGAAAAAAGTGTTCCTCATCGGGTGGCTGCATTTTAGAGTTTACCTATAATTCCCAATTTAAGTGCCATAGTTACAATGACAATTGAAACCACAAACATTTAGTAACCATCCCTTTAACCGATGTTCTTTAAATAAGGATGTCTTGTGCTCTGCTGTAAAGCAGCACAAACTCCACCCATGATATATACTTGCAAAAGATCTTGTACCGTACATCATCGTGCTCCCAAAGTTTTGTCACACACTTGACCAAATTTCCAGATGAAAACGTTTGCTTAAGTGCCCCTTTTGTAGTAGCAGTTAGTGAAGAACATTTTAGATCGATCCTGGGTAGCGCATGTGCTGCTCTGTGAGGCATGCTGTATTCGAGTATGGACTTGAACCCCGCCCACATTTTTCATTGGCTTGTCATTGTCCTTCATAAACGCTGACTTCTGATTTGTTAATAGGCTTGTTAGTCCTTCCTTAGTGCTGCCTTGTCTTCATATGTAACCTCCCATGAGAACTGGCCCTTTTACTTTTGTTGTTACACGGTATGTCTTATTTACTGTCTATAAGCCCTATTTCCTATTGCAGGTACGACATTCTTTCCTGCAACAGTCAGCGCGCCGTGCGTTTTTTCACTTTCCATGCAGCCCGGGGCAATGGCGGTTCTTCTTTGAAATGAAATAGGTCTCACATTCACAAGAGTTTGTGCTATTGGCATTGTAAATGCAGATGCCTTTTATTTATGTGTTAACCCCTTCCATGCTGATGACGGCCGGGAGCCATCATTGCACACAGTGCTCGTGTGCTGATGACGACCCCCGATCGGAATGTGCCGCACAGGGGCAGAATCGCGCCCGCGCCCAAGGGGTTAATGATCAAAATAGATAAATAAAAGGCATTGTCGTTGTACAATGCCAATAGCTTAAACTCTTGCAAATGACAGACCTATTGCATTCCAAATGCCTGTTATTATTTGGACATTTACCTGCGTCTTCGATATCTGGATGTGCCCAGTTTTAATCCGGTTTATGCGGTTGTTGGTACAGATTGTTTTGAACTCATGCCCGTTGTGAGCCAGCATGGTCACCCTTAGTTGCATTTTATTTGATGAATGCTTATTACCTAAGTTCCCTTAAATTAATTTGTGTGCGTTAGACCGGACAGCTTTAGGGTGGTCTTCCCCTAACTTTTTTCCTGCCTCCCTTACTTTATTTGTACTCCTTTTCCTGGCTTTTGGACTCTGCACACTTTATTGCGGTTAATCAGTTCTAATGTGCTTGTGTTTGCTCCCCTTAACACTGTAACATTGGCTCATACCCAATTGGCATATTTAATTTGCTTATAATCCCTAGTAAAATGCACTGCATGTGCAAGGGTCTGTAAATTAAATGCTACTAGTGGGCCTGATGCACCGACTGTACTGCCCACATATGTAACCACTTAACCAGGTCTCAGGCCTGCCACTATAGTGCTTGTGGGTGTACAGTTTACTGTCACTTCGACTTGGCACTTAAAACTGCTGGACAAACCTTAAACTCCCCTTTTATTACATAAAAGTGACCCCTAAAGGAGGCTCTTGATAACTGAAAGGGCAGGGTGAGATGCAAGTAAAAGGCAGGACATGTACTACTATATTTTACATGCCCCATCAAATTGGACACTTCTGGACCTGCATTGAATCTCTGTCAGAAGAACTCCAGTGCTGCACAAAGGACTCTACTGGACTGTTTTTATGGAAGGACTGTGTTCTTGCTTATTGCCCTCTGACGGCTGCTCTCCGGCTCTGGTGGAAGAAGAGTTACCTCCAAAATGATCTCCAAGGGCTTGTTAGCTTGCCTCCTGTTTCTGAAGTCTAAGGAACACACAAGACTTCCTGCAGTTCTGCTGGTGTTGCTGATCTCTGCCTTCTGTGAGTTCTACCCTTGCCTGAGGTGCCCCCCTTCAAGTTTTGGACCTCAGAAGTGGGTTCTGCAGCTGAGTTCCTGCCAACTACAACGTGAGGCAACGCAAAGCCTCGCTGCACAACTGGCAGGTCTTTGTACAGTGACGCTTTGCGACGTCTGGCGTCAGTTCTGAGTGCGCCCCGAAACAAAGGTACTGTGCTCAGCGGGCCCAAGTGGGTCCCTGAAGCCTGCCTGTGCTCCATTGTCGTTGGCCTGAATGTTGGAACTGAATCGGTCTCTCGCGACCTGAACTAACCTTGGTAGCTTGTCCTGCTTCTAAGCACTTTATTGCATTTATTTTTTCAACATTCAATAACTCAACTTTAACTTGATGAATTTTGATCATTTTGGTCTTCTCATATAACTATTCTCTATTTTTCTACACTGTTGAGTCTATTTTTGGTGTATTTACTGTGTTGTTGTATGAGTTATTGCACAAATACTTTACACATTGCCTTCTAATTTAAGCCTGCCTGCTAAGTGCCAAGTTACCAGAGGGTGAGTACAGGATAATTTGGAATTGTGTTGTGATTTACCCTAACTAAGATTATGGTCCCTACTTGGACAAGGGTGCATATCTCTGATAACAAGATACCAGATGCCTAACAGCGTACATAAATGACATCAACTCTTTAAATGCATCTGCATAACTGAACTGCAGCTGTGCAGTCACCACTATTGCTAGCGTGTTTCCAGAACTATCTTTGGAATCTGCCATCCTTGGTGAAGTCTCTTAAGTACTGTTTTCTGTTGGTTATTTTGCTTGTTAAGCTGTCTTTTGTGTTAATGTTTTGTGAAGGTTCATAGGACTCACTAGTGTTGCTGCATACTGAAAGTAATGCCAAGACTTTATTATATCTGAAATTAGATTTAGATTGATTTGCTGTCCTAGGCTGTTGTATTGTGTATCCACTGGGCAGAGGGTTCAGGGAAAACTGCATATTTATGCTGGTGCTTTCTGCACTTTTTAAAAAACAAAAAACGCAGCTCATGTTGCTGAGGTTGTCATTTGTCTGAATTCCTTGCAGAAAAGGCTGTTGCTCAGTTAAACGTCATCAGGAAGAACTTCATTCAGCTGCAGTCAGTGAAGTCTCAGATCTTCACATTTCAATGAAAATCCAATTGTGTGTCATTAGTATTACCAATATTAAAATCTGCAAGCTCGTTTATTACAAGCTCACCTCTCAGGTCTAACATCTTATGTTTGTTGTGGACCAGTGTGCTTGTTAGCCTTCATTCTGGTAATTGTTTTCAGGAAAGTCTCCTCAATTTTGCAGCACAGTGCTTAAGCACACTGACTGTAATCTCAATCCGTGATTGATGTGGTTATGTGGGGTCAATATTAACATACAACTCATCTGAAACGCACTCAAAGTGATCTTGTGCTCTTCAGTTTTGAATTAGTTACTGATGAAGCCAAAAAGACTACATTGATCAATGCCATCAAAACTGAATTCCTCCTAATAGTCCCACCCAATCACTCACCCAACATCGATCTATTGATAAATGATCTAACTGCTCTCAACTGCACACCACACTTTATAGACTCCATAAGATCTTTGAGAATAACACTTGACAAGAACCTGAACATACAGGAACACATCAGTTCCTCAGTCAAGGGTGCAAACTACCAAATTAATATTTTAAGGAAATTAAAACCCTTGCTACTGAAACCACAAAAATTCCATAAAAAGAAAACTAGCAACAGAGCCTTCTCGTTAGTGCCCTGAGAATTTGGAATTCCTTGCCCCCTAAAATCAGACTGATTCGCTCAACAGCTTCTTTATATAACAGAAGTGTAACTTCTGCCTATGAACACATTCCTGCTCTAGGTTGAACAATCCGACTTAGAATCTGCACTCAAGAGGATCATGACTAAACTGTCCTACCATATCTATTTTCTTGTCGACTTGTCCTAGAGACATTACATCTACATTTCGTGAACTTACACAGTTGATACTTCTCTTGATTTTGTTGTTTGCTTTCCTGTCTTTTTTGTTTCTTGTCGATCATTTGCAAAGCACTCCGATACATTCACAGGTCATGTTCACGTTATATAAAATCTTATAAACAAATAATAAATAAAATATATTTCTCATTACCTTAAATGTTTTATCCCATATTTGAGAGGATGGTTTTGCAGAATAATAAATTTTCCCGGTGTAACTTTCCATGCTTGTGTTCTTTTATTAGAAAAATTGTTATTTCTGCCAAAAGAGCAGGGCTATTTTTCTGCTTGTTTTTCTTCCCGCTCTTTGGAACATTTTAGAATCCTATTAGGTGTCAATAAATCCAAACCAATTCACAACTGTATAAAGGTGTCCTAGTCCTAGGTCATTAAACACTTTTATTCATACATCCATTCTGGTAATATTGATGCTGTACAATATAAAGTGGAGAAGTGTGGCTCAATGATTAGAGCGGCAGACCCTGATGCAGAGGTCTAGCCCGGGACCAGGGTTCAATTCCCCGCCTCGACGGGTCTTGGGCTCAAAATTCCATGGACCTGATAATTCTCGCCTCGGTGCCTATTTCAATCATGGAGTCCCACTCTGCAACTCTGGGCAATAGCTAGCCTAATCTCCACAACGGCCCCCACAACGCTAAGGATGCCTGGCCTCCACCTTGGAGGTGCCCAGGAGTGGACGCCTCACAGGGAAAGCCAGGATGGGTTCCACAGCGGTATTCGTACAAACGCCTTGAGACCCTTGCGGGTGAGTAGTGCGCTATACAAGTCCATTGTAGTCTTCCTTTGGCTGTCATCAGTGCTGATTTAAAATGTTCAAAACTAGAGAACATAAGATCACTTGGAGGGTCTTTCAAATTAGTGAAGTGCTAATATTGGCCTTACATAGCCACAACTATATGAAGGCTACCGTACTCTAAACATTCATTAAGAACGTTTATTCATACATAAGACTCCCAGTTTAAAGGTTTTTCAGATAAATACAGACCAAAAACCATGTGTTTCCTGGCTGTATTTATTTAAAAATTTTAAAAAATAGTGAAAACTGTGGTTCTTGTAAGAGCATCTACATACTGTCTTTCATGAACTCCACACAAAAGCAGAGCAGATAGACAGCAGGGGAGTTAAAAACAGGATAAGATTTCCGCAAATACAGGCATATTTTAACATATATTTGTAGTATAATGCTAATACATACCTGTGGGTGTAGTGTTTTGTTATATAGGGCTGCTCAATTTGCTAAAACGCCACAGGCATCCACATATCCGTGCACGTGTACGAGCTAAATAAATGTGCAATTATACCATTTTATGACTCTACTCAAAATAAACATGGAAAATACGAGGAAGGGGTACTCCATTGAAATGGCAACAGAGTAGCCTTTCCACCAACATACGTCTACCTGCCTGATTTAAATGCAGGCGGGCCTTGGGTGTAACAACGACAAAGACTACTGCATCTCTACTGTGGTTGCACTCCTCCGTTGGCCAACAAATAAATATGGATAAATACAGGTGGAAATGTAAAAAATAAAAACGTAATACCTATTCATACATCCATTCTGGTATTTATGCCATACAATGTCCAAACCTTTAAACCCCAGACCTGCTCATTTTGGGGTTAAAGGTGTTTGGGCATTGTATGGCATAATCATTACCAGAATGGATGTATGAGTAAATATTTTTATGAAATTTAGAAGTACGACATCCTTCCTGCAGTTTTGAGTTGCTTCGGATTGATTGGCACCTCTTACTAGGATTTTAAGAATGTATAGTACATGGGTTGGGATGGTGTTGGAGGCAGAAGCACCTGGTGAAGTTTCCTCCTTCCACAGAGTTTGAATTTTCAGAAAATGTGCAGCTCATCAGCTGTATGAATTGCAGACTGATGCTTCTTTTTGAGTGGGACCAACTGGCAAGACTTGAAACTTTTGGAGCTCTAAAGTGAATGAATAATTAAATAACAAAATGCTGTAACCCTGTTACTTATTCTTTCCAAGTAAAAGTATGCACAAAGATATATGACCCCGGTATAAAATACTGCTGTTGTAGATCTTTCTACACACTTCATTGGCTTTCCTTTCTGGCCCTCACCATTTTCAAACCCAGCTTCTGTGTCAACCAAGCAATCATGGCCAGCATCCGCTCCTACCTTGCAGACAAGCTCACCATCTCTGGTGGTTCTTGGCACAGCCACAGCAGATCAGATGGCAGACACATTTTAGAAAAAAAAACAAATTGTCTGTCAATGTACTCATTGATTTGGTTCAATATCCCCTTATCCACCAGGACCGCTCTAGAGCTGCTGCAGTTTGGAGTCTCTTTAAAGACCAGTATATCACAACTGGTCTACCTCCGATAACACACATTGACTTGGATAGTCTTTGTCCTATAACTATTATGCTTCCTTTGTTCTATAGGAATACTATATACATACATCAGCTGAAATGTTGAAGCCCCCATGATTTTACTCGCTAGGTCTCATTGCATATTATCTTGTACCTGGGCAAAGGGCACAATTTTGCAATCCCCTGCCTTGAGGTGTGAAAAAACCATCAACCTCTGAAGTATAATGCCTAAAATTTCGGCCTGTGTGTCTTTACATTAACGTCATTTGCCACAAATTTTTAAAGGTAGATTAAAAAAAAGGTCACTGTTCACGCCTTTTTCGGACACAACACTGGGACGTTGGAAAAACATTTTTGAAGGATACATGTGCAGATTATGCTAGTGCTATGATCCATGGCAATTGTAAAGGATGCGCACCCCGTCTTGCAGTGCTTCAATGACAACTAAGGCACTTAAGAAGATTTAAAACGTTTTTGATTTCATATGTCTGCAAACATCATTTGCTTTTACTTTGAATAATGGCTGTGTATCTCTAAGGTCATGGAGAGGTTATCCTACACACAGGTCGGCCTTCTCTTAGGAAAGAGCCCTGATTTAAATTGTGCAAAATGAAATGTTGAAATATTTGCACGTTTTCTTTTTATTATTGAGATATGACCATCTTTCTCCTCTTCTTTTCCACCGTTAATAAAAAAAAATCAATATTAACAACCCAGATTGTAAGAAGGCTCTACCAGCTCATATTTTTAAACTGGAATAGAATTGGATGGTCTGAAAGCTGCTTGATGGGCATCTTGCCTCTTAGTGCTTGTATTTATTCTAGATGGTGTCCGTCCTATAACCACTTAAATGTATTGTCCTGGTTTTGCAGAGCTCCTTGGCAACCACAACCTGCTGTGATTGGGTCGACAGGATACTAGACTTTAATACACCCCGCCATGATAGTAAAATACTCTCAGCGTTTACTAGCTTCATAACACAACACGCATGAATCTCGTAATTTGTTATTTGAAGGGACTCTGACTTGTTCAACTATAGATTGTCTGAGAAAATGAAGAGCAGAAACAAGCCATTACCAAGGACATTTTAATTGCAATGCAGGATCTGATTTCGCATGGACAGTCACAGTCCAGCAGTAAACAGGTTTAGATTTGATGTAAATAATTCTCGTCGGCAGTCTTGCCACTAAGACAGTCAGCTCTGCTATTTGTTTAATGCCACTAATAAAAACCTCCCTTTCGGTGGTAGACATTTTCACTTAAGTAAACAGGTGTGTGTATGCTGATAACTCCCCCAGAGCACTTAGCTAACATTGTCATCAATCTTGCTTTAAAAGTAAAGAAAGTCCCTTACTGCTTTGGTGAAATGCCCCAGCGTTTCCCCGTATCAGGAGGCAACCTTTAGATGCAGGGGTATGACCTTGTGTTTTGTATATATTTATATCAAACACAGTGGTGGTCTCCACGGTGTAGTTAGTTATAGGGAGGTGAGAGTTTCCATAGAAAGCACGTTTTTTGTTTCTCTAATTATTTTAGTGCCGTTTGCCGAATTGTCACAAAACTTTCTAAAAAAAAGTTCACCCACCTCAGCTCCTTTCTAGAAGGTTTCGCGGTGATCTGTGAAGCAGGGGACTAGAAAAAGGGGGGCCCTGAAACTTAAGTACCCCTTGCAATTTCCATAGGATTCTTTGAACAGTGATACAGAGAAAACGGCTGAACACAATTACACAAAATTTGGCACAAAGCTAGCCCTTTACTCAAAGTGTGCTTTTTGTGATTAGATGTAAATATGTTCAGCCACTTTAGAGAATTGAAGATTAAAAAATGGAAACATCTAGTCCCGCAAGACTCCCGCCGGAGTCCTGCTGGACAAAACCACTAATGAAGCTTTCTGATTGGCTGGACCCTTAGACCGCAGTGGGCTGTGATTGACTGACTGCAACATGAAGAGTGAGGTTGCAGCTGCAGGACTCAGGAACTCATTCCTAGAGACATGAGTTTACAGTAAAAAGTAAGGTATAAAGAGCCAGGGTAACAATATACCCCCGTGCCTCCCGCCCCCACCAAGCTCCTGTGGCGGAGACCCCAGACTGACCATCCCTGAGGAAAAAAAAAACTCTTGGGGTCGTCCGGATCCAGTGGGAGTTCCTGCGACACCAAAAATGTTTTAATTTTTTTATTAGAAAGTCGAACATGGGGTGTAAACCTGGCGTGTGTTGTCCCCTTTTGGGATGTTGGCTCTGCATGGCAGTGAGCTGACTGCAAATGTTTGGGCCAACCCCACGTCCCGCTCTGCCAAAGGCCATGCATGTCTGGTGGGTTAGCATGGTTATGTATGGTGGTAAAATCTTTAACATTAATCAATCCCTAGAAATTCACTGGAAAAAACCAAAGGTGTTAAACTGATAATATATTTATGTGAAAAAGTCAGATAAAATGTAACATTTTAATTAAAAAAAATTGAAATTCATCAGGTATGATTTACTGAAGTAACTATAACTTGTGTCCTATCCACGCACTGCTAATGACCTGTCATATTACTTCACTCATGACATCATTGATCACCTAATTGAAAATATCACTGTGATTGTGGAGGCACATGTTAGTTACTTCTGTAAGCTATAACTTGTGAATTTCAGTGGTTTATTGAGTTGAAAGTATTCTGTTTTGTCTGACATATTCACCTAACTATAACATCACTTTAACCTTAGTTTTTTCAATAACTGTTGATACATATATATATATATATATACACACAAAACATGCATGCACGTCTGGGTGCAAGTGCATTGTGTGTATTACTATTTTTTATTGATGTTGCCTATCTTTTTGATATTCCTTTCGGAACAACCTCAAAAAATCAATATTTGTGTGTTTATCTAGTATTGCTATGTCGAATTTATCACCAGTCCACATTTGGATATATATGTGGTGATGCATAGGAAGAATTAGACACCTTTGGTCTTGTGCGTTGATGTGCTAGCGAATAAAATGACAAAGAAACAACTTTTACTTATGCTTGAAATTGTAAAATTATAACGCAAAACGTCTTTCTTATTTTTTTTAGTACATTTTAAATAGGCGGGCATGGAAACTGGTTACTCGAGCATGATTTTTCTATATACTGCGGTGGCTTTGGAACACTTTGCTATAGCTCTTTCAAGAAAACATAAGCCAGAGCAAGTTAAACTGGGATTAACTACTGTTGTAAATTAGGTATGTGGAGGGGTGGGTGGATGTATGAAAGAATGAATGGAGGTATAGATGCCTACACACAGTATCATGCTATGTATTACTATTGTTGAGTCTGGGTGGCCATGATTCAGAATAGGCAAAGCCTCGAGTGACTCCAGACGCCCTGCCTCTCCCACAACATCTGCATACTTGGATTATGCCTTAGCATTTGTCATGTGTGTTTGTTTTAAAAAGTTACTTAACAAAGCAATGATGAAAGGGGTTACATTTGCGCAGTAAGGTAGAATGACTTTGTAGAGACCGTACGCGACTGTTAGGAGAGTATCTTCCATGTGTGAAGCAATTGTAATATGGAATCTTTATTTATTTATTTTGAAAGTTTTATATAGCGCAAACAAGATCTTTGCAGATATCAGAGCGCTTTACAATGCAAGGAATAACAACAAGAGAGTGAGTGGCAGGTCATCAGGTAGAGTGAGATAATACGTGGGGGAGCAAAGTAGAACGGGTACATCAATAGTGCAAGTATTACAGATAAATGTGCGCATAGATAGTCAGGTAAACCAATAATACAAATAAAACACATAATCGTAGAGTACGAGCAACATAGTACAGATAAATGTGCGCATAGAAAGTCAGGTAAAGCAATAATACAAATAATACACATAATCGTAGAGTTCGAAAAACATAATACAGATCGGTGAAGAGACTTTACAGCTCATAGGTCACGTGCATTTGGCCATGAGAATAGCTTTTACTTCTTTCTTAAAAATTGTGATGGAGGAGATGAGCCTGGTTTCAGGCGGGAGTGAGTTCCAGATCCTGGGTGCCATTCCTGAAAAGGAGCGTTTATAAGTTTTTACTTTCCGGAATCTTCGAGGTTTTAGCAGAAGATTGTTTTTGCCTCTAGTGTTTCTAGAGCCGCCAGCGATTGACAGCTTCTGAGTGAGGTATCCGGGAGAGCTCAGGTGTATAGCCTTGTGTATCATGCAGGCGATTTTCAGATGTATTCTGGCTTCAAAAGGCAGCCAGTTCAAGGATTTCAGGTCAGGGGAGATATGTGAGTGTTTTTTTGACCCAGTGATGAGTCTCGCTGCAGTGTTTAGAGAAGCTCTTAGGGGTGCAGTAGTGGTTAACGGGAGACCGCAGAGGGCGGTGCTGCGGTATTCAATTCGCGGGATTACTAGCGCTTGTACTGCAGTTTGGAAGTCTTTGGCAGGTAGGAAGGGTTTAAGTTTCCTCAGGGTGTTGATTTGGTAGTTCGCTCCCTTGGTAGCCTTGCTGATATGATGCTGCATGTTGAGATTGGAGTCGAGGGTTATGCTTAGAGATTTTGCTGAATCCACTATGGTGGGTTGGACATTGAGTGCAGTTAGCTGTTTAAGCCAGGTTTGAGTGGTAGAGATCTTCGCGGGAGGTGAGATCAGAAGGAATTCTGTTTTTAGGGCATTGAGTTTGAGATGATTATCGGCAAGCCAAGATTGGGTGCTTCTGAGCGTTGAGTTCAGGAGTAAGATGTCATTGGGGGATTGTAGTTTGAGATATAGTTGGGTGTCATCTGCATACATGTGAAAAAGCACATTGGATGCTTGTAACAAGGTGGTGAGAGGTTCCATAACTAGGTTGAACAAGGTTGGTGATAGGGAGGATCCTTGGGGGACGCCTAACGAAACAGGTACTGGTGCGGACATCTGGTTGTTACTCTTGAATTTCTGCGTCCTGTTGTGTAAAAAGGAGGTGAACCACTTGAGAACAGTCCCAGATAGACCCATTCTTGTGTTCAAAAGATCGAGTAAGTTCTCATGTTTAACCGTGTCGAATGCTGAGGAGAGATCAAGAAGGATGAGGAGGCAGGTATCATTTTGATCTAGGATTTGAAGGGCGTCGTCAATTATGTGAGTCATAGCAGTTTCAGTACTGTGTCCTGCTCGGAAGCCTGATTGATGAAGGTTGAGGAGATCAAACTGAGCAATGTGTTTAGTCAGTTGTAGTTGTGCGCATTTTTCCAATAGTTTGGCGAGAGTGGGAATATTGGTAATGGGGCGGTAATTGTTTAGGTCGGTTGGGTCGGCAGTAGGTTTCTTTAGTAAGGGTGTGACTTGACCAACTTTGAGGGAGTCAGGGATGATACCTTCTTGGAGCGAGCTGTTGATAATTTTAGTCCAGAGTGGAAGGATCAGTGGGGTGAAATCTTTGACAGCGTTAGCAGGGAGGGGATCCGTGAGGTGATTGGAAGGTTTCAAGGTGCTGAGCAGTTTGCCTATTTCTTCTTCGGAGTAGGTGTCAAAGGATGACCATGTTGCATTGTTTTTTGGTTCGGTGGGTGTTATGCATTTAGGTGTGGTGTAGAGGCTTACGTCAGTGTGGAGATCATTCTTTATGTTGTCAGTTTTTTGGGTAAAGAAAGCGGCGAAGTCATCACCGGAGGGTGCTTTGCACAAGGTACTGATAGGTTGTGGTTGATCCTTGGCTTGTGTTCTGATTAATTCAAACCGCTTTCTTGGACGGTTTTTTGCTTGGTCGAGCTGGAGGCTGAAGAAGTTTGCTTTTGACCGCTTTATTTTCCTGAAGTAGGCGTTTCTCTTTTTCTTCAGGGTTTTCAGGTGCAGTGCAGAGGGAGCTGTTCTCCAGGTGCGTTCTGCCATACGCATGGCTCGTCTATCTTCATTGAGACTCCCGTCGTACCATGGATTGGAGATTTTAGCGGAGACTCTTTTTAGCTGCATGGGAGCAGCCTCATTAATTATTAAGGACATGGTGTTGAGATAGTGGTCAGTCAAGGATTGGACATCTGTAGCGCCCGTAGGAGGGAGCAGGAGGTCGCGGCTGTTCGGGGGTAAGGAGTATGGGTTGAGTTTTTTCAGATCTCTTTTCCAGACTTTAGGTCTGGAGGATTGATCTGTGTTGAGTTTGACTTTTTCATTGATGTGGAATGTGACAATATGGTGGTCTGACCAGTCACAGGGTTGGATAGACTCAAGTTGAATAGCGTCCTCTTTGGCGATGATGAGGTCGAGGATGGAACCTTTCTCGTGGGTTGGGCTGTTGCATAATTGTGTGAGGTCAAGGGCGTTGAGAAAGCTTTTAAGACTATTTACCACCGCATCATCGTGATCGTTCCAGTGAAGGTTGAAGTCACCAAGGTATATTTGGGTGAGCTGTCGTCCGGCGTTGGTTGAAATCATGTCCATGATTTGTTGGGCGAAGGTGAGCTTGTCTCTGGGTGGGTGGTAAATGCCGTGAAGAGAGCATATCGGTTTGCCCTCACTGATGATATCGAGGCAGATGTATTCGTAGGAAGTTGGGGAGGGTAGGGAAGGTGCGGGGGCTTTCAGAACAGAGAGGCTGTTCCTGTATATGCAAGCGATTCCACCACCTATCTTGCCAGACCTGTCAAGCCTGATGATGTGATAGTTGGGGGGAACCAGAATGTCCATTATAGGTGTAGAAGATTTGGTTAGCCAGGTTTCAGTCAAAAAGATTAGGTCAAGGTCCAATGTTAGGATGAGATCAGCGATGGCGGAGGAGTGTCTAGCAGCCGATCTGCAGTTTAGGAGAGTGCATTTGAGACGGGGTGTGTCAGGGGAGGTAGAGGGTACTAGGGAGAGGGGGACTTTTCTAAGGTTATTCGGGCCGGAGATTCTGTTTAGTGTGGCGGGTCTACGGGGATTTGAGTGTATCGTGGGAATGGGCAGATGCGAGGCAGTTGTGTCGTTTAGGGGAGTTGGGTCGTAGGAGCGGAGGAGAGTGAGAGTGTCGAGATCCGAAAGAGGGTTGCATGTACGACGGGGGCGGTTGTTGCGATTGTGGGCAGGGATCGAGGTCCGGTGCGGTTGTTGCGGTTGTGGGCATGGATCGCAGTCCTGTGTGAGGGATGTAGCTTGGGAGCGGCATAAGGACGGGTGGAGAGCAGGTTGAGAGGGGGGTGGTGGTGGGTGAGGTGTTTCTAGCGGGTGTGATGAGTAGTTCTTTGATGGTGTGAATTTCTTCTTTGATGGTGTGAATGTCTTCTTTGAGTTGGAGGAGGGAGGACATCATCTTGTCAAGCGTGGGATGAGTGTTAGTGCTGGGGGTGGAAGTCATGGGTGAGTGGCTGACCAGGTAATTATCGCACGGGTGGGGGGATGGGTTGGAGTTCATGCCGGGCTCCGCAGAGTCGGCGTGCGGGTTAGTGTTAGGGAGGGGAGAGGGTATGGGGGCGATGGGCGTGGTTGAAGTACGGAAGAGGTTGGTGGTGTAGAGGAGGGAATTGGTGGCAGGTGTAGAGAGCGGGAAGGAAGTGGAGTGTATGATGGTGGTGATGGGGGAGCCTGAAGGGTAGTGTGGACAGAGAGTGGGGGGGGGGATGGGGTTGGAAATGGTCCTGTCGTGGGGAGGGGGGGTTATAATAGTAGTTGTGGTGCGCTCTGCGTGGGTAGTTAGCGGGTGATAGTGGAGACTGAGAGAGGGGGGGACAAAGGGTGGGACTTGTCGTTATGCGTGTCGTTCTGGAGCTGATCAAGGTAAAAGGGGTTGTGGGTGGAAGTTGTGATGTCAGGGGAGGGGGGAATGGGAGTGGTATGTGTGGGGGTCCAAAAGTTGGTGCTAGAGGGACGGCTAGTGTGTGAGGGGGAGACATTTGTGAGTGTGATTGAGGAATGTGGGGTGGTAACAGCAGGTGGGTGATTGACTGGGGTGCTGGGGGTAGAGGTGAGGTGCGTGTCATTCTGATGCTGAGATAAGTTAGATGGGTTGTGGGTGGGGGCTGTGACGTCATGAATGATAGTGATGGAGGAGTTATGGGTAGAGGACCGAAGCTTGGAAAGGTGCTCCTTGAACTTGGGGAACAAGTTGTCAAGTAGTTCCAGGTTCTTGTCTGTGGATTGAATTAGGACAATCCCGTTATTGTAGATAGTAATGGTGATTCTGCCAGGCAAGAGTTGGGATGGCGTGATGGAGAGAGTTAGGCCATGAGCGGTTTTTCTGGTGGTGGAGACAGTGAGCAGGGTGAGGAACATTTTTCTCCATTGCGCTCTGCGTGAGGTGTGGAGGATGATATCAATGTTCACAGCTCCATTGACCGGTGAGAAGTAGGTGTCGGCAAAGGGGGTTTCAGGGTGGGCCCTCAGGAGGTTGTGTTTAAAGCGTTTAGCTGCTTTTTTGGTGAGAGTGGTTGGGTAGTTGATTCTATATGTGTGCTTGCCGATGAGATCCATGTTGGGAAGGCTGTAAAGGTGGGTATGTGATGACGAACGCTAAGGCTACATATGTGCAAAAACAACTGTCAGCCGTAGGTTACATGGCACAGAAGTGTCACTAGTAAGTGGCCGAATAGTCAAAATATAAGAGGTAGCAATCGGTGCAGACCAGGAATCAACGAGTGGGTGCAGCTTGCAAAAATGTACAAGATATGTGCGGTAGCAATGAGGTAAATGGACCCAAAGTGACATTAGTGAGTGGCTAGAAATAGCCAGAATGCAGAAAGTAGCATTGGTGCAATCCAGGAATAGAAAGTGAATGGGTGCAGCTTACGAGAATGGGGTAACAGTCAGTGCATAATAGGGATAAAAGTGAATTTGGTGCAGCGTACACAATATACAGTATACAATAAGAATAAAATACTGAAGAAATACTGTAACCAATATAACATGCAAATAATAATAAAATACTAAAGATATAATAGAACCAGTATAGGTGCAAACAAAAGGCTACAAAAGACAAATATGACACTAGTAAGCCACCGGTAAAATATGAGGTAGCGATCGGTGCACTACCGGTGTGGAGAAAAGTGAATGGGTGCCGGATACACAAGATGTATAAAATACAAGTAGAAATATAATACTGCAATAAAAGGCAGACACTTGATCACACAAAGTTTTAGATACAAAGCTGTGTAAAGTCTGTGGTAGGAGAGATTGGTCTAAGAAGGCCAGCTCTAAGGGTGTGTTCAGCTAGTGGGAATGACTAGTCCATGATGGCCGCCAAGGCGAGAGAGAGACCAGGCCAAGATGGCCGCCAAATGGGGAGATCGAGACGATAGTCCTCTTTTAGTTGTTGTTGCTTTCAGAGCAGGGGAGGGCAGTTTCAGATTCTATTTGAGCAAGCCCAGGTCCTAGCTTGCTGAGAGGGAGTCTTATCTCACTTTTGCTGATCCCTGACCGCACTGGTATGAAGCCTCATGGTCATCTGTTGGGCAGAAGAGCGATTTATGGCTCCAGTTTATGGCCCTAGCCATATTGGCCAATGGTGAGTGAGGAGACCACAGAGCCCGCGAAAATGCAAAAAAAAAAAAAAAAATGCAGTGCCTACAGTGCATTCCGGGCATAAAGTGAGAAACCAGCATGAGTGATTAAAATGGTCGTTTTTCGTGCAGAATTCAGGGACAAATAGTGAAAAATCGGCATGAGTATATAATGCAGTAGCTTTGGCATATAGATTTGTGTTCAGTTACCTTCCGCGGCGTCAGTGTGCAATAACGCTGCTCCAGTCAGGCACCTCCAAAGCAGAACGGCGCCGTGGCCGCCCAGACACGCAGACAGGGCACACTGGAGACACTCTAGAGGCCGATGATTGCCTCGTTCTCAATGATCCACTGGGAGGGGGGGGGGGGGGGGGGGGGACGACCTCCAGCCGGAGCACCCTCTATCCCCGGCGCTGGGTCGGTCCGCCTCAAACTCCCGTCCGCTTGTCTCCCGTTCTGGCGGCTTAAGTGGCACTGATTGTGGTGGGGGGCCATGATGAAGCCTCCGCTGCAGCAGGGCGCCACCCTCTCTGTGATCCACCGGGGTGCAGCGCTCCAGGCGTCCACCGCTTCGCTCTCGCTGATCCACTTGTAGGGGGGGGAGGGGAGGAAGCCTCCCGTCGGAACGTTGCCCAAAGTACAAAAGCACACAAACAGGGCACACCGGAGCCGCTCCCTGTGCCCACCACTCCGTGCTCGCTTATCCACCGGGAGGGGGGGAGGCCTCCCGCCGGAACGCTGCGCAAAGCACACCAGCCTATTATAAAAATCGAAAAGTGTATTTTTTCAGAAATCACAAGCTGTTATTGGAGATGTAGTACTAAAAACAACTTGTTGCTAAGGGCATTACAGCTATAGCTGCTTTGAATTATCCGTGTAGAGGTAGTCCACATTGACAAAGCATTTTTTACCTTATTGCTGGGAACCATAAATGATGCACTTACTTAGCTGGTAACATTCCACATAGTGCGGGATGATTTTCATTGAACCTAAGTAGCTCATACTACAGAAAAGGTTGGAGACTCCTGTCGCAAACAGTGTTTTTCTCATGGCAGGTTTGCTCTACCTTGGTGAAAAAATAGAATTTGACCTTTGTGCTGTGGATATTAATGTAGCAGCTCTAAATATCCTGTTATTGGGTCATGTGTCATGGCGTGGAGCTATCTGGCCCAGAATGTATGTAAGAATATTTAAATTGGGATTAACATATTTGTTAATAGAATGTCACTGTACTGGGTACCAAGGCCTATAATGCCAGTTTCAGGTTTCTGTTCAGGGCCTCTGGTTTCAGTACGATTTTATTTAAAATAGTACAAGAATCTTAATTCACAGGTATATTTATGGAGACTGCATCCACCATTGAACAAGTATAGGCAGGTATTTCATACTTTATTTAGTATAGTCAATTCCAGTGTTGTATAGAAAGATGTTTTAATCTTCCTCACCTTGTGCACTAAAGCACTATCTCTCAGTGTTGCATTGGGATTCCGATCTATGTCTGCCATCTTGTATTTAATAACATCTCCTCAATAGCCCTGCTGCTACACCGGCACGAAAAATCATGAATCACTAGTTGAAGACCAAAATCGTCCATGGTGGGCTCAAATCAGCTTTCATAGCACTTGTTCTTTAAAGAAAAATTGTCAGGTCTCCACGGATCCTTCTGACTCTTCGCTGGTGTTCAAGGGCCTATTTTTAGGCAGTGTCAATGAGTAATCTAATTTCAATCAAATATCTTCGTTCATTGAAGAGAAAAATACTGCACTCAAACTATCAAACTTAATTCCATCTTGACTGTGGCTCCAAAGCAGCATTAAGAGGTACTTTAGAAGATATGAAAACTGCAGGTTTCTCTAATGGAGTAGCATTACTAGTCTTACTTGACCTCTCATTGACCTTTCATACAGTTAATCACTAAGCTCGTACAGGGACGTGATGAAAAAAGGAGAACAGTAAATTGTTCTAAAATGGATAACCTCTTACCTCATTTTACCGCGACTGGTCTTTTCTAATCCCACTTAACCATTTTCCTTTGCATTTATTTATTTTGTGTTTTATAGAGCGCGAACATGACCCGTTAGGGTATCAGAGCGCTTTACAGGAATCAAGGAAATGTACAAAAGGCTATTTATTTTATTTATTTATTTTGTGTTTTACAGAGCGCAAACTATTTGCACCATTCAAATACACAGCTCACGTTCTAACCAATTCACCACTCTTTTTGAAAATATTTACTCCCTCCCATTACCTAAAGTCATCTATTTATTAATCCTAACTGCCAGAACTACACTAATGCCTCGCACGTCATGTTGCTGCTTAAATCTTTTGGACCGCGACTCCTGTACCATTGGAAGAATGTGTGCATGCAGTTGACCACTAGATGCCAACAAACCATTTTATGTTAACTACCTCAAACTGAGATGTTACCAACCATTGGGTCTCAATAACGTGAGCCACCATGAGCCTAGCCCTTTCAATGTAGGTGAGAAATTTAGGGGTGATTATGAACTCCAATCTTTGCATAATGAAGCTTCTATATGAAAAGATGGTTTTGGTGAGTCTACCCATATCTTGGCATAGCCAAGTGGGAATTTACTTGTGGCATACACTTTTTGGGAAGGGCAGCAAACTTTATCTTGAAACCCCATAATTGATGCTTTGTAAATTACAGAGAGTTGAAAAAGCAACCACAAGACAGTTTCTTAATGTAACAACCTGGACCTGCGGCACACATTTTGCTAGATGAATCGCCTTCAAAGCATTGTGCCTCAGTCAAGAAATTCATAAGACCACATTGGAGATGTTTTGCAGACCACATGAAGGGCCCTAACCGTTGCCTGTACTGGGAGGGGGTTCTTAACTGCATGGGGCATGTTCTGGGCTAGCCAGTACCGCAGGATCTGAAATGTATCCTTTTACAAATCACAGATGGGACCGAGTTGACCCGGTATGGCCTGTCACTTCTCTGGGTGGGTCTCACGCTGGCCAAGAGGGAAGTTGTACACCACTGAAGGGAGGAATTCACGCCGGTGGTGGTGGAGTGGAAGAGGAAAATGGATTGGTGCATGGTCAGAGAGCAGCAGGTTTATGCGGCCAGGGGATGATCTTAAACACAGCTAGGTATGGGGGGGAATGGGCAAATTATAGGATGTGATGCTTGAGGGAGGCGCTCAGCCTTTCCAGGCTTTGAGAACGATATCCGGTCATATGTTGAGCTGTGCACTGATCTGCGCTTGGTGCCTGAATGCAAAGCTTCTGTTTGGGTATGAGGGGTGGCAGGCGGAATCAGGGGGGGTTGTTATTTTTGTCTTTTTTTGTTCTATTGTATGACAAAAACCTAATAGAAGCTGTAAGAAATAAAATAAATCAATTGGACTTGGTCGTTCTTTCCACAGCAGAAGCTCAGACTCTACCATCAAACAAAACCACAGCGTTCCAGGCTGTTTTTTCTTATGACCATCCTACTCTTGAACACCGAAACTGGCAGCAACTTCTTTTCTGTCCGAATGTCCAAACTCTTTAACTCAATCTCTGCTTGAATAAGAAAAATTATTCAATCATACCGGATTCCAGATGGCACTAAAACATGGGTCTTTCCATGCACGTAATAATAAGATGGAGATCGCTCACTCATTTACAAACCAGATGTGCTTGAACACAGGTAAAATCCCTACCACCTCCTCTTTCAAAACAGATTGGACAGAAGCGCCATGCAAAGAAGACAGTGAGAAATGGATTTTGAAGGAATGAATAAACTATCCTTTGCCCACCAAAGTGGCAGTTTAAGATGACTTGTTCTTTCCATAAAGACAGCCTTTTCTGAAGAATTGGGATAGATCCCATAAAAAAGATACTTTGTCCCTCTCTCTGATCCTAATAAAAACAGACCCCCTCTAGAGAAGACCATTATTACTTTCACCCTAACCGAGGTTCCCCTCACCTTTACAACAAGGATGCAAAAGACTGCCTATAGCAGAATCACGGAGGCTGTGAAATGTGCAAATCAATTCTGGTAGCCAACCACCATTCTCAGGTGCTGCGCTTCCTTCTCCAGATTTCTGCTGTTCCATATCACAGTCTTGCTCACCTCGCTGCCCTCAATGTTGTTTATGACAATCCTTGACCAAGAACCTATGCTTGGTTCCCCTACACAGGAGAGGTTCCGGTTTCAGTAAATGGGGTTTCCGTATTCACTCCAAGGAGGGGGAGATATATGTTGGAGATTCCTTCTTAAAAGCAACAAGGTACCAGCCTTAAAGGCATAGGTCTTTCACATCTATCATTTTTGACCTAGTAGAGTTCAGTGTAATGAAGATTAGTGGTAAGTAATGTGAGCTTCTCCATTTATGGGCACAGAAAAGTTTAAATTCTAGGTTGACTCTGTGGGCAAGAAAAAAACTTTCAGAGGACTTCCTTTGTTTCCTGCTCGAGAGCTATGCAAATTGATGAATTTCTTCAACTCCTGTCATAGAAATAGTAAGAAGTTGAAAAAAATGCGTTCTTACTGTTTCAAAGAAGGGGTGTTCCTATGATATAAGAAAGTAATCTGCGATTGAAAGAAAATCCTCCAATCCCTCATGCAAGTCTTTTTATTTGGCAGTCTGCTTTCCACAAAGCCCTGACATTTCTGAGGTCCATGCATGATTCGTTTATATAGTTTAGGTTTTTGCGTTGCCATCCTGTGGAATGAGTCTTAATTTTAAAATATGATCTGCATTATAAATCCACGAAACCATAGCAAATAAAAAACCCGAACTGGTTCAGCTACTCACACATGGACCTGGGTGGCGTCCGGGGAAGCTTCAGTGAATTCAGCTGTAAGTAGTCTAAGGGCACGTCTCAGGACGGGTGCATCCTGAACGGCAAGCTCTACGAGTATGGTATCCTGCACGGGTGTGTGCGAGCGATAAATCTCATCATCCGGGTCATGGATGATGACCCGGATGATGAGATTTTAGACTACTTACGGCTGAATTCACTGAAGTTTCCCCGGACGCCACCAGACCCTGATTGCCTAGTCTGGCGTGCCATTTACACCACCAAACGCAACACTAGCGTTGACAGCCCTGAAGAGTCACAGCCGCTACACGGTGTGACGAAACACGTGTCGGCTATCTATTATTATTATTTGCTTGATTGTACTGATCGACCTCTCACTATTAAATATACATACCTCAAGATGATGGACTCGGAAATCATGTTTTGAATACTTACCGTAAATTGGGGGTTTTCACTTGAAAACCATTTAGATTATCATGTGCACGGGACACTCTTTGCATTAGTCTTCATCTAGCTCTTGCATGAAGTCTGAGCCCTGCCCCATGTCAGGCTCCTGCATGAAGTCTGAGCCCTGCCCCATGTCAGGCTCCTGCATGAAGTCTGAGCCCTGCCCCATGTCAGGCTCCTGCATGAAGTCTGAGCCCTAGCCCATCTCAGGATCCTGCATGAAGTCTGAGCCCTGCCCCATGTCATGCTCCTGCATGAAGTCTGAGCCCTGCCCCATGTCAGGCTTCTGCATGAAGTCTGAGCCCTAGCCCATCTCAGGCTCCTGTATGAAGTCTGAGCCCTGCCCCATGTCAGGCTCCTGCATGAAGTCTGAGCCCTAGCCCATCTCAGGATCCTGCATGAAGTCTGAGCCCTGCCCCATTTCAGGCTCCTGCATGGAGTCTGAGCCCTGCCCCATGTCAGGCTCCTGCATGAAGTCTGAGCCCTAGCCCATCTCAGGATCCTGCATGAAGTCTGAGCCCTGCCCCATTTCAGGCTCCTGCATGGAGTCTGAGCCCTGCCCCATGTCAGGCTCCTGCATGGAGTCTGAGCCCTGCCTCATCTCAGGCTCCTCCTGCATGAAGTCTGAGCCCTGCCCAATCTCAGGCTCCTCCTGCATGAAGTCTGAGCCCTGCCCTATCTCAGGCTCCTGCATGGAGTCTGAGCCCTGCCCCATCTCAGGCTCCTCCTGCATGGAGTCTGAGCCCTGCCTCATCTCAGGCTCCTCCTGCATGAAGTCTGAGCCCTGCCCCATCTCAGGCTCCTCCTGCATGAAGTCTGAGCCCTGCCCTATCTCAGGCTCCTGCATGGAGTCTGAGCCCTGCCCCATCTCAGGGTCCTCCTGCATGGAGTCTGAGCCCTGCCCCATGTCAGGCTCCTGCATGGAGTCTGAGCCCTGCCCCATGTCAGGCTCCTGCATGAAGTCTGAGCCCTAGCCCATATCCGGCTCCTGCATGAAGTCTGAGCCATGTCCCATCTCAGGCTCCTCCTGCATGAAGTCTGAGCCCTGCCCAATGTCAGGCTCCTGCATGGAGTCTGAGCCCTAGCCCATATCAGGCTCCTGCATGAAGTCTGAGCCATGTCCATATCAGGCTCCTGCATGGAGTCTGAGCCCTGCCCCATCTCAGGCTCCTCCTGCATGAAGTCTGAGCCCTGCCCCATGTCAGGCTCCTGCATGAAGTCTGAGCCCTAGCCCATCTCAGGATCCTGCATGAAGTCTGAGCCCTGCCCCATTTCAGGCTCCTGCATGGAGTCTGAGCCCTGCCCCATGTCAGGCTCCTGCATGAAGTCTGAGCCCTAGCCCATCTCAGGATCCTGCATGAAGTCTGAGCCCTGCCCCATGTCAGGCTCCTGCATGGAGTCTGAGCCCTGCCCCATGTCAGGCTCCTGCATGGAGTCTGAGCCCTGCCTCATCTCAGGCTCCTCCTGCATGAAGTCTGAGCCCTGCCCCATCTCAGGCTCCTCCTGCATGAAGTCTGAGCCCTGCCCTATCTCAGGCTCCTGCATGGAGTCTGAGCCCTGCCCCATCTCAGGGTCCTCCTGCATGGAGTCTGAGCCCTGCCCCATCTCAGGGTCCTCCTGCATGGAGTCTGAGCCCTTCCCTATCTCAGGGTCCTCCTGCATGGAGTCTGAGCCCTTCCCTATCTCAGGGTCCTCCTGCATGGAGTCTGAGCCCTGCCCCATCTCAGGGTCCTCCTGCATGGAGTCTGAGCCCTGCCCCATCTCAGGGTCCTCCTGCATGGAGTCTGAGCCCTTCCCTATCTCAGGGTCCTCCTGCATGGAGTCTGAGCCCTGCCTCATCTCAGGCTGCTGCATGAAGTCTGAGCCCTGCCCCATCTCAGAGTCCTCCTGCTTGGAGTCTGAGCCCTGCCTCATCTCAGGCTGCTGCATGAAGTCTGAGCCCTGCCCCATCTCAGGCTCCTCCTGCATGAAGTCTGAGCCCTGCCCCATCTCAGGCCCCTCCTGCATGAAGTCTGAGCCCTGCCCCATCTCAGGCTCCTCCTGCATGGAGTCTGAGCCCTGCCTCATCTCAGGCTGCTGCATGACGTCTGAGCCCTAGCCCATATCAGGCTGCTGCATGGAGTCTGAGCCCTGCCCCATCTCAGGCTCCTGCATGAAGTCTGAGCCCTGCCCCATGTCAGGCTCCTGCATGGAGTCTGAGCCCTAGCCCATCTCAGGCTCCTGCATGGAGTCTGAGCCCTGCCTCATCTCAGGCTGCTGCATGAAGTCTGAGCCCTGCCCCATCTCAGGCTCCTCCTGCATGAAGTCTGAGCCCTGCCCCATCTCAGGCTCCTCCTGCATGGAGTCTGAGCCCTGCCTCATCTCAGGCTGCTGCATGACGTCTGAGCCCTAGCCCATGTCAGGCTCCTGCATGAAGTCTGAGCCCTGCCCCATGTCAGGCTCCTGCATGAAGTCTGAGCCCTGCCCCATGTCAGGCTCCTGCATGAAGTCTGAGCCCTGCCCCATGTCAGGCTCCTGCATGAAGTCTGAGCCATGCCCCATATCAGGCTCCTGCATGGAGCCTGAGCCCTGCCCCATCTAAGACTCTTGCATGGAGTCTGAGCCCTGCCCCATCTCAGGGTCCTCCTGCATGGAGTCTGAGCCCTGCCCCATCTCAGGGTCCTCCTGCATGGAGTCTGAGCCCTTCCCTATCTCAGGGTCCTCCTGCATGGAGTCTGAGCCCTGCCCCATCTCAGGCTCCTCCTGCATGGAGTCTGAGCCCTGCCTCATCTCAGGCTGCTGCATGACGTCTGAGCCCTAGCCCATATCAGACTGCTGCATGGAGTCTGAGCCCTGCCCCATGTCAGGCTCCTGCATGAAGTCTGAGCCCTGCCCCATGTCAGGCTCCTGCATGGAGTCTGAGCCCTGCCCCATGTCAGGCTCCTGCATGAAGTCTGAGCCCTGCCCCATGTCAGGCTCCTGCATGAAGTCTGAGCCATGCCCCATGTCAGGCTCCTGCATGAAGTCTGAGCCATGCCCCATATCAGGCTCCTGCATGGAGTCTGAGCCCTGCCCCATCTAAGACTCTTGCATGGAGTCTGAGCCCTGCCCCATCTAAGCCTCTTGCATGGAGTCTGAGCCCTGCCCCATAGGAGGCTCCAGCATGGAGGCTGAGCCCTGCCCCATATCAGGCTCCTGCATGGAGGCTGAGCCCTGCCCCATATCAGGCTCCTGCATGGAGGCTGAGCCCTGCCCCATATCAGGCTCCTGCATGGAGGCTGAGCCCTGCCCCATATCAGGCTCCTGCATGGAGTCTGAGCCCTGCCCCATATCAGGCTCCTGCATGGAGTCTGAGCCCTGCCCCATCTAAGACTCTTGCATGGAGTCTGAGCCCTGCCCCATCTAAGACTTGCATGGAGTCTGAGCCCTGCCCCATCTAAGACTCTTGCATGGAGTCTGAGCCCTGCCCCATCTAAGACTCTTGCATGGAGTCTGAGCCCTGCCCTGTCTCAGGCTCCTGCATGGAGGCTGAGCCCTGCCCCATTTCAGGCTCCTCCTGCATGAAGTCTGAGCCCTGCCCCATATGAGGCTCCAGCGCGCATCGCTGTGGAGAGGCAGCCCAGCCCGCTGTCCCCAGCCTGCTTCTGCTGTGCACTCGGTCTTATTCCATCAGCACACAATTATACAATTATATAATTATAGGCTGCCTCCTCCCGGGGAACGCGGCTGCTTAGGCTGCGCACTGATTCCTCCTTGACTGATGCGCTCTTCCAGGGTTATTTACCGAAAGCACATTAGGTGATCCACCCTTGCATCACGAAAGGAAATCTACAACTGGTAAAAAGAATGACGTGCTTGTTATTTGAATTATATACGCTCATGTTGTGGAGTTGGTTGCAAATACCCCGCAAGGCGCTTTCAGGGCTAGTAGCAAACATGCTTGTGCACACATATACGCCAGCCTGTTGCTCATCTTTCAAATTCTGCTCAACTCAGTGAAACACACTGGTGGATTCTGTAAATGGGCTGGTAGAAAATGTAATTGTTAGCCTAAGGCTACCCAGCATGTTGTTTCTAATGCCGAAAGCTGGTATGCGCTGCACTGTTTCACTTGGAGGGGCTCCTCCCACTTTCTGTAGCTTCTCACGTTGGCAGGTCTTCGACCAATGTGTAGTCTGCTCACCAGCTGTAAGTGTATGCATCTCCAGGCCACAAAAATACCCCTTTTACATTCTGCTGCCACAAAAGTCCCCTTATTGGTGAGCTCCCTCACAGTAATACCAGTTGTGTGCGTTTATTTTGTAGAAGGTTAGGTCTTTCGTTTTACTTCATGCCTGATGGACTTGTCACATGTTTCCTCCCTGGGTAGATTTGACATTCTGCTGCTTTTTGGTGGTAGATACTGCTGTACAATTTTAAGTGGTGTGCAGCTCACACACGCCTACTACTGAGAAATGCACTACTTGTATTGTAGTCTCAAAGACTGTATCAATGTTGCACACCTGAAGCCAGAACCGCCCAGAAATCGAAGTTTAGTGTGTACTTGAAATGCACCTCCTCATAAAAATATTTTGTTTTGACACATAAATACATCATGGAGCTTGTGTAAGCTGTGGACAAAATGGCTGGCTGCCTTCGCCAGATGTGCCACACCTGTCCCTATGTTTTATCTTTTCAGTTAAAGAATTATAAAAGATCACTCTCTGCTTTCTAAAACTATTTAACCCAACATGACCATCCAGGAAACTGCCTACAAGCATGGGTATCCCAGTTGTGATCCTTTCCCAACCTATTTGCTTTTTTAATCTGCTAGACTTCAGTATCCTGCTTCCTTCCAGATAGCTGGTGTCCTTTGAACCAATGAACATGTTTAGTTTAACTAGACGCGACTCCATCAGCGTTGCAAATTCATCTAGTTGTGTTTGATGCCATAGGCACATTATACGTCTAGGTTTTCTCACAAGCTTATGGTCATTGTGCCACAAATGTAGGTGCTCTTCACAATTAACCATCTTGCTGTCAAAGATTGGTTCAATGATATGTCAGTGTTGTATACATCTAATGACACAATTTAAATAAAAACAAAAATCCAGAGAGTAATAGTTGATCTTTTTTGCCAGCCTCGCTTCTATTCCCACCACAAGCTCAGTTAAGGCCAAAGTGAGACTCTGATGTCCCTGACTAAATCACTTTTAATGCCCCTCACCTGGCACCTCCGTAGAGGGCACACTGCAACCTGTACTCTGGCATTAATCACTTCGAAAGGACTGCGAGAATCCCGTGGGAATCCGAGTGCTTTGTGTCCTCATCATGGATATGAAGCACTGTATTTTATACAGGACAGTGCAGTACAGTTCCAGCTACTCCAAAGCAACAGGTATCTGAGTCATAAAGTGAGTACTGTTCTGCTGTTTTAAGTTTAAAAAGCTTTATTGATTAGATTAAAACAATGTAAAACATGAGTACAATAGCAAAGAAGAATACAACGGAAAAATAGATAAGAAGTGATCGGAAACATTGCAAATGGAAAAGTAAACCCCAATAAGGGGTAAAAAATATACCAATGAGAGATGCTTTTATAACTTTTCAATTTATGAGGGGGGGGAGAAAAAACAAAAAGAAAAGAGGGAGGAAGGGGGAGGGGGAGTGAAAGGGAAAGAGAAGGGAGAGAGGTGCATAAGGGAAAACATCATCTGTTCTACTGTTTTTATGTAGATTTTAACAAAATAGTCATTGGTTGTCCCCGTCCTTGGATTTGTGACCTTGCAAGCTAATAATGGATTTCTCTAAAAGATTCTGCCTAACCTAAATGAATCCATATTATAAATAAAATCCTCAGACTCTACGGCATGGAGTCCCACTTTGATATATCAACGCAAACTATCAGAATAAATGACTTTTATAATACCAGGACCCAGCAAAAACAGTTTTTCATGAAATACTTGAATAAACCTAACGGCAAAAGAATCCTCAGAGGGTGGTGTTGTGCATGATTAGGGAACTAAATGCAACACATGCAGTCTACCTAATTCTATGAAAGTCCGCAAGCATACTGTTCAATATAGAAACGGGCAAAATCAGATTCATCTACCTATCTTTATGCCCAAATTGTTGGAGGGTTGACCTTTCAACCCCCCAACTTTGTATATCAACCAACTGAATCCATAACTTAAAACTCACGTTATTATACTTATGCCTGCTTATAAAAGAGATTCCGTAGGGGGGCTGGGGGGGGGGAGTGGACCACTTGTCCTGTGTCACCAGGGTCTTAAATAACGTGGCAGACCATTGTTGTAAAAAAAAAAACCCTCATATACGGACACAGGCGTTGGGCGGTATATGTTGAATCGCCGCCTTTGTGTACCATAACAGCATGATCATTGGGTCTTTTCCTTTGTTTGTTATGCTGACCTCCACATGGAGGAAGACCAACTGGGTTGACAGTAGTGGCCAGAGATAAATGAGGGCTCAAAAAAGTGAAATAAAATTCCTAAAATCAAGTCTCATCTGTTTTATTCTTGAGGCATATGATGTAGGAAACTAAGTTGTGCGTGTATAGACCTAGTTACTGATCTATCGCACTGGTGATCGTGGTCATCATGGTCAACATGTTTCAGCCTCTTGGGACTTCTAGAGGCTTTCGTCAGGACCAGTAGGTTAAGAGCCCAATTGTAGCTCTTTAGGGTGAAGTAAGGTTTTTTTTACTCACACCTTTGTTGGTTAAGGTCAGCTCTACGGTATCTGTGCCTCCGAATTCGTTGTTTAATGTTGCATCGGGGCATCCATCGGAACAACTTGTTCTGACTCTGTTCGTGGTTTCCCAAAAACAAGTTGTTCCGACAGAGTGCCGTAAGAGGTTCTCCTGACTCATAAGACTTGATTTTAGGAATTTTATTTCACTTTTTTTTAGCACAAGCATCCTCTTTTATATCTGGCCTCTACTGTCAACCCAGTTGGTCTTCCTCCATGTGGAGGTCAGCATAACGAACAAAGGAAAAGACCCAATGATCATGCTGTTACGGTACACAAAGGCAGAGAATCGACAATATACCGCCCAACGCCTGTGTCCGTATATGAGTTTTTTTTTTTTTTTTACAACAATGGTCTGCCACGTTATTTAAGACCCTGGTGACACAGGACAAGTGGTCCACTCCCCCCCTCCCCCTTCCCCCTACGGAATCTCTTTTATAAGCAGGCACAAGTATAATAATGTGAGTTTTAAGTTATGGATTCAGTTCGTTGATATACAAAGTTGGGGGGTTGAAAGGTCACCTTTCTAAAATGTTGCAGTGTCCAGCACCTTAGCTGTTCCTTGAAGAAACATAAATGCCTGTACCCCTTCCTACTGGACATGATAATCAGTGGCAACACAGAATCTGATAACCTGGTGGTCAAAATGATTACATCTGTCACTCACCAAACTAAATATTCCATCCTGGTACTTCTGGATTTATTTATTACCAGGGGCGTAGCTTCGGGGGGATGGAGGCGTTTGGGGTGTTACACCCCCCAATAAATGTATTTTGTGATGAATAGTCGGGTGCAGCCGGGCATGGTAAGAAGTGTCAGATTTAACCTCGGATTTTTGGATGAGCTCTCTGCGCAAAATACACTCTCTCATCTCTGTTTTGAAAGTCCTAAAAAAATATTATTTTACAAAATATTGTTTCTCACGTAATACTCCTGCCTGTCCGTATTTCTCTCCCGTTCCACTGCCCCTTAAGACCCTCTCATGCGCCCTGCTTGTCTTATAATGTATTTAAACATTATATGCCATTGTGATTGTCGGAAAATCCCGTCCCCAATTTTAATGATCAAGCTTCGCCCCTTTTCATTAACTACGACTCTAGTGCGGAGGAATTTTTTGTTTTCTGTAATGATTGAAGTGGCCGGTTCTCCTTGGGGCATGTTTGCCACCCCCTGATTTCTGGTCCTAGTTTTAGTAGAGGAAGGGGGAGAATTTAGCAAAAGGAGAGAATTCAAGGGTAGGCAGTCCTGATATTCTCTTCTGCCACTAAGAAAGCTGTCAGCTAAGGCAGTTGGCAAAGTTCTCTACCGGTAAGGCAGAAGACACTTTCTCATGGTGTATAATGTAAAAGCCTGTAGAGGGCGGGGCACTCTGGATCTGGTATGGGTGACTGCTTCTTTATAAGGGTGGGATCTCCGAAAGCAAGTGCTAGTGCCATTTTATTTAATTCCCAAAAATATATGTCTCCAGTGTCACTGTGATGATTTTGTTCATTGCCTTTAGATTTCCTTTTTTTGGTTTATAAATCTTAGTACATATTACTTTTACTTCTCCGCTTCTAGCAGCAAAGAAAGAGTGTTGACCTCTGGTTTCAGCTTTGCACAACACCATCAAACAAATATACATATATTCTTATAATGCCATTTCATTGTTTTAAATTAACATGAAATCATAGGAGCACTTCTCTCAGTTGGGTGTTACGTCACATATTGTTTAAAAACGAATCTGCGTCAAGATTGTCATGAAGTTCCCACTCCCTTGTCTTCTACTTATTAACCCCTTCACTGCGGCGGCTATTCCGCCGCAGTGCTAAGGGGGCGTGGCGGCCGCATGCTGGTGACGGAACCGCTCCGTCACCAGCGTCGGTTGCGCTGTGCTTATGATGGAGCGGTTCCGTCATGGCCTGCCCCGCTTAATGGAACGCTCAGCGCAGGTGCGGAATTTGCGCCGTGCAGGCGCTCCGAGCGGGCCATGACGGAACCTGCTCCGTCATCAGCACAGCGCCACCGCAGCTGATGACTGAGCGGTTCCGTCATCAGCAGGCAAGGGGTTAAACAACATATTTTCTTATGGTGTATGTTAGGTTCATAAGAGGGTTTCATTTAGAAAGCCCTTAACAGTCTTCACTCAAGTCAGATTATTAGATGGCTTTTCTTTTTATCCCAATTTTTGTTTAGTGGACAAGGGTCCCATTCTAGTTTGAGTACATGCAGTGTATGTGTGTAAGATACTGAAGGGAATTGAGATTGGCGTTAGTCAATCAGAAGTTTCCTTTTCTTACTGAAAGTGTTGTTCCTGTTCTGTTTCTGTATGCATTTCTCTTGCCATGTTTTTCTATAGCCTCCTTGAACATTCAAGTTTCAAAAGAACATAAGTTGATTTATTTTTTAATGCCATCTCCTGCGTGGCTGCAAGCAACTTCTTGAAACTGGAAGCAGCCCTTGTTTGATATTCCGTCCATCCCTTGTGGGTATGTACTCAATATCACCCCTCCTTTGTCAGCTGATATTGGAAATCCAATCTCCACCTCCTCATTAGTGTGGTCAATGTTTCTTTCCAGGAGGAAGTCAGTTTCTGGCATTTCTACCACATTGTATGTCATCGCCCTCCATCCCACGTGGACTCCAGCACTCTGCGCTAGCTCTTCCAACCTTCTTATGTAGCCTTTTTCATGTCCTGTATTTGTTAAGCATCAGTTGATAAAGGGTCTCTCTATTATAAACACTAATTGATGTCGTAGGAATTTCCATCCACAGTCTTGGCCGTCTGGATATGGGAGTCTCTGTAGCTCGTACCTTTCCCTGGGTGTTAATGTGAAGCTCCAGTGGTGGAGTGTGTGTGGTTATTACTTTGTAGGTGTTCGATATTAAACACTTTGTGGATTTGTAGAAGGTAAATAGTTACCCAAAGGGAGTTTAGTATCTCGTGGTTGCGTCTACTAATTGGTGTAATGTGGCCCAATGTTTTATGTGTGCATAGTGTAACCTCTCTTGGTGTGAATTATTTACATTCCTGAAATGTTTTGATTTTACCCTGGTCAAATAGTGCGCTCAACAATCGACAGTCTCCCCTGCTCCATTTTTTTTAAAGCGTCCCTCCAATTTGCTAGTTCTAATTCTGTGTTTGTCATGCAAAGTTTGAATGGCGTAGGGAAAGATGTAATTGTCTAGAGCCGTGAGAGTTTGTTAATTATTATTATTTTTAAATGTTTTTTGAATGACTTCCGTTTTAAATAATGGCTCTACCAGTACTGATGTAGATTACAACAAGCCAGTGTTTATTGAAGAAAGCCTGTCTTTCTTAGATGTACCTGCTTCCAGAAGCCCTGAAGGTTCTCTTCGCCTTGATTCCCTTATGTCTTTGCTGGTTGTTTGTCTAGGCTGACGGGAGTGTTTAGTGCTGTGTTGTTGATTTGTGGCTTGGTAGGGATTTGACTTCGCCCTCTCATGTTTACTGTTTCACGTACTTGTTTCTTCTCTAATGCATTTGAAATATTTGAAATTGAGGTGTTTGTGAACGCTACCTCACACCATAACAAATTACCACTGGTAGACATTTGACAAAGTCACCACAGCCGCACCAGGAGAACCGCATTAAAAGCATCCCCGGGTCAGGAAAGTGCCATGGTGCGTTACTAATTGTAGAAACGTTGCGCGGTGCTGATGCTGTTAAGGCAGCATTAGCAATTTACATAAACGCCAATTTCAGAACACAGCGTGTTGTAACGGCTCCTTCGTTTACTGCCTGTACATCGACGGCTTCCACGCCTCGTAATGTTTATCGCAATGATATGGCATGAGATAAGGGCTGGTACTATCGTGCTGTTCTGAGGAAAAAACGAGCCTAGAATTGTTGAAACAAAGCAGCAGTATCAGGCTGATTTAGTTCCTGTTTAATGATAGGAAGCAGGACGTAGGCATTTGTTTCGAACGCTGGTTCTCTCTTCTCGCTCGATTTATGTCTCGGTTTTGTTAACCCGTTCCATGCCGAGGCAGTGCGCACACCAGCCCGATAGTCGCAGGGGCCGGGCCTCTTGGGGGTTGAGTCTGCCGAGGGATTGCTTGAGGCTCCATAAATCTCTGCCTTAAGTGGGCGCTCATTGACCTTAAGCAAAGTAATTCATTAAATGGCAGAGCCTTGTCTGCAGGCAGACTGCGCGGCCCTTGTCATAACAGTGATTGGTGTTTTTGTCCTTGGTTAATTTAATCGGCCTGTTCTCTTGAGCCTGTATCCATTTAAGCTCTGTGCTCACAGAGCAGTGGGGTCAGGATACGTGAGCAAATACTGCCCTTGTGTGTTCAGCGTGATACTGATCACCGCACAGCACTGCAGCATTTATTTCTAAATCCAACCTATAAAACTTTTCTTGTCAGGGTCTCTTGGAAACAGGGAAATAACGGTCGGGTTTGTTTCGAAGATCTGTGTGTAAAAGAAGATACAATTGTTATCATAGTTGCAAGTGAAAATGTCTTCACCTTATTTATTTATCTGCGTTAACTCAGCCTGCCCTCATTCAGCATGCATTAAGCTTGTTTACATTGCTGAGCAGCTGTGTGTGTGTGTGTGTGTATAGATGAAGTCTAAGGTGTTCCTCTTGACAGTGTCGAGATTTATGTGATGGTGAACATGTGCAGAAGAACAATTCTTCAAGACCTCGAGTCATTGGTTCTGATAACTAACTTCTCTTACGTGAAGGAAGGGCTCATACTGGGTGGACAGAAGATCATATGGAATGATTAGTCGATGACTGATGCAGCCTCCTATTTTATTGGCCAGTTAGGACATCGAGGATGTGAATATTGCATAATGTATGCCAGGTCTCTGTGATGAAGATTGCTTCTTAGTTGTGGATAGTGTTGAGGTCTGTTGCTTGCCAGACCAAGGTGGACTTCAGTGTCAATGTCAACATCTGCTAAGATTGTTTGATGCTATTGAAGTTTGTTTTTGGGCTGGTTGCTCTTGGGTGGTGTGAACATTTTTTCTCATGCTTATGAACTTGTAGGTATTTGTGGAGATGTTGTAGGATATATATATGATGCTTGTTTAGTGAGGAGTGAGATGCATGAAACGGGGTTCCATCACTTGAGGCCTAACAGGAGCTAATTTGACCCACCCATGTGTTTGCCTACCCTTTGCGTTTCCCTACAAGCTCCAGCAAAGGAGAGTATGAAGCCAATGCTGTCTACTGATTGGTTGGATAAGGATGGAGTGGTCACATGACTGACTCCAGCTAGCTGTCTGGAGCTCGGCTGTACGAACCTAGTGTCAGTAAAAATATGGAGACTCCAAATGCTATGTTCTTTTAGTGTTCCAATCTAAGTTGAAATTATCAATTAAAGAGTGTCTACCTCCACACAATTCTTCTAATGTGAAATGTACAACAAGGGCAGGAGGAACATTTTCTCTTTGGTTTCTAAGTGCCTATCTAGAAGATGAATAAGCAAACAAATAACTCTTCTGCTTCAAGAAATTTCAATCATAGTTTTATTACTACAGTGCAGCTGCACATTCAGGGGGACACATTGTTGTAGCTTTCATTAGAGCAAGGACTGACACGTGGCAATTAGCTCCTAACTAAAGTAGAGTTTTTCCTCTTTAATTGAAGCAGTCAGGGGGCATTTTGATGTTCTTTCACCATATCCCTACAAGAGAAACATGCTATTGCTTGGCAGAAGACATGTTTGTACTAATGATTTGAGTAGAGACTTTGCACTGCAGTGTCTTTGAACACCATTAGTGTTGTAACTTTGTGGGAGTGCACGAAGACTGTCCATGGTGTTTACTGCCCCGGAAGCACATGGCAAATTAATCCTTTACTAAACAGGAATATGTGGATTTTCAGGGTATAAAATACAAAAGGGGGCTACCTATGCAAGAAATGCACAATCCATTCTTCTTGCGCCTCCTACCTTTACACATTAACACTGTTTGAGAAATTATGTATCTCTGGTAGGGCCACAAGAATCTGTAATTTAGGTACGCTAGTTATCCATGCCACCCATTCATAGCAGTTTTCAGATAGGCTCTTAATATCCTCCTGTTCCATTGACATTCTTATGGTGTCTTGAGAGGTGGTTGGTGAAAGAGACTATACCCACCTTCTTTGTCAATGTAACACATTAAAACAGCATGTGTGAATGCTATGTCTACGTGTGTTGATTCATTACAGCCAGACCCATTGGTTTTGCCAAAGCCTGCTTCTCTATATCTGCACCCCAGCCACTGAAATAGTCCCTAAGGAGGTCGAGTGGGCAGAGGAAGAGATTTCTGGTTTTGTGCTGCATTGGTTTGTGTCAAGAAATGTTGTGCTACAGCAAGGACATGGTTTTATTTAATTAAATATAAATACATTAGGGCTTTCTGAGTAGGCTCCAGTTATGCTAGATTTTATGTGTGCTTAACATTATTTTAATCTTGACCGGTTGTCTTTAGTACATTAAAATATATATACGGTGTGGCCTTACTGTCATCCCCGTGCTCTTGATAGAATGGCTTTGTCTGCCTTTTACTTCATATTCAATGGCTTTCCTCCTAATCAATGCCCTTCCTCACTATGTTCTGATTGGATTACTTGTGTCCGCCACTGTTTGTATTCAGGGAACTACATGTTTTCTTTTAGCACTACGTGGAAGTTCATGTGTTTTCTTTCTCTTACTTTTGTGTGCTGCTTCTCCCATCAAATCACCCCTGCACGCCATCTTGCTTTCTTTCTCTCTCCACATCTGTTCCATGGTATATCTACTTCTTTTTTTTGTCAATCATTTTTAATTTACCTTTTAACCTCTCTCCTCTAACCACCACTTCCCCCGCTGCTCTTGTCTCTCAATAGCACTTATTCTACCTCATCCTCTCCTTCATTGCTTCCTTGCACCTCCCCAATGCATTCTATTTTTTTTAAAGTAATCTTTCACTTTAAACATTTTCTTTTGTTGGAGATCATCAACTAAAATTTGCGGCTAGATCAATCCTTTTTTTCCTTGTTTTTACGCCTATTTTTTTAATGTAGCACTCCATGATTGGTGTCCGCTATCTTAGAATGGTAAATTTTAATAGAAAAACAAATAGTGACCCTGTCATGTCGAATGCCGTACATGTCATTACACAGTGGCGCCAAAACAAGTAAATTTCCATGGTCAGCATCAGACGCAACCATTTGTCAATCTGTCTGCATTAGCAAAGCCAAAGGGTGGGAGGAATTTCTATATATTTTTTTTTGTGCCTGCAGCTCGTGGTCGACTGAATGACCTTCATATCTGCCTGTCATTGCATTGCATTGCATTCTCTTCTTCAAGGTCATTGGTCATCTAAAGATACATTTTCCAGAAATATATATTGGCTTTACAATAAGGTATAATGTACATTACAAACTAAATTGGATAGCAGCCACCTTCCTTTTGTGACATCTGTAAAAGGTGCCTTGTCAGATTGGAACACGGCTGCCGAGTTATCTGCCTGCAGCACTAATGCTTGACATTAAATACAAATGGCTTGTGTACCATAACAGGAAAGTGAACATGTGTGTGAGACTAGAGATGAGTTTTGTTCATTTAGATGAAGTTGCTACTTTTAGATTGCTTACTGATATTATTGTCGGCTTCCCATACAGAGCAAAGGTGCAGAGGAGTTTTAAGGCATGGGCAAAGTGCCCCACTTTCCAAGGGGCTCCCCAAGAAAGTAATCATTCTGTCAATTTGACCTCTGTCTCCTACCTACCCCAGTGTCCAGACCACTCTCCCTCTCTGCCTGCACCTCTTACTCCTCTTCTATTTACCCAGTGCAACGATTTTTGTGATCCAGAGCAAGACAGGTTTAATTTATTTTTCTGTGATCCGGTTATTGAACGTTTAACATATAATTTAGTATGGGATTATGCAGGCTTGAATTAGAAGGAAACGCGTAATAAATGTCCATGTTGTTCTGAACATGGGCCTCCAACATATGTCTCGCTCTGGGCTCCCTAAATCCCTAAGAAGACCCTGCAAACGAGTTGTCTGTGGTTTAGAAGGCACTGGTGACACTTTCATTCTTTGCGAGTGTCGACAGACGTGTTCTTCGCAGGTTAGACGCCCGTCATGCAGGTGTTCCTCCTGTGTCGGAAGGCGTTGTGGGTGCTGTTGAATGAACACGTATTTCTTGCTCCTCTTCCAGTCGATGGAGTACGTGCTGTGCCACACTCTTGTTTACCTATATCTTTTAGTAGAGGCTTAAGATCCAAACTTTTGGTCGGGTCTAAGAGAAGTGATGTTGCAGCCCTACTGGATGCTCTTTCTTTCTGAAAATCCTAAATCTAGACTTGCGTGGCAAAGTTAAAGGCATTTATGGAATGCCGGGGTGTTTGTGAAATGGAGAATATGTCCGGAGCAAGTTCTGCAACTCAGCATCATATTACTGAGCATTAGGTTTATAAATTAATGTCCACTGTTCTCCAAGGCTCTCTTTCCCTTTTTGTTGCCACCAATTCAATAGCACCTACTCAGTATTTCAGGTCAGTAAATGTCCGTTTCTGACCATTTACAGGGATGCGAGTCCACAACATAGGTTCAGTTTTGTGATAATGGTGGATTCCGTTAGTCATGTTAAAAAGGCATTGATCATTTTGGAGAATAGGTGGCCAAATGTCAGCAAAGGCTTGTGACCACATTGTTAATTTGTTGTAAATAACGGGTTTAAAAGGTTGTTTAAGGTGATGGAGTGAAATAGGGTTTCGTTAATAATAAGTAACATGTGGTGTGTGTGTGTATATTTGTCTGTAAAAGGTTATTGCTTTACCTCGAGTCTTCTCTATCCTGTTACTATATTACCAAGATCCCTTTTTAGGGCGAGGCCTGCGCCACTTCGTCAGAAGTGGGCGGAGTTTCAAGCCGTATTGTTAAAGAAAAAAAAAAAAGTATCTCCTAGGGCTTTGGCGAGACACATTCCACACATTCCTTAGTGTGTTATGTCATGTGGCCAGTGATTCGTCTTCGCTGTGGTGTCTTTTTAATAGGCTTGAAGTGATAGGCTAAATGTCGTTTTGGTCGGCCATGTTTGGCATTTTTCGTTCGTGTGCGCGCAAAGAAGTACATTAATTATAATTAGGAGCTGTCAGGGTGCCTCCGTAAGTGAATCCAGATGGCCGGGCGCGTTCACCATTCAGCAGCGCCCAGCTGCTTGTCATGCAATTGCTGCAATATCGGCATTTAAATTGCCTGTCTCCTGGTAAGTCTCGTGCCGTAAACTCCTCACGTCCTGCTCTGCTTTTAGGTGTGGAACCCGTCCACTCCAGTGCACAGCTGAGCGTCCCCCTCCCTCCACCCGCGCCTTCTGTACCGCTCCGTGCGCCAGTTATTGGGTATCGCCTCCTCCCCTATATACATTTCTGTAATCCGTACAATGGGATATAGTGCATGTTTACTGTATGCCCTTGTTCCATTCCTTCTATTCTCGCTTGTCGGGTTGTGTGTGTACAATTCGTCATCCCCCTCTCCCATCCTCTCGAAGGTGTGCGGGCCATTGCCCGAGTGCCCATCTATGTCGCTTTGCTCCCGCCTACGTTTACCGCCGTGTGCGCATCCTTGCTAAAGGCCCCGTCGCCCATATATGCTTTGTGCTTTCCATTGCTCCGGCAGCGACGCGGCGGGGGTGAACTGTGCGGGTCTCTCGTTATTTGATGTCGTGATCGAGCCCAGTAAAGAAGCCTTACTCCCTGTCATTACGCCTTGCACGAGGAGATGGCAATGTTCAGTCGCCAAGTCCATCAGCCCATGATGAAGATTCGCCTGTCCGTCATTGGAGGTAACCGGGTGCAGTCACAGGGCACTTGAACAAGTCCCTCTGTTATCAGCCGTGGTCCTGTGGGCCGGGAGGTTGCGGTTGCGCATACATCTCTACTCTGCCCTTCACAAATCACGGCAGGCTGATGTGTTTGGCTGTGTTCTGGGGCGACATTTACCCCCACCCCCTCCAATTAGCATCCATAATAGAGAGATTTATGTTTGCGGCTGCACCCCGATCGTGTAGCGCCAGGAGCGCAGAAACAGACAGTCTGTGAACAATACAGACACACAGAACCATCCCTGAGCAGGGGACACTTCCCCAACATACAGGGTGTTGCACATTTACAGAAATAAATCACAGAAATAAATCCTGCCATCCTGTCGGTGCCATTTTTCCAGTGGACAGACCATTCCAGTGTATGTAGCGCTTCGAAGCCAAACCTCAGATGGCTCAGTGGGCCCGGAGGAGCGAGGACATAGGACGGTTGAACGAGGTAGTAACACAGCCGATCATGTCTTTGTATAGATTGGGATTGACTCCCTGGCCTCGAGCGAGTGGCCCTGATTATTGGCAGGCCCTTGAGTCGGTAATTTAAAAAAAAAATCAGATACGAGTTCATAAACAAAAAGTCTCTTTAAACACCACCAATGGCCTGACATCTCCCTCAATGGATTGACTGTACCCCGGTCTCGCTGACACTTATTAAATAAAAAAAAATGGCATGCAGCCAGTTTCTGGATGGTAAAAACAGTAAGTAATGCCTAAGTATGCCTTCCTGAACAAACTCTGTGATATGTATAAAATATTTGGGAAGAATGTGAAATTGCTGCTGTTGAGTAGGCAGGCGTTGCAGTCGTTCCTCGAGCGGCTCCCTGGATGTTACTGTCCGAGCTTCACAAGATGAACACACCAGACATTTGGAAAGGGATGCTCCGGGAGGCACAGAGAACATTTCCTTCTTTACCTCTTAAATACAGACATACACATAAAATGAACTGCCTCTGGTTCCATATTCAGACCTGTTCCTCCAGAGTTGGGCGGTTTCATGGCGCTGTGGTCACTGTTTCAAATGCACAAGTTAGAGCTTGAAGCCTCGAGTCTGACGGTGGGGCAGGGAAGGGGGGGGGGGGGGGTAGGAGGGATGGATGTTTCTTCTAAGACTAAGAAGCCCGTGTGTGTGTAAGCAGAGTGAGTGCAGAGTGAGTGCAGAGTGAGTGCAGAGTGGCAGTGCGTGCAGAGTGGCAGTGCGTGCAGAGTGGCAGTGCGTGCAGAGTGGCAGTGCGTGCAGAGTGGCAGTGCGTGCAGAGTGGCTGCAGAGACAGTGTGTCAGGGTGCACATTGTGTGAGTGTGCAGAATGAGTGTGCAGGGTAAACAGTGTGTGACTATGCAGGGTGACATTGGGAGTGTGCGGGTGAGCAGTGTGTGAATGTGTAGGGGCAGTGTGTGAGTGTGCAGAAAACACCACACACACATACACCACACACACATAACGCACACACAAACCACACACCTCAGTCTCTCAACACCACACACTTGTCACCACTCAACACAACACACTCACCACCACACTCACTCCCCAGGCTCACCCCCACAGACTCACCACCACACACTCACCAGCACATAGAAAACAACACACACAACAACACGCCCCCAGCCGTCAATGAATGCTTTCACCATGCACAAACACCAACAACCATCATCCATCTGTGCACGCTTTTACCAAGCACACACCCACCAGCCGTCAGTGCACCCTTCCACCAGGCACACACACCTCCAGCCGGCAGTGCACTTTTCCACCAAGCAATCGCAGTATGGTACACTTTACTTTTAAACATATTCATATAAAGCACAGCATGCCACCATTGGTAAAATTACAATTCAACCAACATACTTCCACTACACACCACATGCACACACTCCATAACACATGGCAAAAAGACATTGGCATTTACAATGCCATTAGCTGAAACTCAAATAAATCCGAGCCCGATTGCATTTCTAATGCTTGTTCTTGTAGGCAGTTGATTGAGCAAATTAGCCTCTAGGTACCCATAAAATAGTAAGTAGTTCGTTAGCATCCTAAGTAGAAGACCATGTTTAATTAAGAGTAGTTTCCATAATTGTTTAAATGGCATGGAACTGAAAAAAGCATCTGGACCATATTACAAGTGGGGAACACTGGCCTGTTGTGTGCCACAGTGCAGTGTGAACAGAGTGCACTGGGAAAAGACCAGGCCCTATCGCATTGTGTTCACATTTGTGTCTGCCTTGAGGGGCGTTTAAAAGGGTCTTCCTGTCTACCACCACGTTTTTAGGTCAAGCTTGGGCAGTGCATGCGCTGCTCTGTGAGGCATGCTGTATTAAGGTATGGACTTGAAGCTCCGCCCATCTTTTCAAGTGGCTCCTGTTACTGTCCTTACTAAATGGTTGCTTTTGAATAGGCTTAGTACTCTTTCCTTAGTGCTGCCTTTTCTACATTTGTAACCTCCCATGGCCCTTTTACTTGTGTTGTTACATGGTATGTTTTATTTACAGTTTGTGGGCACTATTTTCTTAAATGATTTTCTCCTATTGCAGGCACAACAGGCTGCACTGCAAGGGTATAAGCTTTGCCTCCAGGTGCCACGCTTTATGGTTCAGCACAGCGCCCACTTTGACATTTATATTATCCATGGTAGAATTTTGTTTTTAAGCAGGGTGGCACAGTTTTATATAGCGGCCGCAAGCCGTTTATTTCCTCAGGCCTTACTTTATGCAGGTTTGCCTATGGAATATTTTTTGTTTACAGCGCTCCTTGCCACGCTTTCACTTTCATGGTGGCCGCGCCCCTTTCTTTAGACGCCACTCGCCATATTCAGCTTCTTGTCAAGTCCAATACAGCGAGCCATGTCTAAAGAAAGGGGCGTGGCCACCATTAAAGTGAAAGCAGCAAGGGGTGCTTTTACAAAAAAAAACAAGCATTAGAAATGCAATAGGTAACGCATGTTTTTTGAGTTAGAGCTATTGGCATAGCTCAACCGCTACCGGACAGAAATTGCCACTTTGCAGGTGCCGAAAGAAGCATTACTCTGTGAAATGGCCTGAAAGCCTAAAACGATGTTGATAGCCAACAAAATTAAAAGGCAGATCAGGATGGCCAGGAGGAACCGTGGACGATCCTTTCTTTTGTGCCTTCATTCTTACCTTGGTTATCTGTGCATTCACCTTTTGTTTGTGTCTTATTTCAATTAACCAGGGTTTGTGTTCACTGCTTATTTTCTCTCATCATGACATTATTACGTTTCTTCTGCTTGCCATCTTCTCTTTAATGTGGTTGATCAGCAGCTCTTTCCCATTGTGCCCCTCTTGGTTCTCCCCTCTTATTTTCTCTTCCACTAGTTTTCTCTGACATTTATTTTCATTTTCTCGGTTTCAGGTGCTTAAAGTTTGAGTTCTACTCGTATTTAATTTCTTTACAGGTTTTGATAATTTTCATTTTGATGGTCGTTTTTTTCCCCCCGTAAACTTGATTCTCTAGTCATTTTTCAAAATGTGTATTTTGTTTTGCTGCAAGTATATTTAGTTTATACATATTTATGGCCATATCAGTTAATCCCTGTTAATTGAACGTGTGCCAATGTATTTTTTTGCTTGTACGCTTTCCACTTTGCACAATCTAATGTAGCTGCTTATCCACTTTGTCGTATAAATGTTCTCCATATTCATTTCTCCTGTGAAATGGCTAGACTGACTGCTCCATGAAATGTCAACGTGAGGTTTTGCACACTGAACTAAGTTGCCTCTCCTGCATGGATTAAAGTAGGCATGTGCGTTCTACTCCAATTTTCATTTCTCCTGTAGGTTGCCAGCCAGGTTCCATATCTGCTTAGTGGTCTCCTGTTTCTGCGTCCCACGGGATGGCTGGGGTTTGTCTGCCACTTTGGGAAAGGCAAAGCAACCTTAGTTTCCTACTACTGCCTCCCTGAAAGTGGGCCGCTCGTGCCTGCATGTAGTGGGTCACTGACCGGGTCTACTCCATGAGCTGGGGCCAAATTAAGCCAGCATACATCCTGTTGCCCTTTACGTCTTGTCTACAAATGTGACTGTATGCTTTGAAGGATATGCACATACATCTTCTAAATTTTAAAAGCACTCCAATAATGATGCTCGTAGATTTAAGGATAGTTAGTGGTTAGTGGATTCTTCTAGTACAGGGTTATCAAACGAGGAGCTTGTGAGCCATTGGTAACTCTACAGCTACCTGGAAGTAGCTCTCCGGTATGCAAAACAGAATATCAAACTAGAACAGTGCTTCCCAAACTTTTCATGACCCACTTTTTAAAACGCTCAGATCAATGGGAGAGAGAGGACTAGATAGGCTAGACCGTATCCCCAGATTTATATGTAATTATCAGTAAGGACTAGCTGGAGGAAGAGTTAAGAAATTTAGGAAGACTCAGGTAGGTACGTCAACATGCAGGGAAAAATATTGTTTTCCTCAAAAAGCCCTCACCCACCGACATAGTCGGTGGCCTGCTTCATCATCGGGCCCACCACAGTGGCACCGAATGTGCCCCGGGTGTGCTTCAACGCCAGGAGACTGCGGAGCTGGTATGTTGCTGAGCATGCAGTGAGAAGGGTGAGAAAGTGAAAAGTTTAAAAGCTATACAGACGGTCCCAGCACCCGAGGGTTACTTACTTTTAATAAACTGTGCCTCTGTTAGCGAATAAAAAGGCAGTTAGACGTAATATTGGAGTATAAGTTATGACCTCCAACGTCTAGTGTGGTCTACATGTTTCAGTCAGTGCCTTTGTTTAAGCTGGCTTTCCTCAGGACCAATTATATGTGTGAAAAAAGGTGCAAGTTAAATTAAATAAACTTAAATTTAAGTGGTTGTGTAGTTCCTTGACCATGTGTTATAACGGGCGCCGCTGAAGGACGAATAGGTCCAAGGAGGAACCAGATCAAAATACTCGGTCTCTTTCTCTGCCAGGCGACCCTTGAAGCTTTTTACAAGACAAAACAGATCAAGCTTGAGGGAATCCCCCTCTAACAGTTATAGCGCCTTAGTGTGCGCCACACATAGTCAAGGAACTACACAACCACTTAAATTTAAGTTTATTTAATTTAACTTGCACCTTTTTTCACACATATAATTGGTCCTGAGGAAAGCCAGCTTAAACAAAGGCACTGGCTGAAACATGTAGACCACACTAGACTTTGGAGGTCATAACTTATACTCCAATATTACGTCTAACTGCCTTTTTATTCGCTAACAGAGGCCCAGTTTATTAAAAGTAAGTAACCCTCGAGTGCTGGGACCGTCTGTATAGCTTTTAAACTTTTCACTTTCTCACCCTTCTCACTGCATACTCAGCAACATACCAGCTCCGCAGTCTCCTGGCGTTGAAGCACACCCGGGGCACATTCGGTGCCACTGTGGTGGGCCCGATGATGAAGCATGCCACCGACTAGGTCGGTGGGTGAGGGCTTTTTGAGGAAAACAATGTTTTTCCCTGCATGTTGACGTACCTACCTGAGTCTTCCTAAATTTCTTAACTCTTCCTCCAGCTAGTCCTTACTGATAATTACCACTTTTTAAAACGACAAACTTTTGCAACACTTTAACCCCCTGGCTGCGGCCGGAATTCTGCGCCTGTGCGGCAGATTCCGATCGCAGACGTGGTCATGACGGCTCCCGGCCGTCATCAGCACACGCCCACCGTAATGCATGACGGCCGGGAGCCGTCATTGGCGCCGAAGGGGTTAATAGACAAGAGGCGGGCTGCTTTTTATGTCGCTAAAGCATAGTCGTAGTGCAATGTAATTTACAGAACATATAGTTTTACTGGTAAAACTATATTGCACACAAATGATAATGTGGAAATCGGACTTGAGTGAATATTATTTGTGCATCACCAAGTAGTGTCTTGATTTTTTCTGATGCTATTTCAATCTTTGTTTCCATCACCCTAGAAAATTATTTTTAAAAATGTGATTGATTTTTGCTTTCCTAACTGCAGAGTATGTACAAATCATTTCCAGATATTTACGGTGCGTTGTGTTAAATACCATCATACAACCTTTCCTCTCACAATCTGGATCCAGCAAAATTTTCACGTAATTCACTTTACTTTTCTTACTCTGACTTCAAAGTGAGATGAGTTTGTAAACATCAGTCCCCATGTAAAAACAACTTAAGCAGCAATTTGTAGCCAGAGATTTGAACTCTGTTCTTTCAAGCACAGCACATGTGACAAGATAAATGCAGAATTTAAAGTCATCTTTATTTATAGCGTGGACTTTTGTGGCCCACCAGTGGTCCATGGCCCACAGTAACACTGAATTACAAGCTTTTTCTTAGTTTAATTAATATATGTATCCCGAAACTGAAATGTTTGTCTTCATGATGAGAATGTGTCTGTTTTCATAAGCTAATGTTTGGAGAAAATGGATTTCTAAAATATATTTAAAGCTGATATTTGAGTCCTACGCAGATGACTCCCAGCTCATCCTCTGACGCTCAGATGACCCCACCACCAATTCCAACTTCCATCACTGCATGATGAGTGTAGCGGACTGGATGAAGACCAACTGCCTGAAGCTCAACACGGACAAGACAAAAGTGTTGATTTTTGGGAACAGCTGCTCCCTGTTGAACAACACCTGGTGGCCCTCCATACTCAGACCCACATAAACAGGCTATGCCTAAACCTTGGCATCATCCAGGATAGCAAACTTGCCATGAAGTGCCAAATCAACACAGTCTCCTTCCACATTCTCCACATGCTCTGAAAGCTCTTCAGAAGGCTACATGTTAGCACCAAGAAAACTGACACTCAATTCCTAGTTACCAGCTGGCTGGACTGTGGCAACTCACTCTTATGCAGCAATCACCTCCCAACTCCAAAAGAGACTCCAGACTACGCAGAACTCAGCTGCCAGACTCATCCTCAACCTCCTCAAATGGACCTACATCACCCCCACCTAAGGAACCTCCACTGGCTCCCCACCCAGAAAAGATGTCAATTCAAAATGCTGACACAGGCCTATTAGGCCCTCTACACACAAGGACCAGCATGCATGAACCACTGTCTGAACTTCCACCATCCCTCCAGACACCTGCGCTGTGCCTCCCTAGCATACACTCCCGCATCTGACGAACGAAACCACAGTGGAAGATGTTTTTTCTCCTACTGCTCTGCCAAGTACCAGAACGACCTTCCCCTCCATCTCCTAACATCGTCCTCGCTCCAGGAATTCAGAAAGTGACTCAAGACCTGGCTCTTCAACTGATCTCTAGTTCTGGATACCCTCGCTGGTGATAAGTCGCGCTCTACAAATCTGAGTTGATTGATTGATACAATATTACCCAGGGCCCTCGGGTATTGCAATTAGGGCTTTCCTGCATTACAGATGTAAAGGCATTCTAAATGTAAAAAGCCTTTTGCCTATAATGTGATCATGTGTATATTAATATGAGAAGAGACATGAAATGTTTAACATACTACAACTTGCAACTGCTTGATATTATGCCCTGTTATCAATAAAAAGAGTTTAACCCCTTAAGTGCTGCTGACGGCCAACGGTCGTCAGCAGCGCTACCTCCCCAGTGCTGCGCACGACCATTGGACGTCCATTCAGCATTGGTTCCAATGGACAGCGCAGCACTGGGGAGAGATGTTTACATGCAGCTAAGGTGTTAAAAAAATGCCCTTTGCCTTAGTGCTGGAAACTATACATGATAAATGGAGGTAATCACTGCTCGTAATCATGCATGGGGTCGCCAGTAATGTAATTGTGTTTGACGTGGTCCCTATTACACTAACATTAATAACTCAGGATCATTTTTATTGAACACTAGTTGCTCTAGTTATAGAAAAGGTTGGAGACCCATGTTCCAGTGGCATAAGCTAAATGATGGGATTCAGGTACATTCAGAGGTATGCCTCTAGTCTTAATGTACCTGTACCCCTAGGGGCTTGTATGCTGGATCTTTATTCTGCCCTTGTCCCTTCTTTTGTATATTTAAATGGCAGAATGTGATGAGCCCCCCCACCCCTTCCAAGTCTTCCATATCTTTCAGATATTCATTGGCCTTGGGCTGAATGGGGACCTCTTGAAGGTTTTGGGGCCCCTTGGAATGTTGGGTGCCATCTGCGCCGCAGGGGCTTGCGTTACACCCCTGCTCTGTTCTAGCATAATCACTTTATCCAGTGTATTACCCTAAAAATACATTTATTTAATTAACAGAATTTGCTGGCTCAGCATGGCTACGGATTGTTGGCTTGGATTTAATGATTGCATATCACATAATTGTTTATCCTCTTAAATTATAACAGGTACTAGAGTGCGTTTACTTATGCAGTCAGTTGACATTCTTCCAGAAGAGAATCAAAAAGGTGTAACCAGCCAGCGCTGTGTGGACTCCGACATGCAATTTTGATTCTACACTCACGACTGGCGGTTGTATTTGCTACGCAGTAATCTTGAGCCAAGTCTGAACCATCTTCTGTATGTTAACCACTTGGACGCTATTGGAATCAGGCCCATTTAATGAGATTTCCATTGAAATGAATGGGCAGTGCATGACGAGTTACCCTTGTCATTAGCATTGAAGAGGTTAAAAGAACAGTGTCCGACTCGACTGTAGGTTCAGCACGCAGGGCCTTTGTGGAAAACCTCATCTGCATACCTGCCAACTTGAAGAACAATCTCACCTGTGAGGAGGGGGTGGGGCCTCGTGCCCAGAAGTACCCAAGAGGCACTTGCGAACCCCAACCCGAGCTCAATCTCTCCCACCCCCCCCCCCCCCCCCCCCATCCCCCCAACACCAAAAAAACAAGATTGCTGAGACTGGTGCCATGTCCTGGGGTGTTTTCATACCCCTCAATGGACGTCAGCAGGTCAAAGCCCCGAAACCGTGCTGGAAAACCACTATTTACAGTGGGTTTCAGCTCATTTTCCCTGCCAGTGGCATTGGCTTCTCACTGGGAGACCGTGTGATGGGAGTCCAATTGTGGTCACATAGTGGCACTGTGTGAGTTGGCAGACATGCGTCTGCTCCATGAGTCCATGTGAGTTCTGCTGCCATGGCTGCTTCTACTGCCTTCAGTCGTTCATACCAAACTGCGACCCGTGGCGCCTGTCTTCCAGCCTTGTCGGTCTCTAGAATTCAGAATTGGTGGGTTTTCTTCCAGTAATAACGCCTCCGTTGTTTCCGGCATGTTGGGAGTCCCTGGCGTCTCGGTCAATGGCTTAGAGTCCGCGGTATGTTTTTCGAGGAGTGATTGAAAGTTTATTTTCCACAGCTTTTCATCTGTCTAGTGGAACATGTTTGGGAACACCTGTGTGCACGCTGCCACTGTATGCGCTATCTAACGTCGAGATACTGTTTTCATTACATTCCTATTTGTTCGCATTGTGGATTGAGGAGGGTACCTTTGTGTTACCTGTAACCGTAAGGGTGAGTAGTTCGCGCTTTACAAATATGGATTTATTACCCGTCTGCACGTTTTCAGCTTCAGCGGGAACGTAGTAAGTGAAAGTTCCACAGAGGGGGTGACTTTGGGTGATGGATGCCCGACAAGTGTGCCGGAGCTGGGAGGTGAGCACGTATCTGCGTTCTCTGGGCAGCTGTGGCTAGTGACGCGGCGTTGCCCTGTGTCGGAAGGTCAACGTGGTGAAGTGCACGTCTGAGAGCTAAACACTGGAAGTAAAGTGGTGTATGTTTCCGAAGCGACAGGCTGAAATAGTTTGGTTTAATCCTTGTGCATATGTCAGTGTAGCTTCTCTAACAAAACCACACTCCACTGCAGCAGTGATTTCCTAAGACCGGATCAGGTGTACTCCATGCTATCCATTTGTCTCTGGTGCTTCAGGAACACAGTTCTGCGTGTGCACCGTGTCTTTTATCTGACATGTAGGATTAAGTATCCCTCCGTTCATGAACATATAGAGGTCACAGATTTCTGAGGGGGCTAGAAACATCCTTTTCACGCATGTTTGGGGGTATTCTATCCCGTATACAGTTTTAGAATTAACATGCTTCCCTCTACATGGAATTTCGTGATATCAAAAAGTTAAATATATTTTTCTTGCACATTATTTTGATGGAAAGAAAATATATAGGTACCAAAGGATGGTGGATGAGGATTGTCTGTTTTCCTGGACATAGCGGGTGAGGTATGGATAGTGTCAGCATAGTTAATAAGTCGGTTATGAGTCTGAGTTCCCAGTCCTCCTGGTATGCATGCCCACTCCTCCCAGTTTTCAGATGTGTTGATTCTCTCTTTCCAGTCCTTCTCAGCTTGTTTAGCCAGGAGCCCCTTCTCTTCTTCTGGATGTGCAGCCTCTTCTGACAGCCTTATCATGGCATTCAGCTGCTCCTGCTCCCGAGTGGGATTCCGGGCTTCTGCGCCTACCCCTAGCAGCATTATGGAGATGTAACCGACCACATTATGAAGAGACTTTGCATTTGAGCATGGTAATGTGGCATCCCTAGTAATAAATGAGTCGATGCAATTAGTTACCTCATTTATGTATTAAAATTGGATTCTACCATCAGGCTATACACTCTGCATCATAAACAGACAAGGTAAGACACTTTGTAACCATTGGGTGGCAGGAACATCCTCTATCATTACTTCGTAGCTCCATTTAAGAATTTCATGTTTGCAATTCATTTCATCTCCAACCATGACAGCTTTGTACTAATATATTGACAGTGTGATGCAGACCTGCATCACATAGAAAAAAACCTGACAAACGGGGAATAATTTAGCAGCTGTAGGGAGGCTTGTGTTGTATTAGGCATCAACCACAGACTGTTATTAAGAATGCTTAGAGCTGCATATCATACTGGTGTAATGTCTAGACAACCCTTGCTTGCTCATGCCTTCTTTATACAAGGTTTTGTAGGCTCTGTCTACTTCGGGCTGTGTAGGCTTTTTGTCATGGTGATGGGTACTCGCGCTGTGTATGTAAGGACCACTGACTGCCTAGCAACACTAAAAAATAAAAGGTAGCTAGGTTTATTGACCACTTTCTTGCCTTTTCATAAACTCTTGTGTTAATAAAATAATATCTATGTTCAAAATCAAAATAAACAAATAACTAGCGGAGTTCGATTAAGCTTGCCTGGTGTCTTTTAATAATTGATCCCATTAGGTCTCGTTACTCGTAGAGAACCAGCACCTGCATGAACAGTTTTCATAGCCCCTGATTAAGTCTTGCCACCAAGTGGAGTGGTGTGGCTCACTGGTGAGAGGCGGCAGACCCGTAAGCAGAGAATGGCCCGGGACCAGGGTTCAATTCCCGACGCGGCAGGGTCGTGGACCAGGGTCAAACGGACTCGATAATTCTCGCCTCGGTGCCTACTCTAACCAGGGAACACACATCTCTACAACGGCCCCCCACAGACGCCGGGGATGCCTGATTTCACCTTGGAGATACCCAGAAAGGGACCATCTCACAGGGAAAACCAGGACGGGTTCCCCAGCGGTCTTCAGCACCAGGATACTCCTTGGAGTCACAGTGCGCTTTACAAGTACACCCACATTTACATTTACATTTCACCCTACAGCTTCTACGATCCTTGCTGTCAGGAAGAACTTGGATTGTACTGTATGATTCCTTATCTGGAAGTTGAAATCTGCTAAATAGATTGAACACATTAATAATGTTCATAGACCTGAGGAATAGTTGGTGGTTAGTGGTTTCTTCTAGTATAATCACTTCTACTCACTGTGTTGCCCTAAAACCGTATTTGTTTAAAGAAATCGTGGCTCAACATGGCTTCAGATTATGGGCTTGAATTTGATTTATCTATGCATTATCTGTTGAAAGTCTTACCAAAGAGTCAAAAAGATGATACCAGCCAGCACTTAGGGGACTCTGACATGCAATATTTTTCTTTACAAAACTATTTTTTATTTTGCAGTGCTAGACAAACAAAACCATTATGGAATCACTGTATATTTTGTAAGATACTATATCAGTCATTACTGACATTACCTAGCTAGACCCTCCCTCTTCGAAAAAGCCCTCCCCTATACGAAGCATTTCCCAGTCACAGTCCTTATCAGCGACATTACTTTACTCATGTCCTGACGTGACCTCTGGACGGTCCCGATAGTCCCCCCACCCCCTCCCACCCGCTGCAAATTTTCTCCTTCTTGCATGGGCAGCCCGTACTTAAATTGATCTGGCGTTCTGCGGCCCTGCACCAGTTCATGTCCGATCTCCACTCCTTTCACACTCAGTGGTTCAGTCGCACCCCATCGACGAACATTATTCCTTTTTGCCTCTGACATACAGTATTGATTCTATTCCCAAGTCTAGTGGTCTTAATCATTATGCAGTAATCTTGACCCAAGTCATTTTAAGATTTATAGCACATGGGCTTAAGCCTTGCACTAGAGGTTTGCCTAACTGGTGACCCGTGCAGGTCAATGAGCCTTATTTGCCTTGAAATATTTGTACGACATTGTTAGCCACCACATTATGCATAAGCTCAGTTTTCTTCAGCAGCCAAAGTAATGTGTTCAGCTATAATCAAGAATGGGTTTGGGTTAATCCTTTGAACTGTGTTTTTCTGTTTGGTCCAAACAAAAGATTTGACATCCTCACTGAATTTACAGCTAATTGCACATGGCTGTGACCTTTCATCTCTGCTAATATTTGAGCATGACGTTCCATGTGTAGTATGGTCATGCGACTTCTCTGAAGATCATGCAGCTCCAAGTTAATGATGCATACTTGTCCAAACAGGGAGACATTCTGTTTGACCTGTTTTATAATATGTTCTCAGAAACCTATTACACCTACAGAGTGACTGCTGTTTTATGGGGAGTTAAGTTTTTATAAAGAAGTCATTTTTTTTTAATAACATTTTGCAGAATCCTCAGTAACAAAAAATTGTTATGTAGTTTCAGCCACTCTATTACAAGCTACATTTGAGAGAATGTATACCTCCTAACATGTCCCACTTTCTCTTACACTTCAGTGGCTAGAAATTGTTATCAATTACGTAAATTGGAAAAATAAATCTAATCAGATCAATGGATTTAACCATGACTATAAAAAAGTTTGATAAAAATAAAAAGAACTGCTAAAATAATTGTAAAACATGTGTACTGGCAAGTTAGCTTAAAACAGACTTACGGAGAATAAAAGTGATAAATATCTTGATTTTAGTCATTAAAATGGCAAACTTATTCTCTCAATCAAAAATTCTGGGTCAAAAGGAATTGACTACCAGGCGCTTCAACTAACCGCACCAAACCCCACAGGTGCTGTCTTATACTTAAATATTCTGCAGGAAGTACGTTAACGATTGATCAGAGTTCATATATCCAAAGGTAGCCCATTCCTAGTCCAAAAAACGAGATCTTTATTTGATTATTTTTTTACTGAGATTATTCTTCATGCATACATTAAATTAAACTCACAAGTTCTTAACAGGTACAGGTGGCCAACATGTTTTTCAGGCTCCACCCCCTCATCAAGGATGTTAATAATTAAGAACATACACTCTGAAAACGGTGTATTTAAAAACAATATAAATGAAAACATTTAATTTTTTCAGTTAATCTCACATATAACAAAAAGTACCAACAATTTGAACAATTCTCCTTTACTTTAAAACATAAGCATTCATTTCCCAATATTCAATAACAATTGAGTTTCTCCTCACACATTATATAAGTATTGCTCATTTACATATCTACATCTTATCCAATCACCGAAGTTATTGTGAAACACTAACCCTAACTCCTCATATATGTCCTAAATCGATTTCCTGTTAATCTTTTAAGAGTCAGAATAGAAAAAGGCATTTGTTATTAAACAACTCCGTTATTGTCATTCAAGACATCATATATTCGCCCTCATCAAGCAATCTGGGCCACACATCGTCGAAAATTCAATTGAATCAACAATCACCCGATCAAAAGTTCCTCTAGATTAGTGCTTGAAATGGAAAAATAGAAGTGCATGTATCCTGTAACAGAGTACCTGCTTGTTTTTGAGAAGTGCTGGTACTCTCGAATTAAATGTATCACTTCACTTTTGAGAAGTGCAGGTACTCTCCCTCTCAAAAACAAAAAGTGCCGGTACTCCATACCAGACAATACCAGCCCTCCATACCGGACAGTACCGGCCCATTTAAAGCTCTGCTCTAGATGGTTTGAGTATTTACTAAAATAAGTCCTGCAAATACTTTCTTCCGAAGTTCCATCACCCCCTGTGTCTCAAAAAACTAATAAATAAGGGAACTATAAACCTCCACTTTCAAATAGAATAGATTGGAAATATTGCGGGTCCTTGAGGCAAGTGTGGTTGAGCAGGTTGTAAGTTACATAGTGCATGGTTTAAAAAACAACAATGGTTTACAAAATAACAAAGCTTGGGGTGCAAATATAACTCCATATTAAGTAAGGTAAGGCCTGACGTGGGCTGCAGAGGTATGTTTAGAGGTAAGGTTGGTTGTGGCTTAAAGCCAAAGCCTGTTCCAAATAATTTGAGTCAGTCGAAAACAGCTTAGCCACAAGTAGATATTTGGGCTTATGCTCATTTTAAATAGTTGTGATAAAGTGGTATTTACAAATTCTGTGTAGTGAGGATGGTTATAAGGTGTAGCTATTTATTTTCAGAACTTTGGTCAAGATTTTGTGGCTTTGTAGATTGCTGAATAATGTAGTATTTACCTGTGTCCCACTTAAAGATGTGTGTTTTTCACGATGGCGTTGTAAGCATGTCTCGGCCCATCTCAGGGATGTGTGCAGTGTATTTTACCAAAGTAGGGAGTGTTGTATGTAGGGCTCGGCAGAATGTGCCCTTTCAGTGGTAAAGGCAGTCAGTAAACAAAAATAATATTTGTATGTGTTCCCCTCGTCCTAATGAAGCTTGGAGTTTTTAGGTTTCATGAGCTTCAGTAATATAACTGAGTCAAGTGAGTCTTAAGAACTTTCCTTGAATCTCTCTCACTTGCTTGACCTTCTCACCTTCATCGACAGGAATTTCCTAAGGGTGGCACCTTCAACCTTAAGCATCTTTCTTCCATGTTTTTTCAAGTTTCGTGTGGTAGAGTCCTTAGAAGCCTCTCTGGCTGATAGGAAGTGAGCAGGTTGATGGAGATAAGGTGTAATAACCACCTTACACAGTAGGCACAATTGCCTGCACTGATTCTGCTTCTTTCCTGGCACTCAATCCAGTTCTCTCCTTTTCTCAGATACCGCATTGCCTTTTCTTATCTGGTGTTCGCTATTGCGTCTTGCATTCAGTAGCTGTTACTGTTCGCTTTAATATTCATCCTTAGGCCGCGTCTTTGATGATGTTTTGTGTGTTGGGGTCTTAGCATGAATCTTATGGCAATTCGTGTTTGGTGTTGTAATTTTAACCTTGCATCTGGGGATTGCTGCTGTAGCATGCAGTTTACGATTAAGGTTTTATGTTGGAGTGTGCTTAGAAACATCGTATGTGTTTACTGTTAAACCGTGCACAATTATGGTTGTCCGCACTTCCTGTTGTAGCTCGCATTAAGACATTGTGATTACAGGTTTAGTATAAACGATGAGGTTGTTTGTTTCTCACTTTTTTCAGTTTGCATCCGGTGGATGTTGACTGCTGTTCTAGCATGGATCATGGGTTGTTTGCTTTTGCTACTGATGTAGCATGCATGCTAAGGTCCCTAGCATCCAGTTCCTTATTGCATTGTCTTGGATTGACTGTTCGGTGTCAGGAAGGGGTCATCTTGATGTTACAACAGCAGTGCCTACAGAGGTGTGTGATTAGGAACCATCAAAAAAGCTGACTGGTGGCTGGATCAGTGCACTGGTTTCCTTGAAAACTCTTCACTGGTGGAAAAATGTTGTTGCTTTAACATCCTTTGTTTGTATTTGAAGCCGTTTGTAGTCGACTGAAGCTGATCGAAACCACCAGCTCTTTAAGCACACTGCTAGGAAATACTGGAGCAGGTAGGTCGGTGCCAGCATCATCCTGTTATTGATATTGAGTTAGAGAAAATAGCCATTGTGTGGTGAACTCTAATCTCACCAGGGCGGCTTAAAATGCTTTTAGCTTTCAAGGCGCCTATTCCCTCTCCACCTCTTAATGAAGATTGGCCCTAGGGCTTTACAGTGAAGCCACAAACATTACAAGCACATCTCTTGTGCTGGAGAGGCCTGCCTGCTGTTTGTGCATGGCAGAAAGAACAACAAAGAAGAGTGCAGGCGCTGCGGCTTTCTTGACCAATGGAGGAAGGGCTGCAGCCTTTTACTACTCTCCTTACTACATATTGTGTGACGCCGAGCGCGCCTAATGTGTCCCGGTAAAGTCTGCACCATAGACCCATTTGTGCGAGATTTTGCATCAGATACAGGCATACTATATGATTATCATCGGCTTACTGTTTGTTTTGGCATCATCTCTTCTGTTTACTGTTGGTCTGTCTACCCTTCATCTACCTGGTATCTACTTACAGTCGGTCTGCGGCAGGTCTTCCTTTGATTTTTCAGCAGTGCACGCTAGCATTCCATTACCATGCTGTGCTACCGCATTCCTTACTGTGACCGGGTACCCTGCCATTTCTAAATGGCACCCGTCCCTTTGCATCTTCAAGATGCCAAAACCCTTGGCCACACTCCTTTTTCCTTGTCCATGGACTCTCTGGTATCAAATATTTATCATATTGTTTATTAACTGTATTTCTACGGCGCTCATTCAAGCCTCTGGGGCGTCTTATGGTTTTACAAAGTCTACAGTGTAATTGCTGCTACCAAATAATTGTTACCTAATGGACTGGAAAAAAAGTGAGACTGAATTTGTCTGCCCTAATTCCTATGTTCTCTTTAAATTGAGCCCAAATGTCTGCTGGAAGTGCATTTGCATACAGGTCTCTGAAATAAGCACGCATGACACGAGATAACAGTATTTTTCGAAATGCATATTATGCAAGTTACCGTTGTCCAGAATAAAATGAACAATTTAAAAAAAAGAGCATTTTCTTAGCATTAATTGCAGAAATCGGCATTAAGAAAGCCAGTAGGTCTTCACTTACGCACAAGTATTTGTCTTTGTCAATGCCTTTTAGACATGCAGTATTGCAGGGAGGCTTCTGTACTGCATGGCTGAGAGTTACGAACAAATGTGCTATAACACGGCTAGTCCTGGCTGCGTCATAGCTTTTTGTTCTAGAGCCCAGGAGGGGTGGTCAACAACCACGCTGGATGGATGGTGCAAGCAACAACAGTGCAGAGGGGCTGGGCAAGCAACAACCATGCAAAAGGGATAGAGCAGGCAACAACAATGTGGGATAGGGCAGGAGGGACGAGCAAGTGACAAAAACGTGGGAAGGACAGGACAAGCAACCACAATGCGGGAGGGATGGGGGAAAGCAGCGCAGAAGAAGGGTGGTAGGCCCAGTGGACGCAATGATGTGGGATGGACAGGGAAAGCAACAAAAAAGCAAGAGGGATGGAGCAAACAAATAGATGAGAGGAGAGTGGGAGGGATGGGGAAAGCAGCAATGCAGGATGGACGGGGCAAACAGGCAACGCAGGCGGGGTAGGAGGGACTGGGCAAGCAACAATGCAAGAGTGGGTGGCAGCGACAGAGCAAGCTGGCAACAGTGCAGGAGCGGGGTTGAGTGGGATGGAACAACTAAGGAACAATGCAACAGGGTGGGTAGAACTGGACAAGCAAGCAGCAATGTGGGAAGGGGGTAGGTGGAACGAAGTGAACAAGCAGCAACATAGGGGGGGGGCCAGCAACAATGTGGAGCAGGTTGGTGTGAAGGTGGCTTGCATACACAAACACTCTTACAGAGGTCCGCCACTTAAAGAAACAAGTAGCTCTGAAAATGGCAGCTGTGGAAGGAGACTGGCAAGGAAGAGTAGTACTCAGGCCATGCTCAGGAGAGAGGCACAAGCACATGAAGTAGTGAAACTGGCAGGCACTGACTAGAGCAAAGCAAGATAGTGAGTGACAATGAAGTCAACCACTGGTAAACAATGGACAAGCTCTGAGCCCCATTTAAGTAAACAAAAAAGTGACGCACATGCTCTTTTTTTTCTGGTGAGACCTGAAAATGCATGGTAGGTGCCAGCCTGCAGCGTCTCAATCCACTTGTTCTTCTAGTACTTTGTCCCTTTTAGTACATTTACAAAGAAGCATTATTACCTTTTTGACCAAACGTCCCTTGCTGTGAAGTTTTGAAGGGAAGAGGCTCAGCTTCTGCTGCCTGTTTATCATATTCCTTTGATGCAGAACATTGTCTATACAAGTATGAAAAAATATTCTTGAAGCAGATGTTATCGTTTTATAATATGACATGGGACTTAAGGGAGTTTGGGGTGGTACCCCTTAACCTGAATTGACAAAATGTCTTTCTCAAGCTACTTAGCATAAAGAAGCACCCAATTATTTTTTTAATTTGCATTTCATTCTCATAAGAATTCTGTAATTCATGAACAAACCAGACTCTAATTTCCATGATTATATTGCACTTAGTTGGACAAAAAAAATAATTTGACAGCAAATTTGCCGGGTAAATATTCTGCATGCTATCTTGTTAATTAACTCCACTGTCTGGGGCTATATAAAATCAGTTTCCAGCCTTCTGGAGTTTAGCGCATAAATAAAAACCTTTACTTTATTTTCCCCAGTGTAAGTTCTGGTCTATGATGCACGTTTACAGGGAAATGGTGCCACAGTGCCTGGAACTGCAACCCCAGCGTCTGGTAACTCAATAAGAAATCAACTATAGAAGTGTAAACATTACCACTTAAGCCATGGATTTATTTGGTATATCAGAACTCCAAGCAACCTCTTTTTTGTTAGTGCTCAGTCAGAATTATTGCAAACTTTTTTTTTTTAGCACAGTAATGTTAAAAACACACCGATAAACAATTTAAAAAGCATACCACCTCATCGTTTGAAACATCTGCATGTTATATTTCATTGTAAAAATAAGTTTACCCTTCTTCCAGTACAACCTCAAGCCTATGCGCATTCAAGAGCAATACGTTTCTCAGTTTCCTTTTAGTACAACATGTACATGCATTGCTCCTAGCTCTAGAACGTTATGCATGGCATTACTATGATCGTGGAATAATTGAAAATGTTTCTGTAATCACCTTATTTTTTTAAAAAATCCACTAAGCTGTTGGAGGCCGCCAGAAGTTTGTAATCTTTCCTTCATCGGCATACAGCTGTTGGGCTGGCAGGTCCTCTTCTGGCAGCTGTCTTATGTAAGCATCCTAAGAAAACGGCACTTTATAGATTGACATGTGCGTGTGATAGGACTGCAAACTCCAGTTGTTTTTTTATTAATCACAGACCCTCGTGCCTTGGAATAATTGGTTTTGAAGGCCTCTCAAATTCATTACTAAACTCACGCCTTTGAGATTGGTTTCCTTTGTAAGGAGAGCTTAGACCGCTCTGATAATGTCACTAAAGTATCAGTGAGCCTAATATATTTCTAATAAATTATATTTGAGGCGAAAGTAATTGAAGATTTTAAAGAGTAATGCCTGCATTTTGTTGCGAAATTGTTCGTTATGAATTGGACAGCAGCTAGTCTGTCTCTAAGATGGTCGCTTTAAATCTTTGGAATGGCCGAGGTGGAGGTATTTGACCCTGCTTGTCATACAGGTTGATGAGTGAGCTCCTTTTAAAGATGCTCCAGAGGACATCTGCTTAAGATGTATGTGTTCGGGTCGGAGGCCGCTGACAAAATATACCTTGAATGTTGCAGCCATTTGGATTAATTATCTGCTTTGGCAGCTTTTCTGGCTCGGCTGTATTTTACCTTATGCATTTTCAAACCTTCCCAAATCTTCCCTACTTCTTGATCCCTGAGAAGTTAGATGTAGCCATATCACCCTAGAGAACACGCCTACCCAGTGAAAGCTTTGGTCAAACCCAGTTGAATATTACTAGTGGTGCTTAATTATTGATTGTAACGAGGAAAGTGTTGAATACTGTTGTATTAGTTACTGTTTGATTCCTTTATGGTTTCTGGCTAGGTAGTGCCTGCAGTAGCTATCTCACCTGTTCTCGTCCTCAAACTGAACTAAGACACCAGAGGGTTGCGTGTCTTCGATCTTTGTTGTCTGTCTAATATCAGAACTTCATAGAAATCTTCTCAGAGGAGCTTGACTTTATCTCTTCATTCATACACTCTGACCAGTTTGCTGTATGGGACACCTACCATGAACGTTCCAAGATCGGCAGCTGTCCTCATGCACTTGGCCAAAAGCACCCACTGTCTGTCAAAAAGTTCCATCCTAGGAAGATGCATTAATATCACCAGAGTGGCTTGTATCAGTGAACAGCTTGTCCAAAAGAGATTCGGATTTAAACTTAAATTAGCCTCAAAAGCCCTTATAAAATGTGTTCCACCATGGCAGTTATGGTCAAAAGTGAATCAACTTCGGGCACGCAGATTATCCATTCCTCCCCCTCATCCAACTAATTGCCAATCCGATGACACATCCAACGAAAACACATTAGGAAATGTAAAATCAGTTATATTACAAAGGTACGTTTTGACTAAACTACTTTGATATTCCTAAAGGTAATTGATGTGTGAGGAAATCAAGAATGGGTGAAATCACTTAATATTTTCCTGAAAAATGTCATTAAAATGGCACTTCAGCTTCTAGGAACAAATGTGTTTTGCTGGGATCTAATGTGACTTTTTCATGTAAGCATGAACTTCAGTTAAACAAGTCTAGCACATACCAACAGGAGATTGGTTTGAGAAGAACATGTGTCATGGGTGAAATATTGTCTGTGAATGAGTCTGGCAGGCAAAAATGACAAATCTTTTCTGAAAGCAACATTTAAGGAATTTCGTGTAAAGTTAAAGCGCGAAATACACCAGCATAATAAAAACCAGACCTATAGGAAATGCAGTAACTCTTGTAATCAGTTTCAGTAAAAGTCTTTCAAAGTAGAAAGGCTTCATCTGCATACGCTACAGCATTGTACACCGTGTTTGGACAATCATGTTCTGTGAACCAGAGCTTACTTTCACATGAAAAATAGACACACTTTTCAGTGTTGATCCATGCAGTGAAGCTGAATACCTGGCGAATAATAAACCCTGGGCAGTGCCTCAAGTACACGATTGTGCCTCTTGCCTCCTTCACATACACTGCTGTAAACCTTCCACGTGTTGCTTCGGGTTGCGTGGCGTGGATCCGCAGTGGCTTTGTGAACAGGAAGTCGGCTTTGAACACATCAAGAGATGTACGGCTGCCGTGCGCAAATCAAGCTTTTTGTCAAAGTGCTTAATTAGCTGTGGATATCAGTGTAAAGATGTATTTTTTTTAGGCAGTGTGAACTTTGTTTTAGGCAGTGTAAATACATTTTTTAGGCAGTGTAATTTTTTTTGCTCTTTTTTTTTTTAAAAGGATATTCTGCTATGGGGAAATTTATGAGAAGTTTACTTTTACCTACTAATAAATGTCTGAAATTGCATTCTTGAATTAATGCCTCTTTTGATGCATGTTTGTTTAACCGCTGTGGTGGCTCGTTTGGGTACTTTGTTTATAAGATGTCCCTTCTAAATGTCCTCTTTGATCCCCTCTTCCAGTAACAAGCTCCTACACCTGCGAGAAGCTAGAGAAAGAGAAGAATGAACTACAAGCCGCCTATGAAGGCATCCTTGAGAAACTGAAGGAGCAGCACCGGCTGGAGCTTGAGGACCGAGAGGAGAAGCTTAAAGACTATTACACCGAGGAGTTTCAGAAGCTGCAGAACCTCTTTGTGCAAGAAGCTGAGAAATATAAGGCAGAGCTACAAGGAAAGGTCTGTAATTGTAGAAAGAATACTCTACGTAAATGGCTAGACTGTTGTCCCCACAAATGCAAGGTCATATTGTGCCCATGAAGCAGGTGTCTCTACAGTTGTTGTGAGAGTGTGTTACATAGACCTGAATTTAGAGAGAGAGGGAGACCGAGATAGCAGAGGCTTGGCGGACTGATGAAGACCGATTGAGAAAGAGACAGGAAGAGATAGAGATAAATAGACACAGAAAGATAGGGACGGACAGATAGAAAGATATTGTTGTGTTGACAGTGGTGGGCAGATTCGTTGGTAAATTAATACAAGTGAGTAAAGGAAGATACATACACAGAGAGGAGGGCTTTGGGGAGACAGATGAACAGATAGAGGAACAGACAACAAGCATTGGTAAAGACCGCCTGCCTAACTTTTGTCACCATTTTGCTTTGCCAGTGGTTTTTAGCCACGCTGCACAGCAACACATATTCTGTGTAGTATGGTTGAAGGTTGAAAAACAACAAAAAAAATAATTTGAGGCTGCTTCCTGTGTAATTATTTAGGCATACTCACTACAAATGTGCGTGCCCAACAAAGGATGATGTATCTTTTTTTCTTCTTTTAAGGTATCGATCCGATTTGGGTCTGTAGCTAAAAATAAAATAAAAGCATTTTGTGTTTTTTAAAAGCAAGGAGTAGAAGCAACGTGCTTTCGAGTGGGTAACATGAAAGCAACTTGGTTGGTGGAAGGAGGCCGTGAAAGCTACATGGGGGAAGAGCAGAGGGAAGTGGAAGAAATGCAGAATGGGGAAGCAACACAGTGAGGGTGGTAGGGGTTGAAGCAACACTGGTGAGGGGTAAAGCAACACTGAGGGCGTGGGTGGCTGGAAGCAACAGTGGAGAGAGTGGAGAGCAGGGCAAGCAACACTGAGGGAGCGGAGAAGCAATTGGGAGAAGCACACATGAAGCACAACAGGGAGGGGAAAGGAGAAGCACATGAGGCGACAAAGCAACACGTAGTGCAGGGGGAGAGAACTGCATGAGGGAGGCAGCTCAAAACCACATGTACTGACGAAGTGCTTAACACCAAAGAAAAAAGCGGTTCTGGAAAAGCAATAGGAGGATACAGATACAAGCCAACCAGTAGATGATAAAAAGGCAATGCTCCACGGAGATCGAAAGAAGAGTTGCTAGCTGGAACCTAGATAAGCATGTAAATGAGTGACCGGTAAGCTCCTGTGGCAGGCTCCAAGCCCATCACTGTCCTTGGTAGACCACGATGCATCCTGCAGCAGGCAGCCCATGTGCTGTCTAGTGGTCTCAGCCTAAAAATGGATCTATGGAAATAGATTGATTGGAAAGGTAGAGGGAGAAAGATACATTGGCTTGATGTCGATTGGTAGATGATAGGTATATGTGTAAATAAATAGAAAGGTACATAGACACACAGCAGATAGCTGAATGTAAACGGATAGATAGGTTGGTGGAAGGAAGAAAAAGGTAGATTAAGCTTAGGGTGTCCCTTTTCGTTCTTTCTATGCCTAATTTGTCTACATCCTGTATGTTCCCGTGTTTTTCGCACCACCTGTCCATTTTCGTCTCTCTATTGCGGTTTCTCTCCCCGTTTCTTTCTTCCCATTTCACCTTCGTTCTCTCCACCTTTCTTTGTCTCTATCCTTCTAGATCTCCCGCTTTCATTGTCACTGTTCATGTATTTCTGTCTGTTTGTTGGTGCCTTTCTGTCTCCTCCACCCTTTGTCTCTTCTTGTCTTTCTGTCTGTCCCAGTCTCTTTTTTGACTTCTCCAAGGCTTTGCTCTCCCCTGTCTCTTCCTTTCTCTGTCATTCTTTGTCCCTCCCTCCCTGTATTTATTTCACTCCACTTTCCCCTACCTGCGCCTTGCATAGGTCTGTGTCCTTCTTTCTAACCTTGTAATTGTTCTTCCTCCCTGTGGGTTTCTTCTCATTTCTGCCTTTCGCTGAATTTGTATCTCCTTATCTTTGTTTTTCTTGGCTTCTCTCTTCCTTTCTCCTTGTCTTTCTTCCCTTGTCTGCCTGTCCTTGTTTCTGAGTGTTGTGTGCTGCGTGCTTTATTTTAGTATTGCAGTCCAATTGAAAAACTTTGGCCGTGAACAACTTTGGCTGGACAGGAGATTTATTTTGGTGGCTTTTTTTAAGCTGCATTTATGGCAACATTAGTCACTTAAATACCAAAAATTTGTTTTGCTTTACATTTGCAGTTTTACCTGTTAACAATACTGTAACTTGCAGTACTTGAAAATGTGTTTGTTTATGATTGGTGGCAGACTGGCAGTCGTTGCTTGCACAGATTTGTGCTGCTCTAATGGAATGTTGCTGCTTGTTGTTTTGTAGGTCGACGATCTTAATGCTACCCATGAAATCTTTCGACTGGAAATCGAGAACACTCAATTTGATGCAATAAAGCAACTCCAGGAACAATACGAACAGTCTTTTTCAGGTAATGGTAGTGATGCATGCCTTTTATCCAGGAGCTTGCTGTTATAGTGTTTAACAGTGCAACAGCACATGCTTTGTAGGTTTACAGCACCACACAATGTCAGACCCGCCAACCTTGAAACAATGTTCACCTTATGAGCCGAGGGTGGGGAGAGAGAGGTCTTGGAAGGTGCCTGAGCAGCAGTGGCTGGACCTTGGGGGAGAGAATGGAGCAGAGTGGGGTTGAGCGACTCCTCGGTACACCTCTGAAGTAGACAGTGGTGCATTTTCTCATACTGTACAAGAAAGCTACTATAGAATTACAGATGGGTTGCTGTCACTAACATGATTGTTTTCCATCCAGGGGTTCAAAGTGACATCATAAAGTACAGTCGATCCCAAGTTATCTATAGCAGAAACCATGTTATTCACAGTTAGTCTAGCTAGAACTTTGTTAGCGCAAACATGAGCACCTCTCCCCTTAACTGATGCCAAGGATTACTTGTGCTGGGAAACTGGGGTCATGTGGTGCACAACACGACCTTCTCAAGTATTGGGTATCTTTCATAGATTCACAGGCTTGAATCATTCCCCGTCGTCGAAGTGGGAGTCAAACGGTATCATAGTAAGCAGTATGTATCAATATAATGGACTGTAAAGGGAATGCAGGGTTCAGCTTAATAGCATATCTGTGTCCTTTAAAAAAAAAAAAAAAAAAAAAACGATCAAAGTTGAACAATGACCAATCAGGCAACAGTACCCTTAGAACACTCCCAACAGTGGCATCTTTGTTCGACTGTGCCACCACCGTCAACTGCATTGGCTCCAGTACCACCGTCAACAACTAACTCGTCAACGACGCAGCCTAGTCGTCGATGAAGTTCAAACAGAAGAAACCACCAATGTTTTTGCCCACGCCGTCAACACTACCTTTGACTACCTCCTCAGAGAATGTAGCCATCTCCAGAAAGTATTCACCCCGAATACAGATCTGGTAAAGCCTCCCCACTACAACCAAGCCACTTGTTGAACCTTCAAGAATCAGAGGACGACAATCAAGCAATGTTTGGTGCAGTCCACAACCCTCGGAGTTGTGCGTCAAATATCAAGATGAAGAGGATTAATATGAACCGTCTATCTCAACAGCAGTTGCGCTACCAATATCATAAGGTAGGCAAAGTGCGCATTTAATGAGTTAGAACAGTGATTCTCAACCTGTGGTCATGTGACCCTTGGGAGTCCATGACACCACTCACGGGGTCTGTGACTGCTTAGAAAATTAAATGACAAATTAATAAAGTATATATGTAAATTAAGAAGCAAAATGTAACATTGAATATTTGAAAGCATTCTGTAAGGGTGAAGGAATTTGTCAATGGAGGCTGGAAATTAAGTTGGTGTCCTCAAATTCATTCATGGGAGCAGTGCAAGTGCATCAGACAGGAAACAGTGTGGACAACAGGTGACCTTAAATGAATTTAGTAAAGTCCCACCTTTCTAATTAAAAATTTAAAAAATCTTATAATTGTGAATTAAATAGTTAATCATTTGTGTATTTGTTTGATGAGTGCTTGTTTCTGTATATTTGTGTTTTGTTTTGAGGTTCAGATCATAATTGCTAAGGCAGGTATCCCCGACTTCAAGTCATGACTCAGTGGGCTTCCACGGATTCCAATAAGGATTCAGTGGGGAACCACTGAAGTCAAATTATTCAGAACCACTAATTTAGACTGACTTCGCGTATCTAAGATTTCTGGAGAAAAAAGTATTGCCTGCAGCATGGACGCTTGATGCTCAGTGTGGGTGCGTGTGCATGGTTTGCTGCCACTGTGGGCAGCCTCGCTTTGTAAGTTGCAGCAGTAGATATCATGCAATTGGTAAAGGTTTTGTTATGGGACTTTGAAGTGGATTAATATTGGTGTATTATACATTTTTTTGCAGCTCCTTTGATTTGTAGCTAGGTGCACTCCACATCTCTGGCGCACATGCACATTCACATAAATGTAATATGATTTCTTAAGGATTATATGATGCATGTCTAAGGCTTGCTAAGTTGTTTACCTTTTACAGAATGGGAGTACACCACAATACACTGATCATATGCTGAAAGGGATGCAATACATTCCACATGACAAAGCTCTTGGAAGAAATTGCTGCTATTCAAGTTTTGTTGCATATCTTCCACCCTAGCACAGAAATGTCTCATTGATGCTCACTGATACCATAGTTCACATTCCAACAAAAAATATCGTTCAAACTTTAGGAACATGTTTGGTGACTTAGTTGAGCAAGAGTGAAACATTGTATTAATCTTATTAATTTTATTTTTAAAGCCAATGCCACACAGTTTTACAGGTATTTCCAAACATGAAAGCTAATAACACCAGTAAAATCAATGGTAACAATATGTAAAAATCCTATGTTGAAAAAATGGGGTTGTTGCATGGAGTTTCAGACTTTGAGTCTTTCATGTGTAGCTGGATTTATAAATAGTGAACCTTAACCCATTGCGTGCGCGCATTGGCCAACGGCCGTCGTGAGCACTACCTGGGTAGTGCTGCGCACGTCCGTTGGCCGACGCAGCTCCGCCCACGTAAAATTCCCACACGTGGCGGAATTCACGCCGTCGTTAAGGAGTTAAATCTAAAGCACATCCATGAAGAAATAAATGGCTAGATGGTACAGAAGCACACAGCATTCCAGCTGAAGGATGGACAAATGTGGTCTGATGAATGATCATGGTGCCTTAACGTAGAAACATTTGAATTATGCCCTTGTTGAAACTCCAAACCCACCCACAAAGAAGTTCTTATATCAGAAAGTGGCAACATAAAATGCGGTGATGGCCAGTCGTTTCACCTATCCATGTGTATGTAGAGGATATCATCACCCACAGAGCATTTGCTAACGAAACATATCTTCATACTCTTTTGTGTGTTTTTGTGCAATGAACACAAGATCTCCCGGTCCTAACTAGTCCTTAAAAGAGCACTGTCCCATCTAAATCTTGCATGCAAGTCACTGAAGCTTCTGGCTAATATTGATGAGGTTAGTTTAGATTCCTACTCTGACTAGATTCTCCAGCTTTGACTTGGATTACCCACACCCTTGACAAACAAATTAACTTTCAAATCCAAAAAACAATGTTTTTTGAGGAAGGGCAGGAAGAATACCTGTTGCTCCTTAGACCTTTGGTGTATAAAAAAGTTAACTCAAGAAGGCTTTGAGACTAAGAGGTGTTTGATTCAGTTGAAGAGCGATAAACTAGGAATTTGAAATGCAAAAGGAGTATCTTTTATGTCTAATACAAACAAGAAAGAATCTCACCAAAGGGTTTTTTTGAGATATTTTCAAATATCAAGCTTGCTGAGGCTGTCACATCTATTCCTGCCTCTCATAATCTTGACAGTTTTAAACTGTTAATATTTATAAGATGTGCTCACCCGCAGTCATGTTTTCCTTACACTTGAGGAAAAAGTGGGGTTAAATGCAACCCCCAGTGAACCAGAATTCACATCTACCTAGAAACAAATCCTTGGCATCTTAGATGAATTGACTTCACACCGCTGTCATACAGTGTCTGGCTAGAACCCCGTCGGTGCATAAACAGATTCTTATATCTTTAGACCCTGTATTTATTACAATTTACTCTGCTGCAAAATCTTAAACTAAAACGTGAGGAACTGAGTAACTTACTTTAAGATTCTAGTTTACAATAGTTCGGGAAATGAAACTGAAGTTACAAGGCAGCTCCAGTAGTTTTGTGGATTAACATGCTCAGCTAGTTATTAGAGAAATCCGGCCGCAAGTACAGCAACCATCACACAAGGAAAGCACAGGAATGTGCGATGAGAATTTGAAGGGATCCATGAAAGCCACTCCCTCTCCCTGGATTCACTTGGGTTTCTAGTTTTCAGGAATGCCTAGAGATAGATTTCCCTGGTAATCGGAGAATACAGACCCAAACATGTCCGCCATAACACTTGTCTCAGTAACAACTGATCATCGAGAATTCTCAACACATGGGTGAAAGCTTTGTTACTCTCCTCTAGAGCATGACCACACGTCACATAATTTTGATTGATTTTTTTTATCAGCTACGTGATAGTCCTCAAGGTAGCCTGCCACTAGGCCAAATGAACAGTACAGGTAGTGTTTTCGTTATTGTGGTTAATAATTCATCAACCCTCCATTATAGCAATGCTCCTGGGGCACAACATCACCCCCTCATGGTTCATAGTAAACTCATCAACTCTTCATTTCAGTGAGTTCTACTGGAACACTTTGAACTGCACCCTGGTGGGTTCTCTTTGTCACTGTCCTTATGAAGACCTTCTAATGATTTGATGAGGTTGAAATGATTTTTAGTTAAGCTCGGACAGGCTTCTGGCTCTTTTCATTGCTGTTCATAAATCTCAAATTGCCGAGTGGTGTCCATTCCCGCTACTTTGATTCCCAGTTGACTGTTTTTATTTGTGTATACGCTCTTCTCTATTTTTTCTCTTACATACCTGTGATCACTTAGGAACACAAAGTTTTTATTTACATTGGCTTTCATTTGTTATCAAATTTGCAGTACTTTGATAATTATTGAGACTATCGCTGGCTTTTTTTTTTGCCATTTGTATATAATGTGTGCTAGCTTACACTGTTGACCGTTAATTGGATATATTGGTGTAAAATATTAAATCATTGTATGTGTTCTGATCACCCAAGAATGTTCAGTGGCATACTCGGTTGTTCTTATTATACTTAGCACTTTCCTGACGGTGGCACCCGAGTGTGACAGCCAGCAGATGCCATGAGAAAGCCATACACATGCGCGCACACACATGCTTTTTTCTTACCTTGATCCCTACAACCAATCCCAGGAACTTATTGGCCTGGTCATACAGTTAAACCTTATCAGCACCACTGCTACTTCTTGTGCACAACAGGAGCTATGTTACTTTCCAAAACAGCTGCATCACCGTCTCCACACTCTGCAAACTGCTGTGGGAGTAGAGTGTGAGGTGGGGTGTAGCCATGACAGTCTTTCTTTTGCCTTGGGAGGGCCGATTGGGGGGGTGTTTCCCTCGATTTACCACTCATGGGGGAGGCAGTGAGCACCACTATGCAACCAGAATGGCATTCTGATGATGATAAAGCGGTGCAGCAAGCCATATGTAGATTGAGCCCCTCCCACCACCACCCCATGGGCTAAGACAGTCTTGTTTTGTCCTCCCAAAGTGGATGGCTAGTGTCATTATAATGCCTAAGAAAATGTAAGTGTCAATTCAGAAAGGGTAGCCAGGGGGATGCCCTGAACAAATAATTGAGCGATTTCCATTGGGTGGATCCCTCCTCCAGGAGTGCCTTCCTGTTTTGATTCCTGAGCCAGGATCCAATAGAAAAATGTGCAGGTGGGAAGGGGAGAGGCCCGCCTTTCTTTTTGGTGCCTCTTCCATGGAGCTTGCTGACCTTGGGGCTCAGCTGTTACTCCAAACAATCAGTTTTGTTTTTGATGACATCAACATGCAAGGAAATATATATATATATATATATATATATATATATATATATATATATATATATATATATATATATATATATATATATATATATATATATATATATATATATATATATATTATATATATATATTATATATATATATTGATATTGTTTTTAATTGCCTTGTGTGCGGGGGAAATTCTTACCTTGTACCCTGAGGTGAGGATCTGAAGGGGGAAGCCCCAGAGTGCTTCCCAGCACCTGCTGCTATAATTTGCTCGAACCATCATTTGCTTTCTAGGAGCAAATGTGAGTGGAATGGCCAGCTGGTCCTTAGCATAGAGGTGGACGCATGGTAGAAAGCGGTCATTATATCTAAACCATTAGTCCTAAAGAGCGCAGATTTAGTGTAGTAGAGGTTGCCCCTCAAGAAACATTGCGAGTGGACTGCTGGCACTGTAGGAAGGTATGCCTTCTGTGCTCACTAAGGCCTCTGAAATAGTAAGGAGCTTGGTTAAGTAAATGGTACAATGAGAGTTGAATCCTTAATCGGGTTCACTGCCACAGCAGACGTATAGTATACCTAGTGTTTGCTTATAGTTTACCTTCCAGCCACAATCGCTCTTAGATACCTTTGTAATCATTAAACCAAACCTTTTGCAATAGCTCATTAAAGGCCATCCTCCAGTATCCCATGTTCACTGCTCGACAAACTCCCTACACTGTTCTTTGTTGTCAGTCAAAAGCATCGCACAGTTCAGGCCAGTCACTCTGAAAGTTCATATATATATGCATGGCTCGAGCCTCTCTGTCTCGGTCTCTGTCTCTCTCTCTCTCTCTCTCTCTCTCCTCTGTCCTCTCTCCTCTCTCCTCTCTCCTCTCTCCTCTCTCCTCTCTTCTCTCTCCGTCTCCTCTCTCTCTCTCCCATGCCCTCTTTCTCACTCGCCCTCTGTCTTCCTGGGAACCCTCAGGACATGGATCTTTTGTACTCATTGAAGAGGACCACCATCCCCAGTCAAATCAGAACCACTCCCTCCCAGATTTGTATTGTAATTCATTTATATAGTGCTTACTACCCCTGACAAGACGTCAAAGCGCTTTTTCGGCGAGTAGCACGAGAGGCATGAAATTTCTAGCTGAAAGGTACATCACATTCATCCCCATGCTCTTCCAAGCCATACACATCCCTCCGTGCCCCCAACCCAGTCGTGTCTTCCAGTGATACTGTGTATATGTTGTCGGGCTTGTGTTCTTGCCTGATGCACAATACAAGTTGAAGTGTTCGTCATTTTTTATCCTGAGATTCGAATCTATTGATCTGAATGAGTTATGCAAAGAGTGCATCATATCCATGGGTTGGAAATAATGTAACCTGATCCACGTAGCTTCAGTAGATCTTCATGTTAACTTGATCTGAAAGGAGTCCATCACATACCGCCTAGTTTGCTGAACTCTTAAACTTTGTTGAAGCTTCAGTATATCAAAAATAAGAACAATCACACCATGAGAAAGCATTTTTTGCTCTTTTCCAAGCCGATCTGTTTTGATTTTGGCACGGGTAGAGCGCCAAACATTCATTTCAGATTGGTTTTGTGATCCCTCATTAACACTTCATCACGCACCTGATTTGCTCTGCAGTCTGCTTGCTGATGTTCTGTATGCTCTGGTGCTGCAGTATTTGTTGGTTACTATGCTTTCACTTCATGAGCGAGAGAACAAGTTCTCACATTATCGATATTAGAATATTCAGGGCACACCAGCTGTGCCCCTGGTTTACTTTGCCACATAGATTGTAATGTACTACTGCTCATTAGAAGGCGATCCCTGGCCCAGGTCTAGGAACATTCTTATTTCAAGGAAGGAATTGTACTGCTGCCAGACCATCACTCTCATATCAGCTGTTTTATATTTTAGGAGTACAGTTGTGGGATCTCCAGTAGAGTGGATGCGGCACGATTATCAACATCCAAGCATAATTGGACAATTTGTGCCCCCCTTTGGTTCACAGTCCTCATAAAGGTTGATCAGGCAATAGCCAAGTACCTTTGACATCGTCGCCAGTCGGTCTCTAGCTGAACGCTCTTGACATGTGATGAGTCCTCAAGAGATTACCTTTATTTTCAAGAGTAATTCTGTTGTAGTGCCATCAATATTTTGTGCTGTTAAGTGTAAAGTGCTAACCATAGCAAGAAGGTAGCAGTCATGAGTTCCAGGCTTTAGCTTGTTCTCCGTTATATATAAAGGGTTGACCCAACGGCACTGGGACCTGGGTAATTCAATATTACATATATAGGGGTCCCAGTTGGAACAAATTCTAGTATACAAAAGGAAACATTTTGGGAAAGAATCACATACTTAAAGACTGTATTTTCAGAGTGATGTTATTTAATTCACATCCTCTATTGTAGATTGGTTACATAAACATTCCTCCAAACAGTAAAATTATTCTTATTGCCCAAAGGAGGAGGGGCAAGGGAAAGAAGGACAGGAGAGGGGGTAGAGCAGTGAGGGTAGTGCGGGTATAGACAAGTTGCAAAAGAAATCATAAGTGGTCATTCATACATTTTGAAAATGATACCACAAAGGCATATTCGCATTGCCATTCAGGTAATTACTATATACATTCATATTCCTATACCAACACTTTGAACACAGCCAAAAAATGATCTGTTGTTAGTGGCTAGGTAATAGTGGTTGGTATGTCGACGTTTCAACCCCAATGTTGTAGGCTGATTCATGCCCTACTGCGGGGTCTTCATCAGGACCAGTGAGGACAGGGTGGTGGGGGATGTGGGCGGGCACCTAAAAGGCCACAGTGAGAGGCGTGGCCCCGTCTAGGACGTGTAGAGGGCCCGAAGGCTCCGGAAGTCAAGGAGAGCGTCAACCCGAGGGGACGGCCCTAGATGCCATCCTTCATCACGGTGATATAATCGAATAATGGTATCAGTGCTGTATTGACACACGAGCGCGGCGGTTTGTAACTTCTGCCGAAATCCGAGCACCAATCACAGATGTGTGGGCTGTGTCATTCTATGTGCACTTACGAGGTGGCATCTGGGGTCGTCCCCTCAGGTTGACGCTCTCCTTGACTTCCGGAGCCTTCGGGCCTTCTACACGTCCTAGACGGGGCCACGCCTCTCACTGTGGCCTTTTAGGTGCCCGCCCACATCCCCCACCACCCTGTCCTCACTGGTCCTGATGAAGACCCCGCAGTAGGGCATGAATCAGCCTACAACATTGGGGTCGAAACGTCGACATACCAACCACTATTACCTAGCCACTAACAACAGATCATTTGTTGGCTGTGTTCAATGTGTTGGTATAGGAATATGAATGTATATAGTAATTACCTGAATGGCAATGCGAATATGCCTTTGTGGTATCATTTTCAAAATGTATGAATGACCACTTATGATTTCTTTTGCAACTTGTCTAAACCCACACTACCCTCACTACTCTACCCCCTCTCCTGTCCTTCTTTCCCTTGCCCCTCCTCCTTTGGGCAATAAGAATAATTTTACTGTTTGGAGGAATGTTTATGTAACCAATCTACAATAGAGGATGTGAATTAAATAACATCACTCTAAAAAAACAGTCTTTAAGTATGTGATTCTTTCCTAAAATTTTTCCTTTTGGGTACTAGAATTTGTTCCAACTGGGACCCCTATATATGTAATATTAGCTTGTTCTCCAGCCTTTCTGGCCCTCTTAGTCACTGTAGACCACATTTTCCTCACCCTTGGCCTCTGAGCTGGAGAGTGAGCTAGTTATATCACCGTCCTGGTGATGCTGGGTAGATCATTAACATTCAATCCACTTTTTGGGTATCTAACTGTACCTGTGACATAGAGAAGCATGGTTGAATGAATGAATAAATATATAACATTTGTATTGCACACGCCTTTGGCCATGTGCTTCTTGATTGCCTGTGGCAAACTGCAGGAAGTGAAAGATGCTTAATCTGTAGATCATTTGAGCGTACGACTTTTGACCACAGAGTGGAGTTTAAGATGCTGTCGCTATAGCTGGATGTTCAGCACAGCACTATGGTGTCTGGGATCTTTGTGAGAAGCATCTGCCTCCCCTTCTCTACTTTTATTATTTTTATGCAGCATGGACTCTATTTCTGATAACTGGTAAAGGGCGAATTTGGTAGGATTGGCGTTTTTTCCATGCAATGTTTTCTATATCAAATACAGTATTTTATATCGGATACAATATTCCACTTGTGGCCAGTGTAGGTATAAGCGTCCTTGTGTAATGTCTTATTTGCAGAGCCCTAGTGGTAGTCTTACCCAAGCATTCTGGGCCTCCATTCTGCCCCTACATTGGGATCTTTGATTACAGGATTTCCTTTCTGACCTTTTCTGCTTATCCTTTCGCTTCTGGGTATCCTTTCCATACAGTCTTAGAAATATCACCCAAGTCTCAATAAAATGACTCATGCAGAGACTGTCTGGAGCTATTCTCTATCACCCTCCTCCTCTAATCCTCAAACAATTGTTTCTACTAACAGTCAATCACAGAATATAAAACTTTTATTACCCTTTCCAAGGTTAATTTAATTGTACGTCAGTTAGCTGTTTTCAAGACAAGCTTCACACATGGTCACTCTAGTGTCTACCCTCACACTCTTGAACACAGTCATGACATTCAGAAGCTACACTGGAGACTTCAACTTGCTAGCAAGTCAGCACTTGTTTTGAAATATTAGCACAAACGGAAATTTTACTTCAAAACTAGCACGAGCATTTCATTCCTTAGCAGTGCTCAGTCTTCCCGGGTCCTTGTTCAGCTGTTCTCAGGAGCTTGCCTGAGATTTCTGGCTACAATTTGTGTTCTACTAGCACGTCAGTGGAACAGGTGTGCTGCAAAAATTAAAAAATATATTGTGTTGGGTAATTTCTATTTTGACCTGTTTCTTGTTATCCCTGTGTGCAATGTGGAGCAACTTTGGTGGGTTGAGACTCTGTGTTTGTTCCCTGGAGTGAAATAAAGGGGCAGGGAGAAGACCATAGTGAGGTTGATTCCAGACTCCGAATCCTTGGCATTCGGCATGCAGGTGCCAGTCACGGGTATTCTGAACAAAGCTTGGGCTCCAGAACTTATTCTACAAATTAAGACCTTCTCTGGCTCACCTGGGAGTTTTTTTTTGTCTAAGGGTGTTTGTGGAGCACTACGTGGCTGTATTGGTGTAGATGGGATATTTCAATATATGGGCTCTAACCAATTTTGTCCATATTTGGCAGTCCTTCAAAGGGCCAGTGCAGTTTTAGACCTGGTTTTGTCAATTTTGATTACTCTAACTTGGTACACACGAGCTTTCTACAGGATCTGATTCTTGGCCTACAGAATGGAACAGACCCTCCTCTTGACCTTTCCAAAACACCAAGATCATGTTTTTGGTAATGTGCGAGTTCTCGATTGACCTCCAGATGGAGAGCATACATTTCGAATTTCCCTGCATAGTCCACCAAGCTTATCACTATATAAGTCCACTTTTTTCACAAAACAAATGTGTGCACCACACCTCAACATCTGTGAGATCTTGCACTGGTGGAACCTCAAATATCTGCTCTGGTCCACCTAGCTATGTAAACATTTTAACCTTTTGTCATCTGATCCAGGATAATACAAAGTTGAGAAAGGAACATTGGCTGTAATGATAAATAGCCTGTTACTTTGGTTTCTGTGCATGCGTGGTATCAACATTTGTGTACTCCCATTATTCAACACCACTAAACCTTATTCGTAGGCACACGTGCAGTAAATTAAGTAATCAAATTGTCACAATATGGGGGAGAACAGCATTGGGCAAGAATGACCTACAACTTCATAAGGCATTCACTATTAAAGAAAGTTGCATGCAATGTGTGTTCATTGCGATGGTGCTATACCTGGGCCATCAGAACTAGTCACTAGACCTTCATTCCTTGCCTGGGATAATATTCTCTACTCTGATCTGGAACGTATTTTCCTGTTCCTACCCCCTTTACCTAAACACAGCAATGCCCCTGCGCTATACAAGTGTATGAGATATTTGGAGAAATGACATATATATAGAAAGCACTTTCATTCAGTATGCAACCACACTTAGGAATTGTTTTTTGAGAATCCGTTACTCCAGGTTCAGGTACAACAGTTCCGAGAAAGAAAGAAAAAAGTTCCGTCCTTGATATTCAATCATGGGTTTATTGTTCCTTTGTGAATGCATTCGAGTTGTCGTATTTTGAACAACTTTCAATTTGTTTAGAACAGTCTCGCTTATAGAAGCAAGTAAAGCATTGCAATATTACAAGTGGCTGATGACCTAAGCTTGGACTAATGTTTTCCCTCACCTCATGCAGTAGGATGGGAAAGACTCTTCGTAGCAGACGCAACATATAAAAGCAGATGCCGCTGGTGAAGCCTACCTGTTCTTCCATAGTGAGAGCTTGGTCGAAGCAAACACCCATGTTTTTTTTACAGACAGTTTGGGAATTGGAGCTTGGCCAAGTTCAGAGGGTCACCAGTCGGATGTCCAAAGTTATTGCATCTTGCCTAACATCATATTTTCAGTTTTGTTGGCATTTAGCTGGAGACAATTCTGTTATCCATGTTGCAGTGGCTGTCATACCTGCTGAGAAACATGCTTTAGCATTGATCAAGTCCTGGTCAAGGGTAATAATTAGCTGTGTCATCAGTATATGTGGTTGGAAGCCACATTTTTAATAAGGTTGGCAGGGGGGTGGCACATAGATGTTAAAACATATAGGGCTCAATCAAGATCCCTGTGGCACCCCTTATTTACTTTCAAGGTGTGTGATTTATAGGATCCCAGATTGATAGTCTGGGTTTGATTGGTTAAGAAGTCTGTGAACCAAGCTAGTGCTGGCCGTGGATACCAGCCTCCTGAAGTCTTTGCAGCAATCTAGGATGAGAGACCGTATTGAATGCTGTCCAACAGCACAAGACATGAAGGAATGTTTTTATCTAAGGACAATCCGATTAGGGCAGTCACAACGACCAATGTAGTCTTAGTGCTATGCATGGGTCCAAAACCCGACTGAGACGGGTCCAACAACTTGTCAGATTCAACCTGTTCCATAAGTTGAATATTAATTTGGCCTTCCAACAGCTTACCTAATGATGGAGAGAAATGAGACGATAGTTGGTAAGCTCCGTGGGTAATAGATTGGTCTTGTTTTTGAATAGGGCTGACCAGTGTTGCTTTCCAGGCAGAAGGACATTTCCTGGTAGAGATGGATAGGTTGAATAATGAGCAAATAGCCGGGGAAGTTGAAAGGATAAAGATGCGACAATACAGGGTGGGAAAATGTCCGCCGGAGACCCCGATTGAGAATTTGCCAGTAGATTCAGGCTAGAGTCAGATGAGAGTGGCTTAAATTTGCTTAAGGTGGAACCATTGGAGTGTGGACCAGGAGCAGGGATTGAATTGGTCGCTGCCTATTTAGGGGGAGTTCTGATAAATTTAGTTGATTTTACCTTCAAAGTGATTTGCAAAGGAGTTAACAGAGAGCTTGCAATGGTACAATCTCCTGAGAACAGGCTTGAGGGTTTAAGGAGGAGTTCAGGACTTCAAAGAGCACTTTGGTAGAGTTGTCCGCCTGATTGATTGAAGTACATCAGAATTGGCCGAGGACTCACCATGGACGTTTTAATCACCCAACAGAGGATGATGTGTGGATGTGAAGACGTGGAGAGCAATGTATTCTGTAAGAAGCTGGCTAAAATCTTTTTTTGGCCCTGGAGGCTGATATACTAGGGTGCCCTTCCAGATTCTTTGGGAGAGGTTTCAACTCTAAAGACACACATCTCTGCCCAATCTGTGTGTAAAGTATCAATAAACAAGACTTTGATGATGTCGATAAAGATGGCAATTCCAACACCTGCCTTACCTTCTCTATCTAGTTTCAACAGCCAGTAAATGTCTGGGAGAGCTTGTGATACGGCTGGTGAGGTGGTAGAATTCAGTAAAGTTCGGTGAGGAAACCAATGTCAGGTGTAAGTGAAGATAGCAGGTCCCAGACGTCAAACAATGTTTAGAAAGAGACTTGATGTTACAAAGGAAGCCCATAATGTGGGAGGAGTTGGGGTAAGGCATTGGTGCAGGGGAATCTGTAAAGGAGATAGTACTCGAGGGAGCCAATGAGTTACGAGTTACTGGCGGCTGCAATAGAATCTGCTCCCCCAGTCGTAGGACACTCATAAGGACATTAAAATTTACATTTAATACTGATGACGGGCCCTTCTAACTGAGGTGGAAAAGCAGAATTGCATGAAGTATTTATGCCATCTGGATGTGGGCTGACAAGTGGAGAATCCTAACCTAAGATCTGTGTGTAAATGTCAGAGGGGCAGGGGTCAGACGGGCTTGCCTTTGGTGCGCCGTCCTTGCGTCCGTTGCATGTCCGCGCTAGCCTCATCTTTAATAGAGGAGCGGGGCAGACAACTAGACTGCTAACCCCTGCAACAGCAGGCAAACGGGAAGTGAGGTCACAACAGGCTTTCTCGCCAATCAAACGACACAAGTCACGGTGGACCAGAGAGGAGGTAAAAGGAACAGCATAAATATTAAGATAGTTCAAGTTAAAACAAATGCGGCAGTAATCATTCAGATTGTCCGTCCCCCCCACCCCCCACATACACTTAACAAGCATTTGCAATGCAATAGGTCTCGCATTAGGAAAGTTTGAGCCATTGGTATTGTAAATTACACATTTTTTTATTATGTGTTGGTTTTGAAAATAGCAAAATTATTAGCTTTGTCATTTACAATGCCAATAGTTTTAACTTTCCCAAATGTGACACCTATAGCATTTGTAATGCAATATGTGTTATATTTACGTGACTTATATGTATTGATATTACAAATAACAATGGCTTTTAATGTTTTTTAATAATAAATACTTAAATAAAAGTTATTGTAATTTATAATGGCAATAGCTTAAACTTTTGTAAATAACTTTTGTGAAGATTACGTTCAGTGTATTTTACTGTGACGAAAATCCAAGAACAGAAGTGAAATATTAACATCTTTTTGTGACATTTGTAATAAAGCTTGAAACATTGAGAGAACATATTTGAACCAGTTGTTGTTGAATGGTTGCACAGATCGATGCTGTGGTGGCACTGATTGACGTTGTGATGGCGACAAGTGATGCTGTAGCATTCAGTGATGCTGTGGTAGCGCATAGTGATGTTGTGGTGCCCCTGAGTGATGCTGTAGTGATGCGATAGATAGATAAAGGGAGGGCGATAGATAGAGGGAGGGCAGTAGATAGATAGAGTAAGGGCGATAGATAGAGTGAGGGCGATAGATAGAGTGAGGGCGATAGATAGAGTGAGGGCGATAGATAGAGTGAGGGCGATAGATAGAGTGAGGGCGATAGATAGAGTGAGGGCGATAGATAGAGTGAGGGCGATAGATAGAGTGAGGGCGATAGATAGAGTGAGGGCGATAGATAGATAGAGTGAGGGCGATAGATAGAGTGAGGGCGATAGATAGAGTGAGGGCGATAGATAGAGTGAGGGCGATAGATAGATAGAGTGAGGGCGATAGATAGATAGAGTGAGGGCGATAGATAGATAGAGTGAGGGCGATAGATAGATAGATAGATAGAGTGAGGGCGATAGATAGATAGATAGATAGAGTGAGGGCGATAGATAGAGTGAGGGCGATAGATAGAGTGAGGGCGATAGATAGAGTGAGGGCGATAGAGTGAGGGCGATAGAGTGAGGGCGATAGAGTGAGGGCGATAGAGTGAGGGCGATAGAGTGAGGGCGATAGAGTGAGGGCGATAGAGTGAGGGCGATAGAGTGAGGGCGATAGAGTGAGGGCGATAGAGTGAGGGCGATAGAGTGAGGGCGATAGAGTGAGGGCGATAGAGTGAGGGCGATAGAGTGAGGGCGATAGATAGAGTGAGGGCGATAGATAGAGTGAGGGAGATAGATAGAGTGAGGGCGATAGATAGATAGAGTGAGGGCGATAGATAGATAGAGTGAGGGCGATAGATAGATAGAGTGAGGGCGATAGATAGATAGAGTGAGGGCGATAGATAGATAGAGTGAGGGCGATAGATAGATAGAGTGAGGGCGATAGATAGATAGAGTGAGGGCGATAGATAGATAGATAGATAGAGTGAGGGCGATAGATAGAGTGAGGGCGATAGAGTGAGGGCGATAGATAGAGTGAGGGCGATAGATAGAGTGAGGGCGATAGATAGAGTGAGGGCGATAGAGTGAGGGCGATAGAGTGAGGGCGATAGAGTGAGGGCGATAGAGTGAGGGCGATAGAGTGAGGGCGATAGAGTGAGGGCGATAGAGTGAGGGCGATAGAGTGAGGGCGATAGAGTGAGGGCGATAGAGTGAGGGCGATAGATAGAGTGAGGGCGATAGATAGAGTGAGGGTGATAGATAGAGTGAGGGCGATAGATAGAGTGAGGGCGATAGATAGAGTGAGGGCGATAGATAGATAGAGTGAGGGCGATAGATAGATAGAGTGAGGGCGATAGATAGATAGAGTGAGGGCGATAGATAGATAGAGTGAGGGCGATAGATAGATAGAGTGAGGGCGATAGATAGATAGAGTGAGGGCGATAGATAGATAGATAGATAGATAGAGTGAGGGCGATAGATAGATAGATAGATAGATAGAGTGAGGGCGATAGATAGATAGAGTGAGGGCGATAGATAGAGTGAGGGCGATAGATAGATAGAGTGAGGGCGATAGATAGAGTGAGGGCGATAGATAGATAGATAGATAGAGTGAGGGCGATAGATAGATAGATAGATAGATAGAGTGAGGGCGATAGATAGATAGATAGATAGATAGAGTGAGGGCGATAGATAGATAGATAGATAGAGTGAGGGCGATAGATAGATAGAGTGAGGGCGATAGATAGATAGATAGATAGATAGAGTGAGGGCGATAGATAGATAGATAGATAGATAGAGTGAGGGCGATAGATAGATAGATAGATAGATAGATAGAGTGAGGGCGATAGATAGATAGAGTGAGGGCGATAGATAGATAGAGTGAGGGCGATAGATAGATAGAGTGAGGGCGATAGATAGATAGATAGATAGATAGAGTGAGGGCGATAGATAGATAGATAGATAGATAGAGTGAGGGCGATAGATAGATAGATAGATAGAGTGAGGGCGATAGATAGAGTGAGGGCGATAGATAGAGTGAGGGCGATAGATAGAGTGAGGGCGATAGATAGAGTGAGGGCGATAGATAGAGTGAGGGCGATAGAGTGAGGGCGATAGAGTGAGGGCGATAGAGTGAGGGCGATAGAGTGAGGGCGATAGATAGAGTGAGGGCGATAGATAGAGTGAGGGCAATAGATAGATAGAGTGAGGGCGATAGATAGATAGAGTGAGGGCGATAGATAGATAGAGTGAGGGCGATAGATAGATAGAGTGAGGGCGATAGATAGATAGAGTGAGGGCGATAGATAGATAGAGTGAGGGCGATAGATAGATAGAGTGAGGGCGATAGATAGATAGAGTGAGGGCGATAGATAGATAGAGTGAGGGCGATAGATAGATAGAGTGAGGGCGATAGATAGATAGAGTGAGGGCGATAGATAGATAGAGTGAGGGCGATAGATAGATAGAGTGAGGGCGATAGATAGATAGGAGTGAGGGCGAGAGATAGCCGCCCGCACTTCCTACCAACTTCTGGCTTTTTCCCAAGGAGGTGCCTTTGATACCCGTGGGGACTGTGCGAAACCTGAGGGTGAGCTTTAACGATAAGCTGAACCTAGAATCTCACGTCAACAAGCTGGTGGGAAACTGCTACAATCTTAATATAGAGTTGCGGAAGGTGCTACAAGTACTTCCCACTCAGGCCAGAGCATCAGTGGTCAGGAGTGTCATCATGAGCCGCCTGGACTACTGCAATGTCTTGCTACTGGAATCCCCAAAATATCTGCTGAAGATACTCCAGAGAATCCAGGCGGCCGCAGCAAAACTTGCCCTTATGAGACCACGCTGATCATCTTCTACTCAGGCTATGGCAGAGCTGTACTGGCTCCCGGTGGCTCTAAGGGTACAGTTCAAGTTCCTCTGTTTAGTGTTCAAGGCTCTACATGGACTTGGACCCAAACCTATACAGAAGATGTTCGGATGGTATGCCCCTATACGTAACCTCCGCTCCTCCTCAGCAAATCTGGTGATCATTCCAAAAACAAAGAGGGTAACAATGGGGGGGAAGCATTTGGAGTGGCAGCTGCCCACCTCTGGAATAGCCTCCCCCCTGAATGGAGACAGATACAGGATCTAAAGCTGTTCCGAAAAAAAATCAAGACCTGGCTCTTCCCCCAGAGCATAATATCCTCAATTTGAGGCACAGCACCCCTAGTCAGTAACTTAGGTGTCACAGTGCCAGGATGCCCGTAGGGTTACAGCCCGCTTTAGAAATGCTCATACATTACATATGCATTTTACTTAAACCATGACTAGCTAGAATTTAAGTGTTTTAAGAATGTTAATACTTTCTAATTTTGGTTGTAATCATTTATATTTTTACACATGGTATTGATCTTATGTGGGTATGTATACTTATATGGTTGTATTTTTAAGCCGAATTGTTATTTTTTCATTCCTACCTCTTTGTTGTTTACTACCCCATAATGTAGTTCTTTATAAGAATCAAGGCCGAAATTAAGATACATATGGCAACTGACAATACTCGTAGTTCACTAGCATGCATCCTTATCTGGGCGGGGACATGGATGTTCCTCAGTTCAGGTCTAAAAACTTCCACTTTCAATGAACACTATTCAAATAAGTGAAAAGCTTTGTATGTTAAAGGAATACGCTGTCGTGAACTTTGAAGTAACATTATCATACCTAACACGTTGTTTGATGCCTGCTTTACGTGCCTAATATTTTTAGGCTTGGCTCGTGTCGTACATGGGTTCTAAGATCCAAGCCAGGTCCTTGGCGCGGCACTTCCAGCTCGCTTACTGGCTCGCCCCATCTAGTACTCACCACTGGCGGCCTTTGCTTGCCCTTGGCTCCTGCCTGGTACGGCTCTCGCAAGTCCTTTGAGGTAGCTTGTCGGGCCGGTTTCTTCATTGCCTGCCACAGGTGACGACTTCGGGTTCTCGGTCGCTGCTGATGCTGTCGCCTGGACGATGTCCCATATGTCTTCGATGGCCCTTAAATTCCAATTTATAGCACCCCCAACCTCTTTTTCAGCATGAACCCTGGAAGCCTCATGCGCGGGGTCCACCTCCAAAAAGGTCACTTCTGCAGTGCTCTCTACTCCGGGTGGACCCTGATTCCCTGATGTGGGATGCCCAAGGGTCTTCACATAAGTCGTGACCCCGGGAGCTACCCGGTACCCAGATATGGATGCCTCTGTACAATGCATTACAGGCAAAACAGCAGATATCCACAGCGCCAACAGGACCCACATCAACTCCATCACTAAATAGGCAGCTTCGACCGTTGCTAGGAACTCTCGTTGCTGGCAACGAGCTTGTCCGTCTTCTATGTCGGAGTTGGACTGAGGAAGCGACCATTTGTGTCCGTCTTCTCTGTCAAGAGGAACCCAGTGCACGGAAAATATTTTTGTGTGGCGTAATTACCGGTCTGCATCTTCAGTCGTTGAGTGACAGCGGACTTAAGGCTGACAAGATAGAAAATCACAAAAGTAAAGAGATCTATGTTTGAATGGTAATGAAAGCGAAATTACCGTGCAGTGGTCGAAGTGTATTTAAAACCAGAGGAAACGCTGTGCCCGCCTCCCTGCTCGGGGCCGCGCTGCCATTGGCGGACCCCTGAGGCAGGAAGCCAGGCAACGGGAGAGAAGACGTAGGCCGGGCCAGAAGAAAGAAGGAAGTCCCGCCTGCTGCTGGGCTATGATTGGCTGCCCGCCGGGATGGAGCAAAGAAGCCGAGTCCTCCCGCGGCCCGAGGCTCCCGTGAGCTACGGAAAGCCCCGGGGCCGCCCCAGAGAAGAGAAATCCTGCGTAGCCGGTGAGTGGGGTCCGGTGCTGGTGTGTGTGTGTGTGTGTGTGTGTATGTGTATGTGTATGTGTACGATTGCGGCGGCGGCAGGGGGAGGGGGGTCTTTGTATGTGTGCGTGCGTGTGTGTAGGTGCGCTGGTGTGTGTTTGGGGGTCTCTGTGTGTGCGTGTAGGTGCGCTAGTGTGTGTGGGTGCGGGGGCGGGGGGGTGCCTGTGTATGCGTGTGACTGTGTATGCGTGTGGCTGTGATGTGCGCATGCGTGAGTGTGGGTGCGCGTGCACGCAGCTGAATCCAGCCGGAGAGAAGCGCGTGGCAGTTTCTTGTCCTTCATTCCCCCGAGTCAGCTAGCTATAGTTCTCCACCTGGACCGCATCCTTCGGATGCGTATTCCCAGGCTCGACCTAAAAAACGACTTTAAAAGTTGCTAGCACTTTTGCATAGACAACTGTGGATGGTTTGCTCCTGGCCATTACATGATGATGTCCCATGAGCTTTCTTCTCAGGATCTACACTCCCTTCTTTCCTAGGGTTTATTTGGATATAACTCGGGAATGCGCAATCAATCTCTCTTCTCTCCCTTACTTCAGTCCTCATGGTTTGAGGCCTGAGAAATTTGCCTATTACCTAGGTTTGAGATCTGAGTTGAGATTCTAGAGCAATCTCACATGTCGAGCTTCATTCAATCTCGCACTTGACATTTATGAATGGTAACCCCTATCATGCACCCTGATCATTCTACAGCATGCTAACAGACCTGATTGTGTTTTTTCAGAACTCAAGCGCTCTCAAGAGCATGAGAAGTCATTGCTGGAAGAATCACTCACAGAACAGCAGGCCGCATTGCAGGTTTGTCTAAGTTCCTGAAAAAGTAACATCTGTTATGGGCATGTTTCTAAAATATCTTTTATACTAATATTAACAAATAAAAATAACTGTTTGTTACAGAAAACAATTGATGAGCTGAAAAATGAAAATGATTCGTTACGAGAAAGAATGAAGACTGAGGAAGAGCAAAGGAAACTGGCCAAAGAAAAATCAAATCAAGTAGGTTTACTTTGAGTATTTTCAGTAAATTATGTACAGATGAAAGAAAGTCTGTCTACTGCAGCCACGTGGTCATTAACAGAAGAGTTATCAGATGGTAAGGGAAACTCCCTTCTGTGTATGTACTTATCCTTTGGGTTCATGATACTAAGGGAAGACATAGATTTGGTGTTTTAAAACACTTGATTCCTCTTTCCACATTTGTAGCTCTTCTTCACTGGACCCAAAGTGTTGCCCCTTTTCATTTCGTTCGGGCATGACTTGTTCACATGGGGAGCAGGGTCAAGACTGATTGGCATATGGCTGGGTCCAAACTGGGGTGGCATGGTGAGCAAAAAAAACCAATGGATTTAACGCAGATCTATGACTGGGGGTGAATGTGTGACAATGTTCAGTGTTCTGACCATCATCTTTCTGTGTTGCTATAGACACCTTTTTCATTTGCACCAAACTAACCCCCTTTGGTTCTTTTTCTTACCATGCCCCACTTCGTGACGTTTATTCTATTCTAATGATGTGTTCTCTAGAAAGAATTCTGTTATTTTCTCTACTGCATCCATTACAAATGTGATTTAACTCATTTAAATGTGAACACTGTTCTAGCCACAGTCATTTCCCTCAAGGTCACGGTTTCCAGAGAGCCATTGTGACTGTAACTCTAAATGCTGAATGTTCCTGCATTACAAAAAAATTCAAAGAAAAATGAAATTAAAGTAAATGAATACTGTCTGATGTGAAAATGAGTTGCACGTCGGCCCGTAAATTAATGGAATGGTTCAGGGCCGATTGAGGGAACGTGTTTTTGGGTTAATGATATTGTCCTAGCCTCAACAGTACTTGGAGTGCGCACCCCGTCTAATATATACTACAACAGTATGCTTGAGCATAGGTTTGTGGTTGATCTAAATAGTAATTAACCTCGTCTAACCAGACCTTGCATTGTTTAATCGAAGATAGGATACCTGCCTTAGACCAAGACCAATTTGCATCCATCTTATTTGCCTTCCACCTTCACATCTATTAAAGTCCTACAACTTCTGTAAGTTCAAAATTTGACTTCCCTCCCTTTACGGCACACAGCTGATTACCAAACCACCTCCCTAGATGTTAAATTCATTCATCCTCAAAACCTTCAGTATGCAAAAATCCACAACACACACAACTTTGACCTCCCCATGCCCTGTTCAGCCATCCTTTCAAATTCTATCCCTATTTCTGCCAGCAACCATCACCAGACGACTTTAACTCTTTACATTTCTACGGTCTACTATGGCATGCCTAAATATGCCCCTTTTCACTAATAAACTTGTATGCTTTCTTATACTCAAACCTATAAATGTGTTTCTGCTGATTCTGATCATCCTACCTCAATGCTATGCTGCAGTTTTCTTCCCAGCCACTTCTCATTTGTTCGACTTTTATTCAAGCTTCATTTAGTAAGTCCTACAGTTAAAACGTATTGCAGCCATAAGTGTGTTTCCTTTAATGATCACCCACACATAAATAGTGCTTAGTACCTTTATCTTAAATTGTTAAGTTTTTGGTGATGAAATGATGGAATGTCTACAGTTTGTTTCATTTACGGCTTGTTGCTTTTAACAGACAGCAAACACATTTCAGTTACATGTGCCAAGATGTGTTCCGCTTCGGTACAAATAACGTAAAAGGCCTTTTCCAGTTTTGAAATACATGGGTCATTGTAAGACAGTCAAACGTATTTCCTGACGTATGGTGGCTTATTTTAAGGAGATGTGCCACCTTATCGTCCAGTAGGAGGTGATGTGGTCTGATCCTGATGATGTGCAGGAAAGTCTCCTTGTATTTAGGCTACAATTTGTCAGCACTATGCTCCATCTGCACTTCGGTTGAAATAGTAGTAAAATTGATACTTGTATAGCGCACTACTCACCCGCAAGGGTCTCAAGGCGCTTGTACGAATACCGCTGTGGAACCCATCCTGGCTTTCCCTATAAGGGGTCCACTCCTGGGCACCCCCAAGGTGGAGGCCAGGCATCCTTTGCGTTGTGGGGGCCGTTGTGGAGATTAAGCAAGCTATTGCCCAGAGTTGCAGAGTGGGACTCCATGATTGGAATAGGCACTGAGGCGAGAATTATCAGGTCCATGGAATTTTTGAGCCCAAGACCCGCCGAGGCAGGGTATTGAACCCTGGTCCCGGGCTAGACCTCTGCATCAGGGTCTGCCGCTCTAATCATTGAGCCACACTTCTCCAGAGTCAAAAATCAGCAATTTATCACTAGGGCTTTTTATTTTTAATATAGCAGGACATCTTTAGATAAGACGCAGGTAAAGATTTATTTTGTCATGTTTGGATCCTTATAGTAGGTAAATTTTTATTTGAATGTAGTTGTATATAGCGGTGACGAGTCCCAGACTGAGGGTCTTAGCATTGCCCGATTTGGAAACATTTAACAAACATGTAGTGTAATCAGTGTGTTACAATGGTGGTGTTGTGCCAATACTTTACACTTTGACCCTGGCTGCTCTGTGCCAAGCTACCAAAGGGTGAGCACAGGTTACCTGACAAGTGTGTCGTATTCATCCTAGCTAGGACGATGGATTCTGTCTGGCTTTTGTGCGTCCCAGCCAGCCTGAAACCGCTGGGTTTAACATCGGCAGAAAGGATGTCCGTCACCGTTGTGACGGAGTAACCCGCCCACGGAGATCTAAATCAGGTCCCAAGTCTTGGAGATTTAGCTATCAGCACATAACACAATTCCTGGCATCACTCCTTTTCTGTGAATAAAATTGTTGAATATTTACCTCTGCTAAACCATGTTACCGTTTTACAAAATAGTTGGGTTTCTACTGTGCAAAACATGGAACGTACGGTGAGGTACCTTCCCTATTACGCTGTTATCACCTCATGGACTTTATCGTACATCTGTATGGCCAGCATTTTAAGGTGGTTGGGCAGATATTGGGTAAACTCCTTTGAAGCTACTGAAAAGCCTACTTTTTTGTTATCCTTGTACTTTAGGTGTTTGTTGACAACAGACTTGCTGTGCTTAATATAGACTTGGAATGGGCGTTGTGTTCGTCTTTGTTTATGCTTTGATGATTGTATTGACCATCTCAGATCCCTGCGCCTGACTCAGTGTCTTTCCTCCCTATTCTTGTGTTTGCCTGGTCAAAGCGCTTTTTAATCTCATAATCTTTTGATTGAATGAGTTGTATCATTCCAGTGGTGAATTCAGGCCCTTACATTGAATGCACGAGGTACTCTCTCTCTCTGTCGCAACCTGTTCTCTCTCTTTACTCGCCCCCACTCTCATTATTACAATAAACAAGCATTTACAATGCAATGGTTTTGCCTTTGTTAAAGTTAGAGCGATTGGCATTGCTCTTGACATTATTTTTATTTATGTTTTTTTTTAACATAAATAAATGGCATTGTCATTTACAATGCCACTAGCTTTATCTCTCGCAAATGACACACACCAACACCCACAGAGAGCCCCCCCAACACACACACCCACACAGAGCCCCCCCACACACAGCCACACAAAGCCCCCCACACACACCCACACAGAGCCCCCCCCCACACACACACACACACACAGTCAAAATAACGTATTTTTTGGGGGGGTTAGAAATTGGTAGACACCCGCCTGACTCGGGTATATTGGCACGTATGCAATAGTAACGGAGAGAGTGTGAGCCAATTCAGAGCCTGCTCAGCCGCGAGGGCACAAGCGTCGGCAAAATCTAGGAATATTATGACTCATGAGCAAGTAAATATAGTGGGGGGCGGGGGGGTGTAAATGTAGGGACAATTTGGGGAAGAACATCTCCAGGGACAAAACTGATGATTGGTGGAATACCCTGCAGAACTCCTTTCCACTCAAGGTGGGTACTCCCAGGTAGAAGAAATATAATCTGTTGGATAAACGATAACCATCAAGGAGGAGAACTCCCAACTGGCTGAAATGTCCACCGCTAGTATGGCAATGAACATTGTTCCACCAGAATGGTGGATGGAAATGAAACCTGCAAATCTCTAATCCAGCCTATGCAACTTAAAATATAAAATTTCACTTAAAAACTTAAGCAAAACCTCCATGAGAAAGCATTCAGTATCCCCTTTAAACATGGGAGCTACCCCAGAAATGGCAATGTATTATTATTTGTTTAATGTAAGGGATATGACAATATGTACATATCAGTATCTGCATACCGCATAATTTATCAATTATATCCAATACAAGACAGTAAAGATATCCTTAGATTACATTATATTTCATTTCCCTTTTCAAATTGATGGGATGCAAATATTGTTAAAAGGTTGAACTAGCTTCAGGTGTCAGTTGCAGAGTTCATCAGAAGGTGAGAGCACAGGGTAATTTACGTTAATTTAGCAGAGCATGTTAGCAGGTGTCAAGGGTCAGCGTGGGTAGAATGGGCATGGGTCTACAAGGAAGATTGTGTGGCTTGGCACCTTGTCGGCAAAGTAAGGGCAAACAGGTCGGTCTACAGGGTGCAGCAGGGCACCCGTAGCCGGGCCCGGTTCACTCGGATTACTATGTTCAGCAAAGCAGAACATAGTGGGGTTAACAGTCACAAGTCGGCTAGAGATAAAGGGGCACTGGTCACATTGCATAACGTGGGTTTAGCACAAGTCATAATGAGGTAGACGGATAATGATCGCATGGCATAAGGTTAGCTCTAGGGACCTAAATGTAGGTGGGCAGTGGCCATAGAGGGGGGGGGAGGAGGGGTGGAGGTAGATGGATAGTGATCGCATTAAATAACGTGAGTTTAGCATAGGTCACCTAGGGGTAAATGGGTGCCACTGGTCACGTTGCAGAGCGCGGGATTGGCGTAAGTCATATTGAGGTAGATGTGCACGGCCCTATTGCGTGGCGTGGATCTGGCACATGTCATCTCGTGCACTTGTTAAGCGTGGGCTGTCCGCAGGTGCGCAATTCTGCCCCCATCCCATACTCACTAGGAGTCCAACAGGAGTTTGGCGGCTGCTTCGGGACTGAGTTTCTGCAGCTTCTGGAAGTTGTGCCAGCGCTCCCGTTGCGTGCCCAGGTCCAGCAGTGAAGCGCTCTTGGCAGGCTGAGGGGTGGCAGGGGCCTTCTTCGGCGGCGGGGGTGACGGGGAGCGGGCGGCAGGGGGCTTCCGGGCCTGAGGGGGAGACTGGGAGCGGGCGGCGGGAGCCTTCCGCGCCGGGGGAGACTGCGAGCGGGCGGCAGGCGCCTTCCGGGCCTGCGGTGGGGACAGAGAGCGGGCGGCCGGTGCTCTGCGTGGCTGGGCGGGAGAAGGGGCGGGAACGGGGACGGGAGCACAAATCGACTCACCTGCACCTTGCGACGGCGGCACTTCTCCGGTCTCCCTCTTCGGCATGGGAGACCGGCAACGTCCTCCGCATCTCCCGGGGTTCCCTCCAGGCCACGGGAGCCCCGCGGGCGCCGCCATACTGCTTGCCGTCTTCCTCTCCTTCTTCCCCCGGGCTGCGGGGGGCGGGCACTTCCGGCCGGCCGCGCTAGGATTGGCCGGCCGGCCAGTCACGGGGCAGGAGAGACGCAGAAGTGCCGGCAATGCCGGACCAGACTCGGGGGCGTTCCCGGCGTCGCGTGACGTCGGCAAAAGCCAAAGAATGTCGGGAACGCCCCCGTGTCTGGTCCGGCATTGACGGACAGGCCCCTCATCCAATGGCAAGGCTCCATTTACGGAGCCAGCCAATGAATGACGAGGGCCGAGCCAAAGCACACTACAATTCTCATCAGGTTTTCGCCTGCGCCGAAAAAGATGCGCAGAGCGCATCTTTTTGGCGAGGCAAAACCTAAAAAGTAGCCCCTTCTACACCCCTTGCCTGCATGCGAACATTTTGGAATTATTTTTCTTAATAGAAAAACTGTTGCATGACTGCTGCAGCACATGGATGCGTGCATTCTCCATCGATCAGCTGAATTGGACTGCCCTGCCCCTTGATTGGCTTTGCCAATGCCATTGTTTGTTTTCTGTTGCAAAAGTTGATTAGAGAAAAAATTTGAATGATGATCAAAATACTAGCCATCACAAGGAATTGGAACACTGCCACATTCAAAAAATTAAGTAATTTTAAATTTGATACAGGTGAATAAGTTTATTGTTCAATTAATTAAAACCACAATTTGTACATAGCAACATTAAAACAAATATCTATAAAAAGGGTGTTTCCCTTTTTTGTTTTCTAAAAAAGAGAAAACTATTTCTTATCATAATATTTACACTTCTTCCTATATAATGTAAACAAAGCGTTTGATAAAAATTGCCTAATATTTAAAACAATATATCAAGTGTTACATCAAACAACCATTTTACCAGGCCACTATTCTTGTTTTGAATGTTGCTTTTGCTAGGTTATAAAGCTAATCAAGCCATGGCTAAGGTGCACATTTTCTCTGCCGGGAAATTTTTATATAACAGTTCCTCAAGAGTAGATACCTTTTGCATTAAGTGGCGTCGATATAAACAATTAGGATTCAATATTTATGTAGATGAGGAAAATGTGGTGATCGTAGTTTGAGGTAGAGTGCTACACAGTGGCTTTTCTTACGTCACGATTGGTAATTATAAGTACAATTTCCTAAATCCTGTTTTAGGGTTTCAGAGAGTAGCAAAAAGCATTAAATAAAAAGAATCGTGCACTTTAAGGTTCACAAAATTGTATAAAGTTTTGTAACTGCTTAGCAGAAGGATATCCATGTTTGAGTACCCGCTTTTAACCTAGGACTTATGCAGTAAAGATTACAATTTCACTAAAAATAGCTTTCAAAGAAAAAATGCTTTGCATGAAGCAGCGGTCTTCAAACTGGGTGTCACAAATTGATATCAGTTCATTCAAAATACCCCTTACCCAGTAATTCCACATAAAATGTCTGTATAGCTTGCTTTTTTAGGTTTCGGCTGCAAAAAAGCTGCGCAAGCAGCTTTTGCAGGAGAAATCTATTGAGTTACAGTATGTGGCTCTGGAATCCGCCCTCTGTTTCATTGGCTAGCTCCATAAATGGAGGCTAGCCATTGGAACAGAGAGGCGTCCGTCATGGCCGGACCAGATTCGGGGGCGTGCCCGAGAATTTTTAGCTTTTGGCTACGTCATGCTACGTCAGCTAAAAGCCGGGAACGCCCCTGAATCTGGTCCGGCCGGGCCGTGCTTGCTGCTGTCCTGCCTTCCTCCGTGTCCCTCCTCCCGCCGTCCCCCCTCCCCTCGCTGTCCTGTGCACGTTTCCCGCCTCCCTCCCGCCCCCCGCCCCGCTTCCGTGTCTTTCCCGCCGCCCCCCTCCCGCTTCCGTGTCTTTCACGCCCCCCCCCCCCCCCCCCCCCTCCCGCTTCCGTGTCTTTCCCGATGTGCCGATCTGAAAGTCCCCTAGCAGGTGCCCACCCTGCAGGGGACATTGCCGCCCTAATATCGAGTGCCCACCTCGATTTATTGTGATTTTAAATCAGCCGGTGCCCACCCGGCATTACCCCTCGAAAATCACCGCCGCAGCCCAGGGGCATTATTGTATATATCCGAGTAGACGCGGTGTAGTCCCTCTTCCATTTCATGCCTCGACGCCGCTCTTCCTCCTCCCGCAGCGGTGTGTCGCTGTGACGGCAGCTCCAGCAGCCTCAGAGCTCTTCCGGGTTAAAGGTCAGTATGCGCCCGGCTGCTCCCCGCCTGCTTCCGGGCTGCAGTGAGTGAGTCCGCAGCGGGCCATGGAGAAGGAGTAAGGGATCCCGGAGACCAGCAGACCCTGGCCGCCCGGGGTAAGTAGTGGAAGCCTCGGGGGACAGGCTCAGCGGTCTGTTGCAGGAGGACAGCACAGTTGCTTATGTAAATCATTGTTCAGACACTAAGAGATCGCTCACTTAACCACATCTAAGAATAACCTGCACCCAACTCTCCTCAAGTAGTGACCAAATTCCGCCTTGCCACTAATGAGGCACTACATGACCTTTCTTCACCTCAAAGCGTTCCTTCACAAAACCCGGCATCAACAGTAAACGCCATACTCTCAATAAATGGGCATCACACCACACTGTAACTTTCATTCCAAAGAGGGACTACACACAAAGGAGACCCCAAGCTAAACCGCACTGCTTTCATATCAAATGGTCTTTGCTGAACTTATTTTGTCACAGAAGTCAGCAACTCGTCACTTCTTCTCCATAAAGAGGGGCCGCACTACACCATCTGTATCCAGATTTCACCAGCACCCACGCATCAAAAAGATTGACCATGCCGCATCCACCACAGCTAGGAACCACTCTAGTGTCTTCGTACCAAAGCGGCACAGCACCGCACCTTTATACCTTACATGGAGATTACTTCCTGGCAGCACCATACTCAATAAACTGAGACATCACGGTATCTTACTAACTTCATATTCCCATCTCACCATAAATAAGGGCTGCATTGCACCCCGTCCTCACTAAAAGCAACCTGCACCACAAATGTACCATGCTACATCACTTCATAAGGTAAAAAAAGAAAATGCTCCAATTTTCTCAACACAGAGAGGAATTTGTTGCACTCCTCATTGACAAGTATGCACAGTCCATTCTAACTCTGCTCTAAACGACGTGAACCGCCTCGTCTCGATACACTGTACCTTGTGTATCACAGTTCTGTTCCATACAAATCATCCTCGTATTCATGCACTACTCTGGTTATGTTATTTTGTTTTTGTGTAGGGGGGCGTTGAGCGGTCAAGATCTCTCAATGCTGTTTTGATTCATAGGGGCATACTATTGACAGGATGTTCGTGCTTTGCCCAGCGAAGGAAAGTTTGTAATGGTGGTGCTTGTGAATGATCAGTTGGATTGTGCTCATAGAGGAATGTCCCAGTGAAGAGTGCTCCAGATTAGGGGATGAGGTACGTAACGTGTCCTCAGTGAGTTTGTAGACTGTATTGATTTTGGTCAGTGTGTTACCCATCCTTCTTTCACTTTTTTCATGCTGCATTTTCTTTATCGCTGGTTTGCTTCCTTACTGCCTATCTACTATGTTATGCAATTTGCGTCAGTTTTTTTTTTTTTAAACAGGGTGTATGTAAAGCGCTCTAATGCCTTCGGGTCAAGCTAGCGCTATATAACACTTTTAAAATAAAAATAAAAAAACTCTGCCTCTTCATTGCAGTGTATATGTGTGGGGGGCTTACCTCGGTGCGCCCAGCTGAGGGATATACAAGCCAACAGCAGCACCGCCAGGGCAAGTGAGAGCTTCATCGTAGTGAGGTCGATACCAGCCACAGACCCCGTAGAACTGTGTGTCCGAGCGCAGGGTCCGAGTCCAGGTGCAGTCAGAGCCCGGGGTCCGTCAGAGCCAAGAGTCCGGGCCCAGCACCGTCCCCAGCACCGTCCCCAAAGAAGCCTCTTGAGTGCCAAGAAGCCTTTACTGAGCCTCGCTCGCCAGCTCCTGGTGGCTACTTGCCCAGCCTTGATGAGCTTGGACTGATAAGAGAGCCTGTCTGTCTCCCAAACACAAAACACCACTCGTGAGTTAGTGCAGCCAGCAGGACTGTAGATACTTTGCTGTTTTGAAATTAGCGCTTTTTGTCCACTCCAGATTACTGCTATCCCCTCGAAGCATAACATTCAGCCCCTGCCATTGCACTGATTTATTATTGCTCATTAGAGCAGCCCGCTTTTGCAAGTGGAGCTTGATCTACTCATGTAATGAACAGCTTTCCCTTTTTCAAGACACCCCTGCAGAGTATTTGGTAGGTGTTAGTGAAATTTTTCGCAGAAGCAGAGATGCAACCAGGTGTTTTTTTCTGTTTATTTATTTCTTCATCTTCAAGTTTCGACAGAAATATCACACTACAGTCAGATCTATTCAGCGTTTGATTCTTTGTTTTGTCTAATGATGTGGCGTTTCTCTTTTTTGCTGACTTGTTTATCAGGGGTACCGTTCCAAGTTTTGAGCAATGTTGCTCTGTGAGGTGCAGTTAACGGATCTGTGAGGAGTTAAAAGCTCTCTGATTGTATTTACCATATTAGTCTACGATCTGAAAACTTGAAGGTAGTAAGGAAAGAATTTGGGTAAGTGATCATTTTACCCACGAGTCGGATCGAAGGGCCTACCTTGAGTTCACAAATTCTGCCCCAATTCCCGTATGTGTAATTGCAGCAAAGGCCCGTTCGGCCATCGTGTCTGCCATTACCACTTCAGACATACACATTATCTCCTGTTTCAGCATTGTCACCGATTAAGTCTGCAGTTGTTTCTCTGTTTTCCTGCTCGCCCGTCTGTTCTAGCGCCTGTGGCATTCCTGGCGCTCCGGCTCCCTGGCACTGCTCCACGGGCGCACCCCTGTCTCTTCTGCCAGCCCCAGGGGTCTGGGGTGAGGTGCCCCTCTGTGAGCTCCTGCGGCTCCTGTGGCAATACCCCAGCCCCCCCCCCAACACAGACACTTTATGCTGCCACCGGGAGTCTGGGAAGAGGGGTTCCCTCTGTGGCACTCGAGCTGCCCCGGCTCCCATGGCAATACCCCAGAGCACCTCCCCCCATGCCTCCAGCCCCAGGGGTAGGGAGTGCAGAGTGCGTAGGGAGTGCTAGAGAGTGCAGAGTGAGTAGGGAGTGCAGACTGAGTAGGGAGTTCTATGGAGTGCTAGAGAGTGCAGAGTGAGTAGGGAGTGCAGAGTGACTGCAGAGATTAAGCTAATGGCAATGTAAATGACAATGCCATTTATTTATCTGTTTTCAAAACGAACACTTAAATACAAATTTTGGCATTTACAATGCCAATAACTCTAACCTTTCCAAAGGCGAAACCATTGCATTGTAAATGCTTGTCTTTTTAGAGCTTCTATGTATTGTGGTAAACTGAAAAGCACTACTGCAAATCCGTTTTGGTTTCGGTTGTCAAAGTGTGTGTCCTCAAGCACTACCTACATTCTTCATTTGCTTGCTGTGTATAACATGTTATTGTGTAAATGTTACAAAATAGCTTTGCAATTTTGTAGATCCCTGAAGAAATTATTTCATGCAGGTGGGGGTGGGGGAGGCAAGTGGATTGACATTCAAAACCTTTAAGATCATTGTCATTAAGCTAATGGTGTTCTTTGTTGCCGTTTTACTCTGAACCAAGAATAAGAAAAAAAAAGTTTTGGGATATTAAGAATTATTTTCTCTTCTGATAGAACATTTTAAAATCTTTGGAAAACATGACTTTCTTTTTCAATACCTAAGCACTAGTAAGTTAAATTCTACTCTTTTGTCAAAGTACCCTTGCCTTTAAATGATGATACGACCCATGACATGTCTCAGTTTTTTATTCATTAAGGACCTCGGCAATTTTCTACTCTTTAACCTCCCATAGAATCCATTCCACATTTTGCCTAATTCCCTTTGTCTCATTGAATCCATTCCACATTTTGCCTAATTCCCTTTCTGTCTCATTGGTCTTGTTCTTTCCTTGTAATGTTTTCCGTGTTCACCTCTGTTTCTCTACTTTTGCATGTTCTCCGCTCTGTTGATTTATTTCAGTGCTCTCGTTTTCATATTACTTTTCTACCTGCTCTTCACTTCTTTTCAGATTCATAATTTGCGTTAGTATCGTTCATCCCTCTCAGTGGCTTGGTGGTTTTTATGTCATAACTAAGTTTACCTGGAACCTTCTCTTCCCCTTTCTATACTTTTGTCGCCTTAAAACCACTTGCTGCCTGCGGTCGCATTTGATCTTTCATGGATTCATGCTTGAGTTTTGTTGCCGGCTAGGAGTTCCCCATCATTTTAAACATAGCAGTAAACGATATTACAGGCACATGATGGTGTTTATTTAAAAGCATATTCACCGCATTGATAAATGGCAAACCATGAGGGCTCCCAAAAGGAAACAATAGCGCAGATTTCTGCTGCACCGTTTGTGAAGGAGCCATTCAGGGCTTTGCTTTTCCAACTCAGACAAGTGCATGAGCCCGTTCAGGGCTTTGCTTTTCTAATCGACAAGTGCAGGTGTCCATTCGGGGCTTTGCTTTTCCAACCTAGACAGGTGCATAAGTCCATTCAGGGCTTTGCTTTTCCTACCCAGATAAGTGCACCCTTCGACATTTCCGGTTTCGTTTTTCCTTGGGACGATTCCATATTGTGCCATTTTTTTAAATCTTTTTATTGCAGTTTGAACAAACTAAACATACAGTGGTCACGTAGGCAAGTTACAAAATTGTGCCATATTTTTAATGATGTAATATTATTTTGCGCCCTTTAGGCCCTGAAATTACATTGAAAACAAATGCGACTACCAAGAAGATGGACACTCTTTAGGCCTTACGCCACCTCTGACTAAAACGGATATATGCAGTGCATTTTCAGACCGATTTTTGATAGCGTTTGCGGAACGTTTTTTCAGCTAATTCTCTCTTATAATTCCTCGATTTAACTCCTCTCGAGTATCCAGCTGTTTTCATACTTTCTTCAAAGCATGCCACGTGCCGCTGCTCCCCAATGAAGCCACTTCACTCATGTGACCCATCTGTTTGTTTTTTTAAACAGTCACAGGACTTTTTTTTTGTGTTTCGGGCTCTGAGTTTAAAAAAGTTTGGCATTAAAGTGCCAGTCACAAATAACTTATATTCTTCTTGGTCATACCAGTTTTGTTTTCGTTCTATCTGTGACAACAATACTATTCAGGTGGCTGTGAAGCCTCCTGGTGTGAGATGGTACGCCTATTCTCCTTGGTCTTTATGTTCAGATTCACGTAAGCAGGGCACAAGTAGGGGGCAATGGTAGAAGTAGGCGGGACCTAAGGGGCATGACGTGCCCCTACTTTAATAAATTTAAGAAAAACCGTTCCCCTACTTTTTGTGAATTGTCAATCATCCCAGGATGGTTAATACTGAGAACTGAAGTGCTTCAGCTGAAGTGTAAGGCAATGATTCACCTGTTGTGTGAAACCGGGAGAGGCGCAGACAGCAAAACAAGCCTCCTTGCCAGGGTGCCTGCTTCCATAAAAGAAATGCAAATGTGTGCGTGTGCAACTAGTCAATCTGAAAATGTAAAGGGTGATTGTAAACCGTATTAGCTCAAGTGATGGAATCACTTGAATCTTCCTGATGACACATTCTTTTTGAGTGGTGTTGCAAGGGAGTTACCAGCTGAACTGTGAAGTGTGCTTTGAAGACACAGTTCTAAAAAAATATTTGCACTACATACAGTCTGAGTATTACTAAAATCTATAATTTGGAAGCACTTTTTATCCAAAACCTTTTTGTGCATTTTGTAGCAAACTATCTTATACTGGGTGTAATGCAAGTTTAAAATATTGACTTCCATGCTTACAGTTCTTTCTTTCACAGACTGGAACGTCGTAGCACTAAACATATGTAAGTCCCTATTCTCCACTGCACCAACCAGGTTCAATTATGTGGCTCTCTGGTTACACACAAAGACTTCAGCAGTGCATTAATTGAGGTTTCATATCCCACTGATAAACTTAACTTGCATTTTTATTCATTTAAGCTGTGCGTTTATTTATATGGAGTTGCCTGAAGGTGAAAGACGGAAAAATATTACAGAATATTTTGTTTTTTAGCTACACCTTTGAACTCGCCTCCACGCTTACGCACCCCACCCCCATTGCACCAAGCATCACAGTTCCCCTACTTTTTTTTAGGTACTTCGACTGATGGTCGGGGGTGCACGTGGGTAGATGGCTCCCACTCACTATTTTTGCAGAGTGGACACCGTCCACCATGTCAAGAAGTGGGGCTAAACTTAAATATGCAGAATTTGTCATGGGGTGGGTTTCTGACACTGGGACACTTTAGGCAGCACCTGCACGTTGTCTGCTTTCATTCCAAGCAGCAACGTGCAGGCAGGGCGGGGGCTTTCTTATTTTTAATTCTAGCGGGCCCAAAGCAAAGGCCGAAGTTAAGGAACCATCAGGCCTCCTTTTGTTCGAGTAGCTTGGCTGGGAGCTATCTGGAGCCTTACGCCTAAATGCAATGGAGGCAAACAAAGGCACACAGCTCATCACGTCACAGGTACTTCAGAGAGGCATGCTTTTGACTGTGTTCAGTCCCTGCATGTAAGCAATATGCATGCACTGTAAGAATTTCAGATGTGTTGGTTCGCCACAGTATTTACAGGAATAACAACTTAAATACCAGTATTTTGTTTTATTTCCTTTATAGCGCCACTCATCCCAATGCAGTGTATTAGGGCAGTTTACATCACACGCTGACATTGTACATTGACAATAAATAATGTGTGTAAATCAATGTACAGGATGTGTTACAAGGTGTAGGACAGCGGATTTATCGCTGTAGCGATCACCCCGAAAAACAAACAAACCCAGCCGCCATTGACGGCGAGGGACGAGGCCACGCCTACCCTTAGGCCACGCCCACACTGAGTATAAAGCGCTGATTGAAAGCGCGGTATACCAGAACCTCGCACACTCCTGAGGCGGAAGCCGGGAGCTGAACTGTGTTTTTAAAATGTGTTATTTCTTGTGTCACGCAATACTTGAACGCTAGATTTTAACCAGCACTCACCCTTCTGGCACCACTAGAGCTTGATCCAGAATCGCCTACACAGCGGATTTATCGCTGTAGCGATCACCCCCAAAAACAAACAAACCCAGCCGCCATTGACGGCGAGGGACGAGGCCACGCCTACCCTTAGGCCACGCCCACACTGAGTATAAAGCGCTGATTGAAAGCGCGGTATACCAGAACCTCGCACACTCCTGAGGCGGAAGCCGGGAGCTGAACTGTGTTTTTAAAATTTGTTATTTCTTGTGTCACGCAATACTTGAACGCTAGATTTTAACCAGCACTCACCCTTCTGGCACCACTAGAGCTTGATCCAGAATCGCCTACACAGCGGATTTATCGCTGTAGCGATCACCCCCAAAAACAAACAAACCCAGCCGCCATTGACGGCGAGGGACGAGGCCACGCCTACCCTTAGGCCACGCCCACACGCCCCGTTGTCATCCCCAAAAAGATGTGCAACCACCGGACGCGCAGCGGACGGGCGCAGCGGGCGCGCCAAAGGCAAGCCCGTCTGGGCCCGTCCAGACGGCCTTAGGCCTAGACACTATGCCCGATTTTCAAAGGCGCATAACTTACACCCAAGATACACTTCGAGCTTGGAACACGAACAAACATCCCAAGTGTAAGTACATCCTCAAAGAAGACACCCCTTACACGAGCTGCACCCTCTGCAATCCGACAGAGGAAACGGAACGCGGCCAAGCACTTCGATTCGGCCTTTTGAATTGCAGGTCTCTTGTAAGACACGCACACGAGATAAACATCCTCGTCCAGAACTCTATGCTGGACATACTGTTTCTGACAGAGACATGGATGACATCAAACAGCGACTTCGACATGGTCAATGCAGTCCCACCAGGTTATCAAATTTGCTCTTTGAATAGACCGGTCGGCAGAGGCGGCGGGCTAGCCATACTGTACAAAGATTATATCACCTGCAGGACCGACAATGGAATGGTCAAAGACTGTGAAAATTGCAACTTCTTTTTCCAGATCTCGCCAGCAATCTCACTGTCGGGACTACTAGTGTACCGACCGCCAGGCCCACTAGGGGAATTCTCCAGCACCTTGATGGATCACATCACACTAAAAGCAATCACCGCCTCCAATTTTCTCCTCCTTGGGGATCTCAACCTGCACTTCCTCGACCCTGCGGACAACTCCGCAGCTAACCTACTAGCAGAGCTTGCGTCAGTCGACCTACATCTCCTGAACTCAAAAGCTACCCATGAGAAAGGCCAGCTTTTAGACCCGATTTTTACGAACATTAGGAACTTTGAAACCCAGGATCCCACCCCCCTCCCATGGATAGACCACTTACTGGTCCCCATGTACTGGTACCTCCAAATTGCCCCGGCTCAATTACAGAAAACCAGGACACTCGGGAGACGCTGGCACAAGCTGATACCAGAGGAATGGGAAGCTAAGTTAAGAGAATCCATCGCACCTCTCTCCTCGGATCCCAACACGGCAGATAGAGAATTTAATGGCTGGCTCACCCACTCCCTAGACAGCCTAATCCCACTAACCAGCACCCTTAAACACATCAAAAGGATCAACCCAGCTCCTTGGTATACACCTGCACTGAATTCATTAAGGAAGGAGTGCAAAAGGACAGAACGCATTTGGAGGAAAGATAAGTCTGTGGAGAATAAAGACACCTTTCAGTCATCCATGAAAGCGTACAAACTAGCACTTCGTAATGCTAAAAGTACCTTCTACGAGGAAAAAATAAAGAATTCATCCTGCTCAGCCAAGGAGACCTTCCGTATCCTTAAAGAGCTCCTTCATGTCCCTGACCCCCCACAAAAACCTATGGACCCCAAAGCAGCAGAAGAAAAATGTGTCAATCTAGCCACCTTTTTTGACGAAAAAATTAAAAAAATCCTTGCCTCCCTTCCCGCTGCCAAAACAGACACCCCTGAAAAAATTAAGGACCTACCTCCCGTACAAAGGAATTCCCCCGCGGAACCCGACACACCTCACCTGGCGTTATTCGGCCCGGTCACTATGGAGGAGGTTGCAACAACATTTGCCTCAGTCAAGAGTGGCGCCCCCAGTGACCCAGTACCCTTAAGAGTCCTCAAAGATATCACCCATACCATAGTGCCCCTGCTGACCGCCCTAATCAACACCTCATTAGCCCAAGGTGAAGTCCCCTCGAGTTGGAAGGAGGCGGTCGTGAAAGGACTTCTTAAGAAAGCATCACTAGACCCTGAGGATCTATCAAATTATAGACCGATCTCTCTCCTCCCCTGGATTGGAAAGGTCGCGGAGAATCTTGTAAATAAAAAACTGTCTCACTTCCTGGAAACCAACCATCTCCTTAAAAACTCCCAGACAGGTTTTCGACCAGGTCAGGGCACGGACACCGCTCTCCTTGCAGCAGTGGAGAAGACCAGAGAAATTCTCGATACAGGAGGATCAGTGGCAGTGGTCCTCCTGGATTTGAGCGCGGCCTTCGACACTGTCAGCCACCAGGTCCTAACCCAACGCCTAGAAAACATCGGAGTGAAAGAGACGGCGCTGAAATGGCTCTCGTCCTTTCTTTGCCAACGCTCTTTCCAAGTCTGGGAAGGTGAAGGCTGCTCCCCCGCCATCCCCCTCCGGTGTGGTGTGCCACAGGGCTCATCACTAAGCCCCACGTTATTTAACGTGTACATGGCCCCACTGGAGGGGTTGGTCTCCCCATTTGGAGTCACCATCGTCAGTTATGCTGACGATACACAGCTGGTGGTAACTCTCTCTCACCCCAAGCAAGAGCCCTCCAATCTTCATGACTGCCTCTCCAATATACATCAATGGATGAGCGACTCAGCCCTGAAATTAAATGGGTCCAAAACAGAGATTCTTCTCTTAGGTCAAAAAACACTGAATTTACCCCCACACATCTGGCCCGCCTGTCTGGGTGAACCTCCTACCCCTAAGACAGAAGTTAAGAGTTTGGGAGTATGGTTAGAGAAAGATCTCACCTTCAGAACGCAGGCAAGGAAAACGGCCGGCATCTGTTACGGCCTACTAAGATCATGTAGGAAGGTGCTCCCCCTACTCCCTTTCAAGTCGCGACTACTGCTGATCCAAGGCCTAATTGTGTCCAGGTTGGACTACAGCAACGCCATTTACTTAGGAGCCCCGGAAACCACTCTCCAAATACTACAGAAAACCCAGAATGCCGCTGCCAGGCTGCTCACGAATACCCCAGCCAGAACATCAGCCAAACCCGCACTGAAAAAACTACACTGGCTTCCGATCAGGGAAAGAGTGATATTCAAGGCACTATGCCTGGCTCACAAAGCACTTCACAACGCAGGTCCACCAATCCTCAACAACTGTATCGTACCTTACAGACCTACTAGAGCGCTTCGATCGGACCATGGAAACCTTATTGTGGTTCCCAGGGTGAAAAAGGCCCGCGCAGGAGGCCGCCGCTTCTCGGTCCACACAGCGAAACAATGGAACGCGCTCCCCCTGAAACTTAGATCAGAACCAAACCTCCTGCGTTTCAGGAAATCTCTCAAAACCTTTCTTTTCCCTTAATTCACTTCCACCCCCGCACTTTCATCCATCAGGACCACGAGGTTTAGCGCTGGGATACTCTTGGGTGACTACGCGCTCTATAAAAACCTAAAATAAATAAATAAAAATAAAATATTCCCTAAGATTTACTGGGGGCACACCGATCTCTGCAGCAGGTGCCTTAACCTCATAGGATATTTTAAAATAGACTGTGCAGCCAGTTGAGCAGGCCATATTTGCCACCATTTCTCCTTTCTGTTAATTTCTTTGTGGCAGAGTATTAAAAAAAATGTATGAGGTGAGGCTCAGATTTTGTGTTGGGGTTGTCAGTTTTTTGCACAACCGCATCACAAAGGCTCACTTGTTAAATCTTGCAGTGCTCTCAAATTTACTCACAAAAAAACTGCTAAACATGTCTGAGGTGTGAAGATCCGATGTCACTTCTTGTGATGTCACTTCCTGTGAGGTCATGTATTGTGATGTTACATCCGGTGATGCCACTTGTAATGTCACGTGTCGTGATGTCATGCGCCAGGTGACGGCCCTTATTGGCTTGCAGAGCTTAAATTAATAATCCCAGATCCTCTCTTTTGTGGTAGTGTGGGCGAGCAGTTTTAGCTTATCAGTGGGTAATATTAAGCATTTGTTGTACGCAGTCAATAAATGAGACAGACCCTCAAAAAGAAACTCAAGACCAAGTTAGGAAAGTACGTTAAAAAATATATATTTAACACCAAGTACTTAATAAATTGGTAAGTATTTTTTGAGTTATCCATTTTTACAGGTAAGTAAAAATGTTATATAAATGTGTTTATATTCAATAATTATTTCTTAGGGAGAAAGAAACATATACTGCATACAGTTCTTTACAATTTATTCTGGGGGTCCCCTTCAGGACTTCAGGTGTTAGGGGGTCAAGGTCACAAGATCCACCAGCAGTTTGTGTTCCTGTCCAGGTGCAGAGATGCTGGCTACACCGTAGGCAAAGAGGGGGGCCACCTAGAAACAGGCTGCTTAGGGTGTCTTGGAGATAAGTCCAGGACCTCCCAATTGGGTGGGGGGTCTTAATTTGTGAGCGTCTTGGGAGTGAGGGGGGTGCACAGTCGGTGTTCGTCGACCCTGGCCGGGGAGCTTAGGTGATGAGGGGTTTGGTCGCTGTACCCATGTGTCATAGGCACTCACGCTTCTTGGTCGGACCTGCAGAGGGGGACTAAACAGGACAGCTAGCCACTCTCTGTGATGGCCTTTGCGATGCTGATGTACCTCATCCGCTAGTTGATCTTTGTGGCACTGGAGTCCAGATTGGAGTTCAAACAAGCTTTGGTTGCTGCAAGGTGTTTAATACACCGGGTATTGGTGCAGGGCGGCTCCAGGGGGTCCTGGCATCTCTAAACTCATTAGGGGTACATATCTGAACTCTAGGAGCAGGGTGACAACCTCCTGGGTGCCTGCAGGGAAGTGGCTCTCCACTGCAGGGGAATGCTGACGCGAAGTGCTGGAGGCCCTTCGAGGCTTTTGGAGAATGAACAGCTGCAGGACTAGTTGGGTTGTCGCGATTGTCGGGACAGGAGCATGCAGGGTTTGGCACCAAAGACCACAGGTAGTCTACAGTTCTTGCTTCTCCAGCTCTTCTTTGTCCTTCTTTTGTCAGGTGAATTTCTGTCCCTGGTGTCGGGGGCTGCCTAAATACTGAATTTAGGGGCGTTGAGGGGAGTGAAGGGTAGTAGCCAATGGGCTACTTACCCTTGGGGGCACTACACCCACTATATGACAACCTCCTGGGCGGAGTGGGCATAACACTGTACCAGATTCCTAATTCTACCAAAATCAAAATGGTGGAACCCTTCTTTTGTGGAGCACAATAAGCAGCCGCCCATCTTAGGTGTGTGACGGGCCTGGTAGTCCTTGCATAGCTAATGGGCCTCAGGGCACGGTCTGGCATCTCCCAAGTCTGGGAGATGCCGGGGTTGCATATCAAAGCGGGTAGGGACTTTGCAGCTCCTGCCCTTGATAAGCTAAATCACTAGCCATCCTGCTGGAGGAGGGGTGAACACCTTCCTCCAGAGCTGGCATTGTGTCTGGGCTCAGGGTACGGGCTTTCATCTGCAGGTGGTCAGAAACATGTCTGTGATGGCAGACTGGACTATACCAGTCAGCCAGCACACTAAAAGGCTGAGGTGCCCTCTGGGTGCATGTTTAAATTAATTGACTACTGGCATCAGTATGCATTTATTAAGACCCGGTGTTTGATATCAAACACCATGTGTTTCAGTGAAGCATCATGTAGCTGGGGAATTCGTAATGATCAGTGCCCCATGCATAGACTTAAGATGGCTTCGCTGTTCACTTTTATGTTCTAGCAATGAAACTAGAGAGCACAGGGGCATATATCTGCTCTTGCAGATATGTCCTCACTTGTAATATAATACACCCTTCCTTAGGGCTATAAGGCCTGCTGTAGGGGTGACTCAAATATATTACACACAGTGTCTCCAGGCGTTGCACACAGGGTGTGTACCATGTTGTCTTTTAACACTTATTTGCGCCATTTTTCGAGCCTGCACCGGCAGTCTGCCTCAGTTTGGTGGTAAAATCCTTAGGGTGGCAAGATACATGCTGCAACCCCTAGTGACCCTCTTTAGTACCCATGTCCTAGATACCAGGAGTACCATTTACAAGGGACTTATAGAGGTGCTAAAGGTATTGCCAGTTGGGGAATAGTTACTTACCTCGTTTTAGGGAAAGAGCTCGGTCACTGGGAATGTGGTTAGTAGGAACGCAGTGCATTTCAGTCAAAATTGCTGATACCAGGCAAAAGGTGAGCATGTCAAAAAGGGGCACTTATCTACATGCTCATTTGCATACTGCCTAACTTGGTTTTTTACTCCACTTTGGCTAACTTGGTTAGTCCCCCCACTTTCTTTTTTAGCACTTGCACCCTGTGTGTATGGTAGTTCATGCACATAGTAAATGCTTTAAGCTGAAAACTTACTGATGCACCGTATATGAAGGCCGTTTGCTGCAGAGAATACTCAGTCCATGGTACCCCGATTGAAGAGTTGCACACGGTTATGAGTGTGTTACGCCTCAGCATTTAAATGTGATGGTTTTTGTTTTGGAACAGGAGAGGACGAATGGGTGGTTTATCTGCAGTTTCACATTACGCTAACAACAGGTTTAGTAGCTTAAGTGTGTGTATAATTATCACAATATAATAGGCATTATGTATGATTTTTAAACCTGAAACAAACGTGCTCATTAAAAGCCGGAAATGGAGAATTTCATGGCCGTCAAGTGTTGGTTTTCCGAGTTGTTGGTTTGGGCTGAGCCTGCGTGATCTGATAACATCTGCTTAATCACTTGAGAGGTACAAGGGTAAAGCGTCGGAAGGACTGCTGCAAGGTGAAATGGTACATAAAACCCCGTAGAGAAGCAACACTTTAAAACAACTGAGGCGGCTAGAAATAGTTTGTAGCTACAATATAGTGACAAGCTCTTAGCGTCAAAGGATGAAAGTCAAATTCTTGCCGGTCAAAGGTGCAAATTGACAGATGCGGGACTAAGGAAGACCTGCAGCAGAGGAGGGTCTTTCATCACAGCCAGTTTAATTGTTATGACACACTTTTTCCATCTGGCCCATGCAGGCATATCGACTGCCACACAGAAGCAGGAAAGAAGTTTCACTTGGACTTTTTGCTTGTGCAGCAGAATAAACTGAATTCAGAAAGTTGCTAATGAAGGGCACAGTATAAGGCTTAGAAAGCAGGGAAGTCGTGGCTCTGCTGGCACAGATGAGCCTTGGCCATTGCATTTGTACTTGACATCAAGGCATGCTCCGCGGTTTGCGTGGGCTTTAATGGAATCTTCAGTCCTTCCAAAGGTGCTATGTGAGATGCTGCAGCAGAAAATGTAATCAGAGGGGAATATAGACGGGAAAGGAATCCTGTTGACAAGTCGCAGCAGACAGATCTTGGAACATAGTCCAAAAACCACAGGGCAGCTGTCATCGAGCCAAAGAGTGGGGCGATTGAAGTGAGAGGCATGTATCAAATGTGTAAGCTGCTGCTGTCTACTCTACTGTGACCACTGTTCCCTGAAAAGCAGTGAAAGAATCGCAGAAGCCTTTTCTCTTGTCAAACTGTGTTGGGGGGCGAGGCAACAGGGCAGGCACCGGCTACTGGGCCACAACTGTGAAGCGATCACACTGTGTACGTTTGGCAAATTAACCTCTGCGCAGTCTATCCGGTCTTTATCAGAGAGATGTTTTGGGCAGTGTTGGTGAGTTCACTCATCAGACTTGCATCAGCTCCAGTGATGCAGGAACTCCGTGGCGGCCTTGCTCGGGACTGCTGGCAGTTGAACAGCATGGCAGGCTTGCTCAGTGGGTGCACCTCTTTGACAGATGGCCTCTGGGACCAGAGAGGTCCTCCTTTCGGCTGTTACTGACTCTTAGCTGGTTTCATATGGGCACGCTTCTTTGACAGCGGTGGCCTCCTGGCCGTGAACAAGGCTTCCACCACCTCCCTCATCAAGTACACTAACATTGGACATGGCAGCAGCCGTCCTTCGAACACGCGGCTTGGGTGCTGAACGACATGGTGTTGATTTTATCCTTGATTCCATTAAAACCGTCCGCCGTGGGAACCACACGGAGAAACTGGGTACCCACTGCAACACAGTAAGGCTCTGGCGCCACTCCCAATGGCAGTCAGTTGCTTCTGTGTGTTCCTTACTGGACAGTAAAGTGGAACTGTACATGCGTAGTGTCAATGCAACACTCCTTTATGACGCATAAAAAGGTCCGGTCAGTACTAATAATTCACAAACTCTGTATGTTTCCACCACTGCTTTGTGATCTACCCAGGACATGCAACGTTCTAATACTTCTGTTATGAGAACCCTCTTAGTGCGCCCTCCAGGCCACAGAACAGGTAATGAACCATGACATTATCATAGACCGGCCTGGGAAACCGCATACCCACTTGATTATCATCTGAGCATGCCAACTAAAAGTCAGCATACCAGTTTCACATGCAGTTGGGTCAGTCTTTGCAGGGTGCATGTTCTTTACCATACAGTGGACATTCCGGTCCTAACATCTGGTGACTATTACTTTCTACGTCAAACTGTAAACAGGTGAACTTTGCTTAGTCTGAGTGCAAATAGCACCACAGGCTTGAGCTGTGAAACAATGATAAGATCTAGAATTATGAATATTTGACTCTTTAGTGCAAAATGTGCAATAGAAATATTTAAGATTATTGTTACAGAAAACAGAACTTAGTTGGGTCTTCTGAAACAGGACATTTCCGTTCATGAGATCAGTGACCTAAATTGTAGTCTAGGTAAAAGTTAGAATTGTTATGAAAAACATTGCGCTTTACCCCAGTGCCATACTTCATAGCCCGCGATATTGTGCAGTCTTGGGTGTGGCCTTGTAAAGGAAATATTTACTTACTCTTAAAGATCTCTGTGTTTTAGTACTGGTGACAAGGATGGGGTGGGAGATGAATAAGATGACTCAGTGGTCATCTGTGGAAACAAGACACTGTGCACCACTTCACAAGTTGGCAAAGAAATGCACAGAGATTAAAGCACTTTAATTTCTGAAACTGCGTGTACGTGGACACGTATGTGTGCTTATATATGTAAGGTATGTGGGACTTTGTGTAATGACATTGATAAGCACCATTTAGGTAGCAACAAAAGAAACTGAATACATTATTAATCCCCATTTAGGGAGCAACAATAGAGACCAAATTATCAACATTAGAAAAATGGAATCAGTGGACGGGCTGTTCAGCATAAAAATGAGAATAAGATAACACCAATTTAATAAGCAATTTTAAAGATGATCAGTATGAAAACCTTCTTTATCCATTTGCCATTTGTGATCAATTAAAAAAGTTTTATACACGGTTGACACGAAATATGAAGGTGGGAATGTAGGGGAAATATCTAACAAGGTAACTGCCTACACTCGATCCAGATATATAAGACACTCTTGATCAAGAAATCACTTGTGGAAGTTTAGGTGGCCATCTCCAGGCTAGCATCTGGTAAGGCAAGTGGGGAAGATGCAGTCCTTTTAGAATTCTACCACACTTTTTGGCAATTACTAGCACAAATGTTGGCTTTAATTATACAGGATATTGCAGGTACATCTCAAGTTCCTTCATCATGGAATAGGATTAACACTGTTTTATTTCTGAAATGGGAGAAGCCACTGAATGAATGTGGGTCATTTAATCCAAATGTACTTCTTAATTATGACACCAAGATATATATATATATATACGAAGGTATTCTGCGTAAGGCTAGTAAAATACATACATTATTAAGTACCAAAGAACAGCACGATTTTACACCAGGCTGCGATACAGCAACCCACATAAATCAAGGAATCTGTTTGATGCCGCTGGGTCTCTGAATATTCTACCTGGCATTATTGTTTGATGCCGAAAAGGCTTTTGACCAAGTCACGTGGCCATGCCTGTGTGCGGCTATAGAACAAATGGAGCTCGGCTCCACATTCATTCTGTGGGTTCGGGTATTATTTTAGGCTCCTATCGCCAAGATCATTTTAAATGGCCGAGCACCATAGGAACGATAGTGCTGTTTAGGGGAACGCCTCAGTGATTTCTTATATCCCCTTTGCTATTCACTCTATATTAAAGGCCTTTTTAATAGCATTGCTGCGAAATGACCGTATCCTGCTGGTGGTATTTAATATTTCCATCAAACGAAATGCATCTGCCAATGATATTGCAGTCTATTCAGCCAACACAAGATCCGCTATTGAGAGGGAAGTTGATTGGTTTAGTCGTGTTGCTGGCTATAAGCGTCATAATGCCAAAATAAATATTATAGTTAACATAGAATTTTCTAGGCTGGTGAATACGTGGTTACAGCTGCCGCTTATCTAGGTGTCAAAATCGGTTCAAATATGGACATAATTATATCAATGAATTATGATTAACTGCTTACAAAATATGTTACTCTATTATATAGATCACACAGATTACCCTTATCTCTAATAGGCAGGTGCAATCTGATAAAGAAAAGTTTTCTCCCTGAGCTTTTATATCTTTTTCAAGTGATAACGCTATCCTTTCCCAATTCGTAAAAAAATATATATATATTACATTGTTTTATATGGGGCATCTGAGAGAATGCAGATACTATAGCACAGCGGATACAATTTTTCAGCGTGGAGGCACTAGAGAATCGATTTGATCTGATTTTTCAGATGAGTCTTTGGGATGAAGCTAGCAGGTTCTTTTTAGAATTGCCTGATACAAACTATCATAAGCAAGTTAGATGTAACTCTAGGACACTACCAGTAAATTGTAAAAATTGTAAATTGATACTTGTACAGCGCACTACTCACCCGCAAGGGTCTCAAGGCGCTTATACGAATACCGCTGTGGAACCCATCCTGGCTTTCCCTGTGAGGCGTCCACTCCTCGGCACCCCCAAGGTGGAGGCCAGGCATCCTTAGCGTTGTGGGGGCCGTTGTGGAGATTAAGCAAGCTATTGCCCAGAGTTGCAGAGTGGGACTCCATGATTGGAATAGGCACCGAGGCGAGAATTATCAGGCCCGTGGAATTTTGAGCCCAAGACCCGCCGAGGCGGGGAATTGAACCCTGGTCCCGGGCCGGACCTCTGCATCAGGGTCTGGCCCGGGACCACATTTTAACATGCAACCAGTCAACCACTACAAGTTTATATTTACAGATACTATCAGAGATTTTTAATTGCTGCAATATCAAAGTTTCATAATATTTGCCCTGAGATGACATGAATGAAATGGGATTTTCAAATCCTTCATAATGTTACATAGGGAATTTAATCGCCCAAAAAATGCTTTTCCAATACATTCGGATTTGTGACCAACTTTTTAAGTGCTATACTAAAAATATTGGGTTTGAGGAAATTGAATTGATCAATATGATAGTCAAGGGGGATGGATAGAGTAAGAAATCTAAATCTATATAAATGTTTCATGCAACAAACTCCAGAGGACATTTGGTCTCTTTCTATTAGATATCGTCTAAATTGGTAAATGAATTGCTGGAGAAGACTTTAAAAACAGCACAGAGATATATTATAGGTCCCTTACTGCTTGCAACTGCAGTATTTAAAGAAATTTAATGGGCTATTTTATAAACCATCAAAAAATGCATTTGTATACAGTGAGTTTGGACCTGTGGTGTCCCAGTTGTCACTTTGAGCAAGCCAACAACATACGTAAGCATGCTATCTTTCGGCTTAAGCCCTTCTGGACATCATTAAAGCATTCACAACTATTCTTCAAACAGGTGGTACAATCACAACTAGTCGTACCTTTTTCAGTATTGATACAAAGTTTCGGACTTGTGTTCACTTTATTTTCATTTGTATAAAAATAGCTAGACTCTGTGTAGCTCTACATTATATCAGTGCAGTAATACCACAATTTAGTTAATAGTGATATCTTATGCAGCATTACTTTGAACTTGATGTGGCAGTCTGTGGGGTGCACAGATCACTAGGCAAAACACGATTTGAACAGAGATTGGGTCGCATGCTGCGTGTGACTCTATTTGTATTGTCTAATATACGTATTCATGTTGCGAAGCTTGTATCTTATGAGGTTATTTTCCACAAATCTGCTTTAATAAAAATATATATTTTTAAACTGAATATCAAATTAAAACCTCCCATATTCAAACTCATATGCCTTGCGGGTTACTGTTAGTTTTTAACTGTTGCATAAGCAAAACACTGAGCAATGTTTGTAGAATTCGAGCTTGTGACTGTAGTGTTGCACTTGAATATGCAAAACATGCGTTAATACCCTGAAGTTCGATTCATTGCTATTTTAATGATTCCAGTCTGCAGTTAGCAGATTGTACATAGAGCTCTGCAACCAGTGTATTAACCATGTGGGCTCTTGTCCCAGTGTTTGTTTTTAAATATATAAATATTTATATATATACAAGGAATAAAGACCCCCATGGCAAGCCACTGAGGAGTTCAGTAACCATATAGAGCAAAAAGGCTGAAGGCGGAGTTCCTTCATAAGGTTATGGAAGTATGGGTTGACTTGTAATATCCTTATCATGTACACCAGGGGGTACTTTATCTCATATAATACATAGTGACCTTTCCCACAAACCCCTTAAAACCTTGGTGCTTTGCTTTTTCACATGAAAGCACAAGTAAGTTTTGCAAACATGAAGAATAAAAATAAAACCTCTAGTGCAAAATTAAACACATCAAAAACCTCTTAGATGTTTGCTGCAAACAGATATTAGAAACAGTTCAATACAAGTCAGTTTAAAAAACAAACTGCAGTAGCTCGGAGCATTTAAAACCATGCAGAAAAATTCTAACTTTTCTCTAAGGAGTGCAAAAAAATAAATATTCTCTCTGCTTGTCATTGTAAGCTATTAAAATAGAGTAGAAGAAAGAAAAAACATGTTCCATTTGATGCTTTATACAGCTGCTTTACTTATGCTCCCTGACCTACTTTTCACCTCGGCTGCTGACAGCAGAACTCAACTGTAATGACCTCATAATAGTCTAGTTCTGATGTCATTTCCTTTTAATTGGCGACTTGGTATATCACAAGTTGCAGATTATAAAGACATTAAATAACTGCCATTTATACAAGGATTACAAAATTCCATGTGTTTTATATAGTTACACATATATACATATTCAATCTCTCTTCACTGGACCCCTCCCATCCCCACTTTTGTTTTTAAAAAAAAAAGTGTTTTTACACCCTTAAGTAAAATGCAATCCATTCGTGACTTTTGAAGCCAGTTTTGTTGAGGCAGCGTTTGAAAGAAAGATGCAGATGTACGCAGAGACAATTGTCACTAACCCTGCTAGTCTTGACTATCCTGGCACACTCTAAGCCTCAATTGTCAGCTACCCTACTAGAACTAGTTGACGAAAGAGCTTGTCGCAGTAGTGTTTCTTACAAAATGACTAGGAGTCTGTGAAATGTCCTAATTTTTATTTCTATAATTCAGTCACATTTCAGAGAAATTATGGCAAATTATACGCATCGTACATCTAGTTTTTCACGCTAAAAAAGAGTGCAAAGAAAAACAGTGCTCACGTTCTGATTCTCCTTGCTGTTCCTGTGCTGATACAATAGAAATGTTGCCAACACATTGTTTAATTACAGGACTTGGTGTAATATCGGGAATTTCATGTAAAGCGAAATACTGGAAATTATGCAAATATACCCTAGAGTAGCAAAAATGTCGTCTTGGCCTAATTATGGCAGTATGCAGTGAAGTATTTCCCTCACTACCCCCTCCCCATAGTCTACTTGAGTAATTTTCATGGTGAATTCGTAGGTAATCAACACTAATATAGCCTTATATTCTACAGTTGAGGGCTATACCGGTTGTTAAAGGCACTTTACCCGAGAAGAGGGCCTTTAACAACCGGTATAGCCTACGGTAGAAAGGCTATAAGGTTATTTGAACTTTCCACCCACTTGAGGGTAGGATGTTCTAAATTAACCCCTTCGGTGCTGCAGACTGACCCCGGCCGTCCCACGTAATGGTGGGCGTGTGTGGAGGATGGCCGGGGGGGCTGTCCGATCCCCGCCCACTGATTGGAATGCCCGCACCGCGGCAGAATTCGCGCCACATTCAACGGGTTAAAAAGGGAGAAATAGAAATACCGTCATTGGGATGTTGGAGCAGAAGACTTTTATCGGTAATTATAAGCCGTGAGCCACTTCATGGTCTAATGAAGCTCCCAACATTCCAATTTTCTAATAAGTTTACACAGTCTTTTTGAGCGCCTAGATCAATCCCTTGTTGCTGACGCAGCTCAAAAGCATTAACAAGCATATTTTACTTGTTTAACCTTTTTTCTTTGACTTTGTCCATTGTCCAATTAGTTCCTCTCTAAAGTGTTGCAAAGGATGTCAAATTTGGTTATTTTTTTGCTTGACATTTATTGACATTTTCTTTATGGTTTTTAAGGTCAGTGTTTTAGGTTTTTCAGAAATGGCACAGTGCATTGATTGACTCTTGATATTTAATGGTGCAATTTTTCTCCCGTAGGGATATGCACTGTCAATTTATGTCTTTCACGTCCTGCAAAATATATGTACTGTAGTAATGATAATTGAACCCAGCATATTTTGCTATTAAAGTATGCTTGTAATTAATTTTAGAAACATATCCAATACTCCTACTGATTTTGGTGTCGCCGTTTTTCCAGCACTTCCAATACAAAACCCAGAAGACAATGGCCGTGGCTTGAAGTCAAGATGGTGCCTTAATTTAATGGGCTTTTATTTCTAACCTGCACTTCTCTCGCAAGCAAATTATAAATTTTGGGCACTTTGAAAACAGTTATCCCAGAAAGCCAGACCTTGCTCCCATGTTTTCAATAATAAAATTATTTTGATGTCTGAGAACTTCTTATGCAAACTTTAATGTGAAAAAGACGTCATTAAAATATGTTCAATTGCAACTCAGGCTGTGCCACATTTGTTTTGTGGTGTTGTGCAAGACATCCCTTTGTGTATCTGGATCTTTAGGTGTGGCCCACAGACCGCTTCAGTTGTTTTGCCTGCTTCATGAAATCAAAAATTGCATAAACACACAGTACATACTTACTTAGATATGGTGAGGTGCTCTAGGTCAGCCCTTTTTTCCATTGTTCTGTCCACCTGTCATTCACATTTAGCCTCTGTTGGACTTGGCACTCTTAAGGGTCATCCCCAATCTTTTTGCCTTCACCCCTCCTCTTTTCTGAACCATTCTTTGTTGGCTTTAAGGACACTGCACTTTACTACTGCTACCTAAAGCTAAAGTGCTTATGCTTTCTCCTTTAAACATCGTGAAATTCGCTCACACCCATTTAGCACATTTAATTTACTTGTAAGTCCTAGTAATGTGGTACTATATTTACCTAGTGCCTGTAAATTTAATGCTACCAATGGCCTTTCAGCACTTATTGTGTCACCCACTTAATTAGTCTTTTTAAACGTGTCTTTGGCCTGCCATTGCAGTCTATGTGTACAGTTTAAACTGACATTTTGACCTGGCAAAAGAACCCTTTTGGTGGGCCTAAACCTTTCCTTTTAATACATACAAGTACTACCTAAGGTAGGCCTAGTGCGCTGTATTTAAAAAGTTGGACATGCACTTTTACGTTTTATGCGTCTGGAAAAACCTTGAAAGTGTAGCACCCATCAGTATGCATCTAGCAACAGCTGGTAGCCAATAGCGAGGACTGCTCTAGGTTATATGCCCTACAGCCCTGTTCTGTAGGTTTCAAGTCCGAGTCTAAGACTGTCAAAGACTGAGTCAGTCAGGTTACACCATACAACTTTGACGTATCTTTTTTCACTCTGAATATGCGGAAAGGTGAAGCAGTGTTTTGTATTGCGCTGTAAAAGCTACTCCCATACTTTCGAAGGCCACATACCCTTGTGGGTTGGTTCAAGCAAGCTGCTGACTTTTTGCATTGCACGTTTGGTTTCTCCAAGGCATTTTTGAATCCATTAAATACAGCATTTTAAAAATACTTAATGTACCTGCACATTGCAACTGCATGACCTGGCTTTACCTCTTACCTACACACACATCTAGCTCACACACACCCATGTGAATAGTTGTATAAAGTTATTTTCACCTTAACTTCAAGTGTAGTTTTTTTTTACCTTGCTTTCTCACCCTTTTGATTGAAGCACTTCTTCCCTTGTGTGGGTGGCCCCAACGCCATGCTCAGTGTGTACCAAAACTGTAACCCCGTGAAGACCTTATTGACACCATATTAACTTCACACAGACCAGGTTTTGACTGGTTCCTCAGCTGACAATAGCCCCAGAATCCTGTTTTTCTACAGATGAGTGGGTATGCTTGGTGATAGGAATTATCTGGATCCCCGCAAGATTCCAGAACTTTCTTTCACTGAAATGTGAGGGAAATTTGCGATTTTAGTCAAAGTGTCACTTTTTCAGAGCTTTTATGGAAAGAAAATATCCGGTGACAGGCTCATCCACAAGTGGGTACTGATTTGTTTGTTTTATTTTAGAAGTGTGGGGATACAGATAAGTAGAACATTTATCAATTGAATGTTTCACATTTTTGGCTTCCAAATGTATGTCCGTGTACAAGAAAAGAAGACATCTTGCAAAATGCTTTCTCAACCATGTGATATCAAGGGTAAAGCCAAATTCAGATTTCTACGAATAACCACAGTTCATAGACTCATTATCTTGGGCACCCTTAAAAAATGCATAGGATTTCGTCGTAACTTTTTTCATTCAGTAGATTTTACCATGTGAACCTATGCACAGTCGGTAAATAATGAAAAATCATTGAAGTTGTAACTCCGTTAACTCTGGACATTGCTTGTTTTTGAACAACCAAAAAACACTATGCATACGACCAGAAATATCTGAAGGTTCATAATGATGTATTGCTTTTGTAAATCGACCACTGGGGCAAGAAATTATGAATGAAAACATGAATTTTTTCAGTTTTACCCTCATATTTTTTATTAGTTTTTCAATAATTAGTTAGTTTGGGAAACCCATGAGCAGTCTACACAAAGGACCCTATGCTGAATTTTGTTACGCTTTTTTGGGTTCCACTTGGGATTCACTCTTTTTTCAGCACAAACTGCATTTAGGTAGAAATCGCAAACAATAAGAAAAAGTAGGCTACCATTGCAAAAACTGCAATAATTTTCTTTGTACAGTTCTACCTGTTCTTCAAAGCTGGGAAGAGGGTGATCTTAGCACAACCGTTGCCATTTTGAGGGGGGGGGGGAAGCTTTCTTGCATAGAAGTTTTTGCCACTTTACAAAGCATAAATTGCTGCATTTGGTGCTATTTTCTTAGTCCTCTCCCGGGAAATCGCCAAACTCTGGGTTCTTTTATAATCTCCAACATATGGTGGGGAAAAGGATACACATGTGGCCTGCTTAGTTGTGTAGAAGAAACGTTATGACGACTTAAGTACCAACTGCCCCAAAAATTATTTTTAAAGGGTCCGCACTGGGGAGAGGAAGGGAAAGCCTCAGCACTTGAGGAGTTAATGATTGTGACACAAGGCGTTAATGGACGTGCTGCAGCTATATACCATGTGTTCTTTACCATCAGGATCCCAAGTGTATTTTTCTTGTAGAAATGTCTTTTGTTGCAGAACCATTAACACATTCTTAAAACTTTTTTTTCCAGAAAAATCCTCATATTATGTACTTGGAGCAGGAGCTGGAAAGTTTGAAGGCCGTGATGGAGATCAAGAATGAAAAACTACATCAGCAAGACAAAAAGTTGATGCAGGTTGAAAAATTGGTAAGCATGCCTTTCCTCATGTAATGTTGAACAGTGTCTGTGGTGATTCAAACTGAAAGGCGTCAGTCAATCCTGCGGTTTCAGCAGGTGACGCGGGCAGCATTTATTACCTACGGATCTACACAGGTTCTTCTCAAGGTCACATTGTATGTGATTTTAGACCTGTGTCTAAGTGCTCATTTATCTGACAACTTTAATTTGCTTGAATCATATGCCGCGCCCGGCTGTGAGTGGAATGGCATAGTCTGCATTATTTCCTGTGCATGGAGCAGCATGTCATACATAATTGAATCTGGTCGGAAATGGACTCCCTCCGGACGCTGCTTTGCAGATTTAGCCATCAGAGTTTGATTTACAGTGAAGATGCCCAACCAGCACACGCTGCTCGCCCTCCCTTATCCAGATGCCATTTGGACTGTCATGTGTAGTTAGATCTAAAAATACACACGCATGCTTTTTAAATTATTAAAGCAGTGTGGCTTGCTGTAGTCTGGAAGGATCCGTCGTTTCGACCTGAGAGCATGTTTTTAAACCTGGCACCGGTGCACTGTCTCTTTTATTTCCTTGCTGATGGAGGCTACTGCAAAGATACAGCAGTGCTGGTCCTTCTTAAGAGTGACCAGGGATGGTGAAATACAGTATCAACTATAATGTCGTTCTTTCTTCCTCGACGTTAGTTGCTAGTAGAACTGTACATTTTGGCGCCAAGTGTGGCTTTTGGTCCACGGCTGCTGTCTGGTAAGCAATGGGTGCTCATCTTTAAATGACTCCGATATAGTGACAATGCAATACATTCTGCAGCCACATTAGTATATAGGAAAGTATGCTGCAGTGTGCTCTGAGCAGATGAGCAGTAATTCATTGCTAATGCGTGTTAAACCGTGTGACGTTTATGCAGCAACTCGTTCACAGATGCAAGATTTTAAGGACGCAGCTAGTTATGTTGTATTGACATGTGCACCGTTTACCCCAGTCTGTCATGAGTTCTGTTGAACCCGCATATGCCGCCATCCTTGGCTTCGGAGAGCTGGGTTGGGAATCGGGCCTTTTCTCAAATTGTGGAGCCGCTAGCCATCCTTGGATCCACTGATAGCTACAAATATGTCAGTAGGCTCTTCAGCCCGAAGGTTTTTAACTTTCCACTTTCTGTAAAGTTGTGTGAGGGCGCGATTCTAGCACTTAAAGGATCTGGGTTTTAGGAGTGTTGTAATCGCGCCATCATTCTTTCATTCATTGTAGTAGAATGTGGAGTGAAAATTGCTGCTACAACCACAGCCATCATAGATGGAGACTAAGACATGGCTTCACAGCTATATTTGGGGTGAATTATCTCCCCCGTTGTCTGTGCGTGTAAGCATGGAGCGCATTCTACCCGCCGGAACCCCTTGAACCAATAGATCGGGTTTTAGCCCATCCCTAGAGTCATTGGTGAAACTGCATTCACACCCTTTGCCCTGTGTGCTTCTCTCACTAGAGCCCTTTCCGTGCTGGTGTTGACCGGTTACACACACAGAAAAGCTAGTTGAACTGGCAGTTATGCCTCCCAGACCCCTGTGTCAATTTCAACCTTCTACCTGTCCTGTTCCATTCTGATGTTAGCAGTCCATACCACTTTCCATTTACTTGACATTTTGTACCTCTTCGAATGAAAGCACTACTTTCTGTAATGTAAATAAAGAATGTGGGCATATTCCATCCGAGGCGCAGACTGGACCTGAGGGTGTTGGAGCGCTTCACAGAGCTATATATTGTATTCTATTTTTTTTTTAAAGTGTCACTGTGTATTTTTATTTACTCCATATGTATCTCATGTTATTGCTGCTGTGATATCTCTGTAAATTGCTCCGAAACCTTTGGGTCTAGTTGGCACTATACAAAACGCAATAAATAAAATAGGAGGCAAATTGTGTATTGAGCACACATTCTGAAATTTGACGGCGTGAGTCTGGTATCATTGCCAAGTTTATCAGACCTGGTGTGAAGCCTATTCTCCCCAGAGCCATGCACTTTAAAAAAAACAAGCATTGGCCAATCCAATAGGTCTGAAGTTGGCTGCCATTTTTTGGGGGATTTATCAATGGTTCTTTTATTTTGTCATGTTTTTTTCAAGTACGTATTATTATTGAAGCAGCCGGTTCCCTTACCAATTTAATTTTTTTTTACTATGAGTGTAAATATTTTTTAAATCTCAAAAAGCACACATTGCAAAGTAATCCATGGCACTGAATAACGCTTATTTTGTGTGTGGATGTGCTCTTTTAGAAAAAGCAGAATGCTGTCACTCATTGTGAAATTAGCCAATGGCTTAAGTGTGCTGACCAACTGCCTATGCTGGGCACTTGGTCAGCACTGTAGTGTAATGAGTGGAGGAAAAATGTCAATGAAGAGGGCTGGATGAGGGGTCCTATAGATATATAATGTATGTAATAACGATCAAAGCAAAAGACCTAAAAACATATTAACCTGTTGCAGCCCCGTTATGTCCAGTTCATTTTACTTGCACTCTGTGATTAGCCTTCTGTGGCTCTTCCTGTTCTGAAACAGCTTGAGGCAAAGGGACTCTTACACCATTATTACCTTTTGGACGGACTAACCAGCACTGAAACATGGCCAGAGAGAAGCTATTGGTGTTAACTAGACCCACACCTGAAGACAGGCCAACATCTCTGTTATGCTCACTAGGCATAACTGTGTGCGTCAGCAAACAAACCGCATTAGCTAGGCAACCCCTACCCGTTTGATTTGTTTTTGGGCCCTGTAATGCCCAAAAATTATCTTTTATTGGTTTTCCCATCACTCTGGGAGCACCAATACCCGCATCCTCCAGTTGTTTCCCATCAACGAGGTAGTCCTGTAAATTGAAAATAAGAAGGTTGTCGTACACATGCAAAATCTTTTTTCCCTGTTTTAGGGCTTTCCTGAAGCAGTGATTAATAGGCAAAATATTTTACTGTAAATCCCTATTCTTTGCCAGGAGGCCACCACTACCGCCCCTTGACTCGATAGTCAACCGTCCTAGGATAAGAAAGGAGAGGTTCTCATTCTTTTGAATGCTCATAATGAAATTTCGAGTTGGAGGTCTTGCTAGGGTAGAGGATGTCCTGTTGCCTTTATCATTTACTCAAAACAGCAATGCTACCTTTTCATCGTCATGTCACACAGCCCCTGAAAAAATGGTGACCTCCCAAGCCATCTCGTGTAGTCTTACAAATGATTCTTTAAACTTTTGTTTGTTCAGAGCAATGAAAGGCGAACTAGCCACATGGTGCCGACAGACCTAATTGTTTCGGCAGGCGTTGAAAAATCTACTTACCCACTCGCTATTGTGAGTCAGATGTTATCAGGGCAAGCTGTTTTTAGGGCCTACTGGTCGGTTCTAGTTCTGGCTAGTGAACTTGAGCTTGCAATGAACTTATGTTCATTCAGTAAGTGAATTAGCAATACAAATTCCTTTACATCTTGTTTTTATCGTGACAAATTTGCTGTCTGCAGAAAGACAGGTCAAAATCAGCTTATGTCTTTTTGTGTATTGCTACTTATTTTATCCTGGAAATTGGTGTTTTTTCTCTGACTGCAGTTAGAGGATTTTGCTAAGTGAGCTGTTTGACAATCGATATGAAACAAAAGGATGTAGGATGACAGTTTTTACAACATGTACATACTAGTAAATGGAAGTACAAATATTTCAAAATATATCCGAAATTAAAAAAGCAAATTATTTTTGTAATTCAGAAGTATGATGGAAACAAAGATTTTAATAGAATTAAAACAAATCGGAACCCTTTACTTGATGATGTGCAACAAATAAATATATATAGAAATCCTATTTCCAAACATTGTTTGTGCACTATATAGTTTTATTAGTAAAACTGCCAATCGGTGAGAAATGTTGTGGCCATTTCAGATGTGCTGACTGCAAATGACCGCGCTACCACAGCCATCATGCTTTACTTATATATTTATTATAAGTGATAGTTTTTAAACATGAACTGAGAAATATTCCTGCCCGTGCCGATCACAGTGCAGTTAGTGAATTTTTAGGCAAGTCATATGTACCTTGTATGTTGACTGCAGTTATATTATAAATGGAGTCATAGTTTTGTATATTTAATCAATCAATAGTTTTTTGTACAGTAGACATGCTTTAATCTACTGTACTCTCCTATGTGATAATGAAGAAAATAGCAGTTCAGTGAAATAAAATATTTGCCCAGGGTCACATAATCAAGCGTATTACGGTTAGGCCCAGTGGCTTATTCTAGTCACTGGACCTGCAGGTCTGGTAACATTTTTATGATTTTTGAGTTTTGATGGGATGTACAGTTCTCTCTTGTCTGAGGGAGCAGTGCATACAGGGCAATAGATTTCAAACACCTTCTATTGCCCAGCCATGCTTCTGTCTGGTCCATACTCTTCAGATTTTGTAAAAGTAGTTTTTTGTTTGCTCTAAGCTCCGAAGCTACTGTTAAATCTTCCCTCCTTTAAATCACCTCCATCATTCATCTGTGGTCTACATCCGAAGACAGTAAGAGATGTCGGACTTTATATGTCCTGCTCCAGTCAGTTCATCTCTCAACTCCATCTTCCATGTGGATGCTTGCTTCCCCTGGAGCTTGTGGGTGAAGGTGTTCTATCTAAATCTAAGTGTGCACCCCAAGATTTGTGCTGCTTCTGCTTACTTTCTTCATACACTTGAGGTGTAAGCAGGTATGTTCTAGAGTTTCTTCCCACACCATTGCTGCATCTTTTGACAAATTGTTGATGTGGAGGGTTGTATTTGAAGACCTAGCAGTAGGTGCCATGCCTCCGTTAACCAGGCTCGAGATGTAGTGCTAGACACCAGATCTTCATATGGCCTTCACCTAGATGAAGGTTGCAGACTTGAGTGAGTTTAGGGCAGTATTTATGGACAAAACACACAATGTAGCAACAACCTTAGGAAAGCCATGCACTTTGATTAGTATAGAACACAGGTAACTAGATATCTTCCCACGGGTTGGATTGTGATGACGTTCTGATGGGAGCAACTTCGAGCCCAGCCCTTCTTGAAGTGCTTGATATCTGAGGTTCAAAATCCCCTCTGAGATGCTGTGGAGTAGTGTTTGAGGTGGTCCTGGACATTAAACCAATTGTTTTTTGCTTTGCCAGCTAGGTGGAGGGGAAGGGTCATTGGACATTTCGGAACTCGGTTGCACTTTGAAGTGACTGAGTCTCCTAGTTCCTCTATGGTGCCACTAGAGGTTTGTTGTTTGGTTATTGGAGTACCACGTTGTTATGGTGATGTATTGGATGGTGCCAATTTAGGAAGGCTTAGGGGTGCCTCTGACTGTCATAATGTGCCGCAAAAAGAAATTGTGTTTCAAATTAGCAGGGTGATCATCGGCAGGTGGTAGCGAGGGGCTGAATAGGCCGGCTGAGGTCTTAGATTGTAATGTGATGGGAAGTAACGTATCTTCATACGGCACACGTGAAAGGAAGCAGATGTGAGAGGAGGGCAGTATGTGCACCTCACTTGACCCTTCCAGTTTTTCAGCAGAAGAGGTAAGAGTGAGGAAGCTCAGCAGGCCTTCGTGATGGTCCAGTGTGCAAACTGGAAGTTCAACCAGTCCTGAATTAACTATGCAAGCATTGACTTAGTGATGTTGTAGAGAACTTCCTTTAAGAGGACCTGCTATAAGGAATTCAGCAAGTTGCCAGTACTGGTTATTTAAGTGACTGTCCCAAGAGTTCAGGGTGCAGGTCATCTTTGAATGTAGATTGCTAGTGGGGGGCCATGAGTGAGAAATAGGCAAGGCACGTGGTGTTATATGCGGCACGAACACATGACTAGAGTCAAGTAGAGTTAAAAAGTAGACCCATCTACATTTATTAGACCTTCGATTCCTTGGCATAACTTGTGTAATACCCTTTTTTAAATATATTTTCTTAATTTGATTCTGAAAACAGTCGTATCTGCCTGCTCAGTTTCTTGTCTTACACCAAGGATTAAAAGATTCTCCTCCATGTGTATTTTATCAATTTTTCAGGATTTGGTCATGGTTTTGGGTACTGACCTCATCACTCTTGCAACTGGAGGTGGGGAACAGAAGGGAAGCATGTTAAAAATTGCGAAAGGTGCAAGACAAAAATGGGTAAAATTATGTGTCAGTAAGGCATTTGGCGGACTGCATTGTAGAAAGCGTTTCTGGGTCGTATTTTCACTTGAATTAGTAAGGTAAGAAATGACAAATGTGGTCACTGTCAATATTCTATTTCTCGTAGGTGGACAACAATGCAACCTTATACGAAAAATTAAAGAAGTGTTCACAGGAGAATGAGGATCTGAAAGCCAGAATGGACAGGCACATGGCACTGTCGAGGTAAATTATTACCAACGTCACTAATATTTTCCTCTAAATATTCATCCCTGGCTGTGTAAATAACTGGTGTAGCACGTAAAATAGAAAATAATTATTGTAGAGCGAAGGCCACATTGCTCTTATGCGCAATCATTAAGGTTCTTTATTTCATGGTGCAGGAATAAAATAATTAAGGTTCTTTATTTCATGGTGCAGGAATTCTGGCCATTTTGTTACGTGAGAGTACATTTTGCTCTTCATGCAGTGCAATATTTCATTTGGTGCAGGATTAGTTATGTGCCATATTTGTTTGTTTATTTGCTCTTGGGCAGTATGTATACCTATCACGTATGCTCCCCCGGTGTCCTGCTCACCTATGCTCCTCCGGTGTCCTGCTCACCTATGCTCCCCCGGTGTCCTGCTCACCTATGCTCCCCCGGTGTCCTTTTAGCTTATGCTCCCCCGGCGTTCTGCTCGCGTATGCTCCCCCGGCGTTCTGCTCACCTATGCTCCCCCGGTGTCCTGCTCAACTATGCCCCCCCGGCGTCCTGCTCACCTATGCCCCACCAGGCGTCCTGCTCACCTATGCCCCACCCGGCGTCCTGCTCACCTATGCCCCACCCGGCGTCCTGCTCACCTATGCTCCCCTGGCGTCCTGCTCACGTATGCTCCCCCGGCGTCCTGCTCACGTATGCTCCCCCGCCGTCCTGCTCACGTATGCTCCCCCGCCGTCCTGCTCACGTATGCTCCCCCGCCGTCCTGCTCACGTATGCTTCCCCGCCGTCCTGCTCACGTATGCTCCCCCGCCGTCCTGCTCACGTATGCTCCCCCGCCGTTTTGCTCACGTATGCTCCCCCGCCGTCCTGCGCACATATGCTCCTCTGCGTCCTGCGCACATATGCTCCCCCGGCATCCTGCTTGCATATGCTTCCCCGGCGTACTGCTTGTGTATGCTCCCCCACCAGCCCCACCCTTATCACCGATGACTAAGTCGGATCTCTCCACTCCGGCTATGTACTGATTTGCTGACTTATGCGTACATCTGTCCATAACGCCACTGTGCCCAATCATTTTTGTCTCTGTTTTTGATTCCCCATTATATAATTTTGTGATTAATTCTATATAAATATTTCTTTGACCTGATTATTAGCCCGTGTGTTCTTGTTTCCTTTTCAACATTGATTGTTCTTTTATTAATTAAAATTGTTATTCTATGAATACACATTAGTTAGATTCCCCTGAACTAACTTGAGTGATTTATGCCACTTAATTTATTCTACCTAGTGAACAAACTAAATCCCTTGTAGCTTCCCTGTTCTGAATTACTTATTGCCCATACCTACAAGGGTTTATTGGGTTACCCATTATCTGTCTATTCCCCCCCATATGACTTCTGCCTAGGGTTCTCAAGAAGATCAAGAGCGACAAGGCCCAAGGCATTTTTGTGGTTTCGGACTTGGCAAGGGGAGTCTAGCATCCAGAATTTTTGTAAATGGGCATCGATTCTCCAAGCAAGGCTGCCCCTTCGGGGCAGCAGGGGAGGGTGCTTCACCGAACCTGTCAACTCTCCACCTCCATGTGGGGAGATTTGAGCAGCGACAGTTGGTAGCTTTTTACCTTCCTCCTGAAGTCTGTGAGCGCATCTTGGTGGCAAGGCATCCCTCGACTAAGATGGTATGCGCCTGCTGTTGGCAAACATTTGTAAAATATTGTACATAAATGTCTATTGACCCTCTTTATCTACTATTCTTCTTTTTATTCTTACCCTTGCCCAGCAGGGCTCTGTGTTGGGTATGCTTAAGGGTTATCTTTCTGCTCTGTCCGCTTTCTTGCAGCTGCTAGACCAACCCTCTTTGTTTAAATCTCCTGTTGTAAATAGATTCTTAAAATGGTTTATACATATATTTTCATCTACGCTTTTTGTTGTACCTCAGTGGTCCTCACGTTTCTCATATGTGCGCCTTTCAAACTGTTGAATAAATGTCCCCTCCGACTGCTTACCATCAAGACAGCTTTATAATGGCAATAACATCTGTACGGAGCTTAACAGAAAAATTGTACCTCGTCACTCCCCAAAATTTACAACACTATTAATAATAGTGTAACCAGTTTATAATTCACAAAAACAATATGGCCACTCACAGGAAGCCTGTCCAGATAGATACATTCAGCAAAATTCTATTTAATTACCAATGACAATGTTTCATTCAAGTTATGGTAACCCAATAGTCAAGATATGAGACAAAGATATTGTATTGCTTTGCAAGAGTGTCGTTATTGCTAGTTGTCCCACAGTCGTATCCTTAAATACTCCCGATTGTAACTTATTTGAGGCTGCAAATGCTGCGAACATTAATATAGAAGTTTACAATAATATACAACTGTAACACATGTGACCATCAGGATGTGGACCGTATATGATCTGTATCTTCGTATGTACTCCTAGTAGTAAAGAAAAGCCAGAAACAAAAAAACAGCTTGTTATCTTCGATGGGAAACGCAATTGTGATAGACTACAATACTGACCCTATCACCTTTAAAACATTGCATCAGGGCACTTCTGGAGCATATAGGATATAAAATACATTGGTCCAGTCATGCAGATGTCAAAATGAGGAAAAATAATGTCTCACTTTCGAATTGGTATGCATGGGTTAATGCCCATAATTAAAATGTACACCCGGCCCTTTAAAAAACCAGTTCGAGGCATGTGGGCTGCTGAATTCATATCTGTGCATAGATCGCCACCTAGTGTTGGGTCCGGATGATTGCACATTGTTGTCCTGGAAGAGTCTTCGAAGTATCACGAGATAGGTGGCTCCTCCCCTGGACTACAGTGCGCATGGGCATCGCCTCCATCCCCAGATTGTTTTTTTCCGCCATTGGGTTCGGATGTGTTTCGGTTCCCTCTGTCGGAACCGATAGTTGTTTAATTTCTACTCGAGACCAAAAGGTCTTTAGGCTGGGCGTCGGTATAGTTGCGTACGGGTTTCTATATGACTCTCAGCTCCGATCTCTTGCTGCCCTTCCACGTGCTTTCGGCGCGGTAGGGCCTGTACTACACTCTTGCTATGGAGCGAACTCCGTTTAAGAAGTGCCCTTTGTGTCACTCTAAATACTCGCACCTCGACGTGCACCCGGTGTGCAATACCTGCTTGTCGCCGGATCACCGCGAGGACACCTGCATGGCGTGTTCGAAATTCAGGAGCAAGAAGACTTTAAAGATTCGTCGAGCCAATAGGCTCCAGGCTAGGTTATCGGCCACGGCGCCCCCGCCGGACGACATTTTCCAAGAATATGTCGAGGGAGAAGACGACGTGCAAGGTTCGGACTCTAATCCCGCATCCGAGGGAGAGGCCTACGACGCGGGTGAGGAGAACTTTGACGAAGTCACCGACGAGGTAGGGGACGACGAACAAACTTTTACCACGATGGGAGATAGCTCGGAGGAAGAGCATCCCCAAACTGACTCAGGGGTTGTTCCCCTTCATACGGCCCAGGTCGAGGGATCGCCTTCGGGCCTTACCCAAGATCTAACTATGAGTCCTACGTCCCCGCCTCCGGGCCCGGTCACGGACACTTATGACCCATCACTTACGTCGAAGAAAACGAAAGTGAAGCCGACTGGTCACGCATCCTCGGATGCGAAACCGAAAGTGAAAGTGGCGCAGGTGAAGAAGGTTCTGGAGGTGTCAACTTCCAAGAAAACCAAAATGGCCGACTTGAAGAGCCACGCCAACATGGCCGACCCGAAGCCCTCGGGGTCGGCGCCGAAGGCGAAGTCCTCCGACACGGCTGCGTCGGCGCCGAAAGGGGTCGCGGACCCGCAGACTGCTTCGAAGAAGCGTCAGGGCGACGACGCGCATAGGCAGGGGGCGTCGGCCCGAAGGCGGTGCATGCCGGCGCACAGGCTCTCGAAGGTGAGGGGTTGCTCGAACCGGCCCAGCCCTCGCCGGCCTGGACAAAGAAGGTGGCGGAATCCTTGCAACGGATTCGAAAGGCCAGTGTGGTTCCCGCACAGGACACCAGTGCGCCGAAGCCGACGACTAAGCCTGCGAGGGAGCAAACGCCTATCCGTTTCACCCTGCCGCCCAAGTCGGCGCCGAAGGCCTTCGCACCGAAACAGGGCGGACCCTCGAGGGAGGTGTTAACGCCGAAGGCTGCCTTGGCGGTGTCGAAGCTGCGTCTCCAGCCGCTTGCGGAAGAGGAACGTTGTGCGGTAATAATCGACGCCAACACCGGAAAGCTGTCGCTCCTCAAGCGGAAGATCACGACGGAGCCGACGTTGGAACCCTTTAAGATTCCTCTCAAAAACAAGAGGGACTCTGAGGACTCTCCGGCTTTGGTGGAACCTATGTCCCCGCAAACCCTAGGTCACTCGCCGACGCATTCCGCTTCGGCCGATGCGGACGAGGAAGGCGACGAGTACAACTATCCGGCGTACTCGGATCCGGAGGAGGAGCACGTACCGTGGTCCGCCGGAGGCGACGCGGAGGACCCGCAGTCTGCTCAGGACACTCAACTTTTCGCGGCCAAGACGTCCCCGTCTGAGGACTCGGCGGCCTTCAATGCTCTGATAGAGAGAGCTGCTGCTAACCACGACGTCGAGCTCCACTCGTACCCCGTGGATGTGGACTTCTTGTTCGACACCTTCTCGGTAGCCGAAAAGACTGTCAAAACGCTACCGATGCTTAAGGGGGTCCTGAAGCATGCAACGGAGGTTTTCAAGGAGCCCACCCGAGCGCGTGTGGTCAACCCTCGCATCGACAGGAAATATAAGGCAGCGCCCACGGATCCTACATATATCAAGGGACACTTGCCATTGGACTCCTTGGTTGTTTCCAACGCTCGGAAGAGGGCGAACTCTCAAACTACTGGTGACGTTCCTCCCCCGGACAAAGAGTCCAAAATCTTTGAGGCCTCAGGCAAACGAATTGCGGCACAGGCAGCTAATATCTGGAGAATATCTAACACCCAAGCATTACTTGCACGTTATGATAGGGCCCATTATGACACCTTAGAGGCCATACTGCAACACTTGCCTGACCAATACAAGGAGGCGGGGGAGATGCTCATTCAGGAGGGTAAACTCATTACGAATGCATCCATCAAATGTGCACTGGATGTGGCGGACACAGCCTCCAGGGCTATCAATACCAGTGTGCTGCTTCGACGCCATGCCTGGCTTAGAATTTCGGGGTTCAAACCCGACATCCAAACTACGATCCTCAATCAAACAGTGAATCCTGACCACCTGTTTGGCCCTGAGGTGGATGCCACACTGGAGAAAATGAAAAAAGATACGGAAACTGCCAAGTCTATGGGGGCTCTACAAAGTCAGCAGTTTCGGAGTGGTTCCTTTCGCCGCTCAAACTCCAGAGGCACCTCAAGGGGACAGGCGTCCCAGTCAACCCAATATTACAAAAGTAACACCCAAGCCTCGTATAACAACAAGGGTCGAGGTGGTTACAGAGGCAATAATGTCAAGGGCAGGGGACGTGGAAACAATAGTTCCAGGTCCACCACCACCAACAAACAGTGACGTCTTGTCACTGCCCCCCGACCATGCAACACCGATCGGGGGGAGACTCCAGCAGTTCCTGCCGGCGTGGAAACACATCACCACGGACAGGTGGGTGAGGTCTATTATCCAGTACGGGTACTGTCTAGAACTTACGTCCATTCCACCGGACATACCCCCAAGGAGCCGTCCTATGTCAGGCGAGCACTTGACCTTGTTGCAGCAAGAAGTTCTTGTCATGCTGCAAAAAGGGGCAATAGAGCTCGTTCCATTGCAAGAGCGGGGAACAGGGGTTTACTCCCTGTATTTTCTGATTCCCAAGAAGGACGGATCCCTCAGGCCGATCCTGGACCTCAGGCCCCTGAACTGGTACATCCTCTCGGAGCACTTCCATATGCTCACGTTGCAGCAGGTGCTTCCCCTGCTTCAACAGGGGGACTTCCTGGCTACGCTGGATCTGAAAGATGCCTATTTTCATATCCCCCTGCATCCTTCCCACAGGAAGTATCTCAGATTCACGATCTTAGACCAGCATTACCAGTTCAAGGTTCTGCCGTTCGGGGTCACCACGGCACCGAGAGTGTTTACCAAGTGCCTAGCGACTGTGGCAGCGCATCTCCGTCGCCAGCACGTCCACGTCTTTCCCTACCTGGACGACTGGCTCATTCAAGCAAGGACAGAACAGCAGTGCGTAGACCGCGTGTCACGCACCATTCATCTCCTGCACGATCTGGGATTCTCTCTGAACTACCCAAAGTCCCATCTCCAGCCCGCCCACGTGCGACAGTACCTGGGCGCGACGATCAACACTCTGGCAGCCACCGCGCAGCCAAATTCGGTGAGAATCGCCAGTATCCAGGCGCTGATCCAACGATTCAGACCCCAACACTCGCTTCCAGCGAAGGTGTTCATGCAGTTGATAGGCATGATGGCCTCCTGCATCTCCATTGTCCCGCACGCGAGACTACATATGCGTCCGCTTCAGGAGTGCCTTGCACGTCAGTGGACTCAGGCTCATGGGCAACTGACAGACCTAGTGTTGGTGAGCGGTCGGGCATACAACTCTCTGCATTGGTGGAATCCACACAACCTTTGCAAGGGCCGACCATTCCAAGAGCCTGTCCCACAGATTATCCTGACGACGGACGCCTCTCTCCAGGGATGGGGAGCGCATGTACTCCAGTACACAGTGCAGGGACTATGGACACTACAGCAAAGGAAGATGCACATCAATGTGTTGGAACTGATGGCAATCTTCATGGCCTTGAAGGCGTTCAAAGTACATCTGTGCAACAAAGTCGTGTTGATCCGGACGGACAACATGACGGCCATGTACTACATTCAGAAGCAGGGAGGCACACACTCTCCACAGCTGTCTCATCTGGCTCAGAGCATGTGGAAGTGGGCCATTCAGAGGAACATCTTCCTCATGGCAGAGCATCTCCCCGGCAAGGACAATCAAATGGCGGATCTGCTCAGCAGGCACAGCCATCAGATGCACGAGTGGGAGATACATCCATCAGTACTCCAACCGTACTTCCAAAAGTGGGGTCATCCAGAGATAGACCTGTTCGCAACAAGGGAGAACGCAAAATGCCAAAGCTTCGCCGCCAGATTCCCACACCCCCAGTCAAAGGGCAATGCGATGTGGATGAACTGGTCAGGCAGATTTGCGTACGCTTTTCCCCCAGCACCTCTGATACCGCTGGTGGCACGCAAGCTCAGGCAGCACTCGATGACTCTCATCCTGGTTGCCCCAACGTGGGCTCGCCAACCATGGTACACCACGTTTCTAGAACTGTCCGTGGTGCCGCATCAAAGGCTTCATCTCACTCCCAGCCTTCTGACGCAGAGCCATGGCGACATTCAGCACCCAGATCCGCAACAGCTCAACCTGGCTTTCTGGCTCCTGAAGTCCTAGAGTTTGGCTACCTCAATCTTCCTCCCGATTGCATGAACATCATTCGGGAGGCAAGGAAGCCCACTACCAGAGCTTGTTATGCGGCTAAATGGAAGAGATTTGTCATCTACTGTGCTAACCACAATATTGACCCTCTAGATGCTTCCATTCAAAACATCATTTGCTATCTCTTCCACCTGTATCAATGCAATCTGGCATACTCTTCCATCCGCATTCACCTGTCTGCTATGGCAGCATACCTCCAAAATAGGCAACACCTGTCACTATTCAAGGTCCCGGCTATCAAGGCCTTTCTGGAAGGACTCAAAAGGGTCATTCCACCAAGGACCCCACCAGCTCCAGAATGGAACCTCAATGTGGTTCTTACGAGGCTGATGGGTCCTCCCTTTGAGCCACTGCACTCTTGTGAGCTTCAGTTTCTGACTTGGAAGGTTGCGTTCTTAGTAGCAATCACATCGCTACGGAGGGTTAGCGAGCTGCAGGCGCTCACCATCCAAGAACCTTTCTTCCAGGTACATGCTAACAGGGTGGTGCTCCGCACTAACCCTAAATTCCTACCCAAAGTGGTATCCCAATTCCACTTAAACCAGACAATTGAATTGCCGGTGTTTTTCCAAAACCCGGAGACGCTGGCGGAGCGCATGCTCCACACCCTTGATGTTAAGAGGGCCTTGATGTATTATGTAGACAGGACAAAAGATTTTCGCAAAACCAAGCAGCTTTTTGTTGCTTTTGCCACACACCACAAGGGAAACGCTATCTCAAAAGCAGGGATTGCTAGGTGGATAGTAAAGTGCATTCAGATCTGTTACGCTAAAGCTAAGCGCACCCTAACTATCCCACCGAGGGCCCACTCCACCAGGAAGTTGGGGGCCTCTATGGCTTTCCTAGGTAACATTCCCTTAGAAGATATCTGTAGAGCAGCCACATGGTCTACCACACATACTTTCACTAAGCACTACTGTGTAGACGTGCATTCCAAACAGCAGGCAGCTGTTGGTCAAGCTGTTCTAAAAACACTTTTTCAGACCGCTGCAGCTGGCACGGGCGGCCGCCGATAATGGAGGGACTGCTATGTATTCTATGCACAGATATGAATTCAGCAGCCCACATGCCTCGAACTGCAAATGCTACTTACCAGTATGCATCTGTTCTTGGCATGTAGGGCTGCTGACATTCATATCGCCCACCCTCCTCCCCGGCGCCTGTAGCAGCTGCAGTAGTCATTCATATATATACATATGCTCATAGCATGGTCATCACTCACATTCTTCACTCCATCTCTGCCAATGGCTAAAAACAATCTGGGGATGGAGGCGATGCCCATGCGCACTGTAGTCCAGGGGAGGAGCCACCTATCTCGTGATACTTCGAAGACTCTTCCAGGACAACAATGTGCAATCATCCGGACCCAACACTAGGTGGCGATCTATGCACAGATATGAATGTCAGCAGCCCTACATGCCAAGAACAGATGCATACTGGTAAGTAGCATTTGCATTCACTTACGTGTCAATGAAGTGAAATACCGAGGGCTATGATATGCCCCTCCGGAGGAAAAAAACAAAACAAACAAAAAAAGCAATCGGAGTCAATAAACCCATGTCCAAAATCAAATCAAATAATTACTCTAAAACGGACTGGCAGCCAAGGCTGTGACTCGGAACATCCATCTGTGAAATCCGTATACAAGACAGACAGCGTAAAGATAAAAATCCTCTCCACTCACCTATTCCCGGGACAATCACCGTAATTTCGGCATCGTGTCTATTGTCAGGCAAAGATTCTTATGGTATCCCGCCTGGAGCTTACATACAGCAGTGCCCCCATATATGTTAATAACGGGGTGGATTTGCGCCAATAAGAGCGAGACCATCCCCATCGGAGACAGTTCCGGGCTATTCACTTCACCGACTAAACATCGATAAAGGGCTAGGGAGTTCCCAAACGAGAGAAAACAGCGGCCATGTTACACCAGGTCTGATCTCCTGAACACATTGTCAAAACACTAACACCAGTATCGTCCGAAAATAGCTAGTTGTTGTTGTTCTATATGGTCTAGAAATTCATAAAGAGGAGGCCGAGTGGTGTTATGACCGACTACCTTCTTTGTTTCTTGTAAACCTCTGTGCGGAGGGTGAGGGAGTTTCAGGCACTTTTATCCAAGCCTCCCTACAAGATGCTGTTCGCAGATAAAGTGGTGCTTCGCACCCAGTCTTCATTCTTGCTGAAGGTGGTGACCCCATTCCATCTTTTTTGCTCCTCCGGATCCCTCTAAGGAAGAGGAGTTTCTGGACCAAAAAGAGCGTTGTTGTTCTAACCTTGACCGCTCAAAAGAGTTCCGTGTAGACGACCAACTCTTTGTGGGGTACGTGGGAGCTTAGAAAGGTCAGGCAGTGCAAAAACGGACCGTTTTCTATTGGGTCGTTCTCTGCATTAAGATCTGCTATGCTCTGACTAACAAGTAGCCCCCTGAGGTATTAAGAGCCATTCCACTGGAAAAAGGCTGCGACCACGGCGTTGGCTCTGGGTGTCCCATTCCTGGACATCTGCCAGGCAGCAACGTGAGCATCTTTGCACATGTTTATCAAACACTACTGCCTGGGCAATCGGGTCCGCTGGGATGGGTATTTCGCCTGTTCGGTCTTGCAAGAATTCTTAGTGTACTCCATTCGTCTGCAGCCCACCGCCAGGATGGTATGGCTTGACTATCTATTCAAAGGTAAGGAATCTGCAGCTAGAAGTCTCTATCAGATGAACAAGTTACTTACCCTCGGTAACGCATTATCTGGTAGAGATGATATCTAGCTTCAGATTCCTTACAGACCCACCTATGCCTCCCCGCTCACCAGACTTATTGGTTAGGGCTAGGGTTGTTCCCTTTTTCAGGGCCCTAGTTATGACACACAATCAAGTCGACGACTTGTTGGCTCTGCGCTTCTGGCGTGGAAAAGTACTGACGTCCACGTGCCTGGGTGGCACCTATGTATGTGATTGCAACGTCATAACCGACGCTAATGACGTCACGCGGAGCTGAATGGAGCCACCTGATGGCGCATGCAACAGGTATTGCTCAATCAAAAGTTTCCAGATTCAGCCTGACACCTGGGGAATTCAAAGGTTAGAAATCTGCAGCTATTACCAGATAAGTAACTTGTTTGTTAGTACATTAGAGTAAGAGACATAGGAGAGAGCTAGCAGGATTTCTTTATCTAGTTCAAGGTAAACAGTCAAATGAACGCAGAAGGATTACATCAGTGAGAAATGAATAGGCCTATGAGCTGAGCCAAGACATGACTTACAAAGTCTCAAACCAATGACTCAAAGAAGCTGGTAGAAGAAAACCAGGGGGGCTCAGACCCCAAGCCTACTGTATGCATATTGTAAGCAATCTGAAACTGACCTAAAAGTTCTAGAATGTGGAAGGTACTTCTCTGCAGCCAACAATACAGTGAGTATGTTTAATATCGCTGGATGTGGCTACACCAGGGCGTTTGTAGCAGGCCCTATGATGAAGCATGTCACATACTTCGGTATGTGAGTGAGGGCAGTTTTTCCAAATTGAGGAATTTTCCTTTGTTGTAGTTGTGTACTCTATATACCCCCTGTGTGTGATTAACTGGTTGCCTTAGGGGGCCTGGGGTATTAGAGTTTAAACTATTGTGGCCCTCTCCCCTCTTGTGTGTAGATATGTTTAATATCGAACAGCTTTTCTCGGTTGGTTCTACTTTGGCAGCAGTTATGGGGGTACTCTCTCTCCCTAAAACCAGTTGATCAAGCTCTTCAGGCTCATTTTTGACGTGCCTCATTGTTGACTCCTTATGCTATTTGCACGTATCGTATTTGTTTGACGTTCAACTTTTAGTTGAAGAAATTATCATTCTAGCCACTGCTAAGAGCAAATGTATCTGTATTTTTTTGCAATGCTTAGAACATATTTTAGAACAGAAAAAACACATATAAGGGAGTGCCTTAAGAGTCCAACAATTATATTGTAGAGCTTGTTCCTTCTCTCCTTCCTTCACAAAGTACACATAGTTCAATGGTGTCAATATCAATGTACTCTTCTCCAATATCAAAATAACATGGGACCCATTATATGAAGTCTCGAAACAATTCTCTTTATTATTATTCAACACATCAAAGAAGCATCTTGGCCTGAGCGTTTCGTCCTCCGAGAGGACTTCATCAGGGTTAATGTATTTCTTTACAGCAATGTCACATTGTAGTCTAAGTGTTAAATGGATCAGTTCCCCCCGAAATTCTTGGAACACTCGTATTGCTCCTATATTGTTGTAGGGAAATACCAGGTGACCATATATAAATATCACAGCTTAATATTCACACCCCATTGGGTTCTTTAAGCTCAGATCAGATAATACAACACAAGACCACTGTCACTGACCATATTCTGCCGAACAAGAGAATTGTATTGAGACTTCATACCACGGTTCCCATGTTATTTTGATATGAGTACATGGATATTGACACCATTGAACTATGTATACTTTGTGAAAGGAGGGGAGAGGAAACCGAGAGAAACTGTACAATATATCATTGTTGGACTCTTGAGGCACTCATTTCTGTGTTTTTTTTTCTGTTTTAATGTATTTATGGTTTTGAAGTAGTTTGACCGTTAGAGGGTGAGTGCAGACAACTATTACCTTGTAGAACTAGCACCTGTGCAGCTGTCTTTAGCCAGAACTACTCTTGCTTGGATTATTTGTATTTTAGAACAATCCTTACAGTCCAATTGAAAGAACGGTTCTTATACACATTAACGTTGTTGTTTTTTTATTTTTTTGCTTTATTTTAGACAACTTTCTACGGAACAGGCTGTTTTGCAGGAATCCCTTGAGAAAGAATCAAAAGTGAACAAGAGGCTGTCAATGGAAAACGAAGAGCTTCTTTGGAAACTCCACAATGGTGACCTCTGCAGCCCTAAAAAGCTATCGCCCACTTCACCGCCCATCCCTTTCCAGTCCTCCAGGAGTACAGGCTCCTTTTCTAGCCCAACGGTTTCACCGAGATGACACAACAGGAAACAAGAGACTTCCTAAAAGCATTTCAGAGATGATCTGCAGATTTACGTGTAACTGTACCGGAAGCAAAAGCTATATTAGCTGCGATATAAATATGGAAACATGACTGGAAACTGTTGGCGGGGTGAAGGGTTCTGGAAGATACTGGAACAAATGGGAGAAAGACTGAAAAAGGGAGCACGACTGTTCAGATTCCCTGAGAAAATGGCTTCCGTTGGACAAGCAATCGCTGGACGTTGCACGAAGCACTTACAAAGCGGCAAGATGTACTGAATCTTGCGTACATTGCCTTTTCACCTACAGCTACACTAGGAAAACAAAGCTCAGGGGCTTGTAGATAAAGACCACCACCTTTATATTGTTTCCTTATCACAAACACCTTTTTCGGGGGAGTGTGGTGTGAGTGGAATGGATGTGCACATGGGGTGGGTTCCGGTTAGTGCGTCTGGGTGTGGTTTGTGTTGTTGTTTGCAATGAGCTGTAGATATTATTTGATGTATTCTTGAATCCCTGAAGTTTCCAGGTTGTTTTTCTAGTCAAAGATGACGCTTGCCTCTTAGGAAAGAAGAAAGCAGATAGCCATGTAAGGTAACCTAGTAACCCTCTCTAACCCATCAGTAATGTTCTCCAAGTTTACTAATAAGTTTGGCGTGAGGGACTGTCTGTGGCATATCTCACTTAAAAAGAAGGTTCAGCTCTGCAGTTTCCTAGCTAAATGTGCAACATTTCGACAAGAGAAGTAGTTGCTGTGCTCATCTTCTTAAAGCAGATCTTGTAGAAATAATTATTGTTTAGAAAGAGCTCAATATTCAATTGAACTTGGTCGCCTTAACACATGGTCCATACAAAAAGAAAACAGTAGATAAGTGCCTCATGCAAACATGAGGCACTGGCTCTAAGTCATTAAGTAAAAAATTTAAAAGCGTAAGTTAATACAACACAAATTATCAGTTTCGATTTGTGAGGCGTTTTCTTCTAAGACCATCATTATTTAAAGCATGTGACCAGGATACACACATGGACTATGAACTCTGTATTGCAATTCTGAGAATTACAATTGAATTTATGTACAAAGGTTCTTCTCTTTGACGGCACTTCATCTAACTCTTGATGTTTCAAAAAAGCCTATGATCTAGTTTCAGTTTTCTACAGTTAACATTCATGTTCGTCAAGTGGCTGCCGAGGAAGGCCCCTCCACTGAACGGCTAAACAACGATCACAAAGAAAAATCATTATTATGGGAGTAATATGCTCAGCACCAGCTCAAATTGCGCGCCATTGTTCTATAGGAGTTATAATTTCTGATGGGTGTCCTCATTCGCTATCTGTAACTTGAGCCACAGCCAAGATTCTGTGCACCCCTTTACTCTACCTGCAACTTTATGTACATAGTCCCAGGGAGTCTGTTACAAATTCACTCAAGTTTAAAAAATAAAATAAAGCTTTGCTAGTGATCATTAATCGACTGCAGAATACTAGAATGGTGGTTGTGCTCTGTTCAGTGTAAGCTTGACTTGTTTTTACAAGAAATTTAGTTTTCCTTGTATTTTTCCTTTTCCCATTTCCTTGTACAGACTTTTTCCACTGCCACAAATGCATCTAAATGTGCATCACATTTTCATGTACGTTCTCTTTTCACTAACCTTTTTACGGCGCAGACCTGGCCAGACATGCTGCACTGACTGTATTGCACTTGCTGTTAATAGCACCAGCATGGCTGTTTGAGGAGAGGTGTATAGTTTCTCCTGAGAAGTAGGAAACATTGCTTTATTTCCACAATCCCATGCAACAGCTATCGACATGTCAAGCCAACATGTTTCATATTTGGAAATGTAGTCTTGCTTGTATATTTGACCTTTTTTTGTTGAGTGCATGTGCTTATTTTTGATTTGGCCTAAATGCCTCGGGATATTTTCTCGCAATAAAGACTCAATTATCAAATTGCTCTCAGTCATGTTGCCTCATCACTTCTGCCCCTGCTGAAGGTGTGGACCAAAGCTACTGCCGCGAGGCTTGCAAATAGGAGAGCGGCCTCCACGTTCCATGCACACTTTTTCTGCTATGGGAAGCAGTGATGGGCATTTTTAAATCTGTGAGTACAACCTGTTAAAAGCCCTTTTAAACATACGTGTAAATGGAGACGTCAAATGTTTGAAGCTTGTGAGAGACCCCTGTATGTTAAAAAAAAAAAAAAGGAATACCTTTGTGATTGTTGCTCAAGTTTGTAATTATGAAAGTGTATTATATTCAAATAATGTGATAAGAAAATAAATTTATTGGTGCAATAATCGTTAGTGTTTTGAGTAGTATGTTCTAGATCTTCACAACCCGGTATTGCAAAACAGCTTGTTTAATTTATTTTCATTTAAGTTTCTAGATTGTTGGTTAGCCAAGAACTACAACGGATATAAAAAAAATTCTAACAAGCATTTGCCTTTAAGGTTTTTATTTTCATGAAGTGCAACTTGGATGCCCTAGCATGCAGCACATTTGAATAAACCTCCACTTATGCCATCTTTATTCTCAAAATCCACCTACCACAAAATCGACTTTCCAACATGTTTCTGGTTATGAATGTACCTTAACGTAACTCATACCACTGCTGTTTCCTGTGAAGGAGTGCCGAATTACCTTCAGACTATAGTTTTGTGTAAAGCTCACTGGCCTCATATGATGGACCCATTTACAAATGGCGCTGGTGCGGGTCTAAAAAGTGAAGTCAAATGTATTCACACGTTTCTATTTCCCTGGTATTTGCAATCACTGTGTTCCACTACTATCTATAATTTTATTTTTATTTATAAAAAATATTGTTCCCATTGAGTCGTAAAATTAAAGCAGTGCCTGCCAATGTTAACAAAACATTACGCTGATATAATTTGCTATTAAGATCAGAAAACTTTACTTGTTAAAGCTCTGCTTCCTATTTATTAACCAATGTTTTGGGCGATTCCCAAGGCCACTGGAGTTGCCGAAATCCATGTTGCATATATGCACAGCCTGGTTGCTAACATTTGGTTCACCTTAATTTATCTGTGCTTGCCTTGCCTCCTTTTATGTAAAATACTTGTTCAGCTTCGTCCAAGTGCTGCAACAAACTTGTTAAATGTTTTTAGTTGAGGGTGTACTCACTAGGAGATCAGAAGTTTCTTTTCCTCGACAAACGCCTGCCCATTTTACAGTGTTTTGTTGTAGATTACAGTTGTGGTGTCTTTTTTTGTTTGTTTAAGAGATTTTTATTACATTTTTGCAAAAGAAAAACAATAGACCAATCATATTCAGATTGGAGCAATAACGTGAACATCAATCAAAAAACATATGAAGTTTTGAAATGTAAAAGGTAAAGAGGGGGAAGGAATGAGGAAAAGGCAAGAGGGAGAGAAACGAAAGAAAAGCAGGAGAAAAAAGAAAAGAGAAGAAGAGAGGAAAGAATTTAACCCTATGGGGATAGGAATGAGCCGATCAACTAGGAGATTTGGGAGAGAGATCGGTAGTAAAAGGAAGCCAAAGGAGATCAGATTTGATTTTCAGGGGGACAGAAGAAGAAGAAGCAACAGCAATTCTATGTTCATCACAAATGAAATTCCACCATGTATGTACAGAAATGTTAGAATTATCCTTCCAACAAGCTAGAATAACTTTAAAGGCGAGAGCGATAAAAAGGTCCAGTAATTTAGCAGAAGAAACAATGTCAATATCAGTAGAAAGAGAACCTAAGAAAACATTTAAGTGTTAATGGGGTGGTGCAGTGAAACAATGACATGCAAATATTCCAAACCTCCTTCCAGAAGTGTCAGGAAATCCCTGCACCGTCGGGACAAAGACATCCGCGACTTCAACGGACTACAACTCCCAGAAGGCAAAGCGGGAGGAGCGTTATGCAACTCTGAGTAGTGGTTGCATAACGCAATTACAATACGCCTATATAGGCGGTACTTGGTGAAGGAACGGTGTCGGATATTCTAGTATCCACACGGCCTTCCACCAAGCTGTTCCTGAGCACACGCAGAGAGAAGACTTCCCAGCAGGATCCAAGGACAAAGACGGAGGTGGGTCGAGAGAGTCTCCCCGGGCCGTTCTTTGTTAGTCCGCCCTGTTTCTTCTAGGTGAGCCGCCAGGAACGCTTCCTTGCCGCTTCTGACTCGGACGAGTCGGGAAGCCTGCCAGTGATATCGGACGCGGAAAACTTTGCCGCCGCTGACTCAGAGGAGTCAGGATCCAACACCTGGGCAGACGCTGGTTTGAGCGGAGGCTCCCAGCAGCCAAGTTTGTTTCATTGAGACTGTGAGGCAAATCCACCACGCAGCTGCACAAGTTAGCGAGGCTTTGTTTTGCCTATACGAGGACTGGTTGGTGTGAGCCGAAGCTCCCAGCCTGTCCCCTATCTACGGGAAACTCCAGCGGTGACGCACACCAGGAGGTGTTTGCCGCGTACCGGCTGTAGAGTATTTCTGAGGACGATAGAGCGGCTGCTCTCGTCACCAGCATCTGGCATTGTTTGGACAACGGTGACGCATCACCAGGAGGTGAAGCAGCGTCCCGTTGTAGAAGAGGAAGAGGTCGAGCGGCTGCTCCCTACAGGTAGAGACCCCGGCTGGGTGTCTCCCTGACTCCTCTGTGAGAAACTGCTGTTTCCACGGGCCCCTCGAGCCACATCGAGTGTTTCTGCCCTCTGTTGGCATACGTCGGGACCGGTGTATTTGCAGAGGACAGGGTAACGTATACCGGCTGGAGGTTACCAGTAACTATTTACATTATTGTTTTCCTGTATATTGAAAATCCTACAATAAATAACCAAACCGAGAGCCTTGTCGTGTCCTGCTTTGCTGTGTCTGTGTCGACCCCGAGACCCCCAGGTGTTACAAGAAGGATAAAACATAGGGACATTCAAATAACTGATGTTTAAGTGTACCTAATTCTTTAGAACAGGACCAACATAGTGGGGAGGATGAGGGAGCAAACTTGGTAATACTAACAGGAGTAACAACAACGCTATGGTATATGAAAAACCGGGATTGAGTAATTCGCGCGCAACAGATACTTTGAACAATTTGGACCATAAATGATCCCCCAGCTGAATAGGAAGGGAAACGACAAGATCAGCTTCTCAAGCAGTCTCTGTATGAGATTTAGGGCAATCCGTAACACTTGATACCAGAATTGTATAAACAAGAGCAGCCTTTGGTTGTTGAATTGTGAATAAGTGATAAAGTTGTGTGGTAGGAGTGTAAGGGGGAAAAACATCAGGTAAGGAGAGAGAGGATAAGTGTGATTTAATGGCAGAAGTGATGATGATATATTCAGGAAATAACGTGGAAGGCAAATGGTATAGTGTTTGTAGCGCCTCGAAAGGAATTATGGAGTTATCAGTGAAAAATTGATGTACAAATAGAATATCCTTTTCCTTCCAATATTTGAAGTAGACCGATTTGCCTTTGTACTTAAGAAACTTGTTATACCACACAACAGAAGATAGGAAACACTGAAAGGGAGAAGGTTTGGAGGAGAAAGTATCATAAAGCAGTGTTTGGGAGTACTTTAAAATGGGGTATTTGGCTAGAAAAGAGCAGTTTGACATAAAAACAGTATGTTGGAATGAAAAATATTTTAGAAGTGAACGTTCCAGAGAAACCCAACTAGGCACAGGATTATCAGAAAAATCATAGGCTAATGAAAAGGATTGTTTATTCAAAAAGGCTGAATGGTACATTCTAAAATTGGGAAAACAGACTCAACCTTCATTTTTAGGACGAGATAACTTGTATAGGGCAATACGAGGATGTTTGTTGTTCCATAAGAATTTGGTACAGAGGGAATTAATGCGGGAAAAATAAGAAATAGGGATTTTAAAAGGGAGCATGGAGACGGTATAAAGGACATGAGTAATCATCATTTTAATCGTATCTAATCTACCCCACCAGGATAAAAATAAGGGGGACCAGAGTTAGAGGAGGGCTTGAATTTTCTTAGAAAGGGAGTAAATTTGATTGTATCAGCCAATGAAGTGGAAAACCATATGCCAAGGTATTAAATTTTGGAAGGGCACCAAGCAAATTCAGTATTATTAAACATATGTTGATAGCACACAGGATTCAATGGCAAAACCTCAGTTTTAGATAAATGAAGTTTATAACCAGAGACAGATGAATACAACCGCACTTCCTCTAAAAAGTGTGGTAGGGAGTTGATGGGATCAGCCATATAGACCAAAACATCGTCCGCATATGCAGATAATTTAGTGTCAGTGGACGAGATTTTAAAGCCAGCAATGCTAAAATTGGAGCGAATCCGTTCTAGAAAGGGTTCAAGACATAAAATAAATAATAAAGGGGAGAGAGGACATCCTTGTCTTGTGCCCCTAGACAAAGAAAAAAACCTAGAAAATTGATTATTAACAAAAATACTGGCACTGGGAGAAGAATACAGGAGTTTAACCAATGAAATGAAAGATGGACCAAAACCAAACCATTGTAGGGTATGAAACATAAACTGCCAGTTTATACGGTCAAAAGCCTTTTCGGCGTCTAAAGACAAAGATGCCATTGGGACCTTAAGTTTTTTGCAATGAGCAATAACATTGGAAAACATACGAGCATTGTCTGAAGCAAGTCTACCCTTCACAAATCCCACTTGGTCGGTTTTAACGAGGCGGGGAACAACAGAATCAAGGCGTGAAGCCAGAATTTTGGCGAAAGTTTTGCAGTCATAATTAATTAATGATATGGGGCGATAATTTTTACATTGCGAGTGATCTTTGTCAGGTTTAGGAATTATGATAATTAACGCATCCAGAAAGGATCCAGAAGATTTAGCAGCTATAATAAGAGTTTAAGAGTTGTAGTAATTTTGGTGCAAAAAAAGTATGAAAGGTGGAATAAAATTCAATAGGTAGGCCATCAGGACCGGGTGCCTTAGCTTTTTAAAGGGAGTTTATGGCCTGAGTGATTTCCTGGATGGAGATGTCCTTCTCTAGAAGGGCTAACTCATTAGGAAGGGACGGGGGACTGGGGAGACCATCGAAGAAGGAAGACAAAGATTCATCCGTAGGGTGTGTGTCAGTGTACAAGGATTGATAATAGTTATGAAACACTTCTGCAATATCCTCGTCAAATGAGACTAATTTATTGATAGAATCATTAAAAATAGGACCAAAAGTTTTACGTTCTGATTTAATTTTTTAATAATTTGCCAGCATTTTCCCCGCCTTATTCTGACCACCATGAAATTTGGATTTAATTTTAAGAAGGGTATTACATGCCTCATTAGTGATAATTTTGTTGTTCTTCATACTCTTGCCTATTGAGTTTCTTTTTCTTGGCTACATAAGATATAGTAAGGGCCCTGAGGGCAGCCTTAAAAGCATCCCAATTAATGGAGATAGAAGTGTCAGAAGGGTTATTAAATAAGAATTCATTAAAAAAAATTGAATTTCTTTCATAAAAACAGTGTCAGACAGGAGAAAAGCATTACATTTCCAGCGATTAAATTTAGAGGAGATGAGGGGGAGAGGTCAAGGGTGTGGTGTAAACAGGAGCGTGATCAGATATAAAAATGGAGCCAATTGTCGATTTTTGGATAGATGGAAGCAGAGGTTTACTAACCAGAATGTAATCAATTCTTGAGCGGGTACAGTGCACATTCGAGAAGAACGTATATTCTAACAAATCAGGATTACACATTTTCCATGAATCATAAAAAGGACGGGCAGCAATGGCAGATTGGAAATTCTTATGAGTCTTATCCGGTTGAAATTTGGAAGAGGAGAGTCTATCTGAGAAAGGGTCTAACCATTGGTTAAAATCACCAGCAATTACAATATCTGGACAATCAATTGAGGAAATAAGAATTGTAATCTTTTTCCAGAATGGGGGTCAGGTCTTACTGGGCCGTAAATGTTAAGCAAGACCAGAGTCTTGTTCTGGATGACCACCTTAGCCATTGTCCAGCGTCCATCATCATTCTGAAAGGAAACAATTTGTACATTTAAAGCTTTATGAAATAAAATAGCAACCCCCCTTTTTTATTAACAGCAGGAGAAAACACAACCTGACCCACCCAATGTCGTTTCAGCTTAAGAGATTCAACATCTGAACAATGCGTTTCCTGGAGAAAAACAACTTGTGAATTAAATTTCGATAGATGAGACAATACCTTCTGACGCTTAACGGGGTGACCAAGACCTCTGACATTCCACGAGACAAAGTTACACATGATGGTAAGGAGGGAGGATGGGCGAAAAATGGAGATGACACACTTCAAGGAGATAACTACAAAAAGAGAGATAGCAAACAAATAAATCACATGAAGCGGAAACATCCACCATATTCATATTTCTGAAGAATACTGCAACTAGAATCGGAACAAGCAACCACAGAGACTGCAATTGATGAGGGAAAGACTGTTCAAGATGAGAGTACCAGAGACAGAGAACGAACAAACAATAAACACAAATAGGGAAAGAACAAGAGAGAGAAAAGGAACAGGAAAAGAGAAAAGAAAAAAGCAAGCAGATCAAGGCATAGAAACCTGATCTGAGAAGCGCAGAACAACCGAAACATCAGGGACGATGATACGCCAGAGAGGGAACATACCCCAATCAGCAGCCACGGAGAGGACATAATACACAACATAAGATGGAAAAACAGAACCTCAAGGAGAGAAGCATTGAGTATGAGACAAAGGTGTAAAGCAATGAAAGTTAAGCCAAAGAGAGCAACAGTGAAGAGCAAAAAGGGGAGAATAATTAGTTAGCTGTATCCATGTTGGATGGAGAGACACTCTGCAAATACGAGTGGAGTTTTTGTGGATCATCAAAAGAGCGGGTACGACCATTGTGCGTGATTTTGCAGAAACAAGGATGGAGAATACCGTATTGAATATTCAACTGTCATTAGTGGACGAAGATTAAAAAATTCCTTGCGTCTGGCATTCATGGCTGACGAGAGATCTTGGGAAATAAAGATGTCGTGACCAGACCATTGAAGTCGACGTTTGAGTCTGGCAGCCTTCAAGACAGTCATCAGTTCTGTGAACTCAAGAAACAGTATAATGATGCTACGTAGTTTGGTTGCATTAGAGAGCAAACAACCTAGACGATGGGCTCTCTGAAGGTTGAGGGGATGAGACGAAGGTTGAAGGTCCAAAAGATCTTGAAGGAATTTCCGTATAAAAGCCACCTCGTCAGGACCTTCCACATTTTCCGTAATACCATAAACGCGTAGATTATTCCTACGATTACGATTTTCGAGGTCCTCAGTATGTAGTTTCAGTTTGTGAATTTCCTGCTCCAGCATAGGTATCTTGACAGAGATATCCTGGATAGCACTGACACGTTGCTCCAAATTCAGTACTTTGCCCTCCATAATGACCCATCGATCCTCGATCTGTTGAAGCTTCTCATTGGTGGCGGTTATGAATGGTTGAAGACCTCTAACCTCCTCTAAAATAGAGTCCAGTACTGGATTTGGGGAAGACTGGATAGGAGAAGGCGGGTCTTTTTTGGGTCTTTTAGGCTTAGCACCTGTGTTAGATAGTTTGGAGGTTGATGAGTCTTGCAACATGTTTGTAGCGTAAGGAAGTGCGCAAGGGAAGGCAACACTAGACACTAACAGGCATTCACTATATATAACAAGCAGAATGCCTATACTGCCTATGCAACCCTTGATGGAGCAAAACGAACAGCAGCTGTAGATATATTAAAAACAAGCACGTTGGTAATTGAAAATAAAGTACATGTACGCAAGTGGACGGTGTGACCTTCGATTTTGATGAACAGATAGAGAGCCCGCATAGATATCAAGCAAAATGACGGAAAAATCTCAGAGAGCGTCTTCAGCAGAGGCAACACAGGTTAAAGGATAAAATAATGAGGCATGCTTCACTTCGGGACTCAATTGAGGGAGGAGAGGCCAAAAACAGCAAAATGACATTGCGCATCATGAAACCTAAAATGGCGGCTATGAATCCTCACACAGGTAAGAGGAGACCGGCTAGAGCGCAGGTGAAGCCCCAGTCATTGAAGGTTGATGAAGCCAACTTGTGAAAGGGATGAGGCATTAATTACAGCAGCAGCGCAGAGTACATTAAAGGGTTAGAAACCGCCATGTAGCGAGAAACACGGACTCGGCAATCCAAAATGGCGGCCGCCCGAGGTGGAAAACTGAAGTAAAATTACCGTTTCGGAAAAGCTTCGAAAAACGGCATAACCAGGACTTCCAACGGACTCCTCTTGATCAGGACACCTTCCTCCGCTCCTCCATGCCCATTAGACCACCAAACAGATGATTAATGAGGCTCGTTCAACAAAAAGTTGGGGGGGGTCTAAGGGCAGGTTTACCGACCAACCAGATATAAGCCCCGGACTCAATACACAACAACAAATAATATCTGGGGGTCAAAAGAAAGAGTCAGTAAGTCTAGCAGGAAGGACCACTATACCAAATGCATGAAAACAGTATCAGTGAGAAACAATAGTTAGTGAACGGTCAAGTCAAGACTCAAGAGTACATGGAGAAAAATGTATTGTTCCCATCAGAAGCCACACTGTACCGCCCTTGTTGTCATCATTTGGGATCTCCTTACCCAGGAGACAAGACGGCCGGTAAATAATTACTGTGACCGAGATGTGATGTGAGGGCAGAACAGAAGGGTATGATAGTGGCTAATGACAAAAGCAGTGTATGGTAATTGGAGTGGAAAAGTGAAGGGTAATTATAAAATTAGGTGAATTGGGTGGAAAAAAGAAAGTTTATTAATATCCCCCAATCCCTAAGATTAAAAGGCAGGTGTGGGTGCAGGTTTTAAATAATAACCGCACGTAATGGTGGTCGACATGTTTCTGCATTTCACAAGAAAAGATTTTCTAATGCATTCTTCAGGACCTAAAAAGGTACACTACTGCTTTGTAAATATAAATAAGATGAATAATAAAAGATATCACCTGGACATCCAGGCGTACTCAACCGTATACTGTTAGTGCATAATGGCAAGGGATCCAACATGTAAAACAAACAGACAAACAAACAGAGAAACAAATAGGACACTTAATGTTATTCACATTGTTTCTGTTTGTAATCATAATGGCATTGCAATATGTTCATTCATACTAGGACATCATCTCAAGTATACACTCACCCTTATGTGTAGGTTGAGAGGCTTCACCCCACCTGGCTGCAGCGCAGGTAAAAGGAGCACCGCTCTGGGGATAATCATATTGTATTTACAGAGCGGTTAATTATGTGACACTAGACAAAACAAAGTGAAAATAGAGTGTACTTCGAGACGAGAGGTAGTCTAGACCTCTTATAAAATCAAGTGATGACTTGGCTAGGCGTGACCGCCGTAATCTATCACAGTCAGTGAAGATGACCACCCAACGTTGGTATCTTTTGGGTCTATCGCATTATGTATAAGGGCGAGATAAGGTACTCACTGAGCGCTAAAAACGGGCATAAAAATGAGTCGCTCTAATGGTTTGCCCAACACTCATTCATCGTGAGCTTATTAACACGGAGACTTGTTATGCATGGAAAGCGCTCCGTGTGAACATTGTTTAAAAGCGCACAAGCAATTCGAAGTCAGTGCAATACTTGCAACGCTTTGTATCTTTGAGAGCGGAGTGGCCTTTAGCGGCGTGTGTTGCTCCGTATCCGCGTAGGGAAAGAACAAACGCCACGCGCATTGAGAAAGCAGGTCGCGCAGCGTTCACTCACCTCTCCGTCGGTGTCTCCGGGCAGTCTTCAGTACTGCTCGGGGGGGCGCCGATCACGGAGTGAGGTAATGTTTTGTATGGTTGTAACTCTTCAGACATCACGTGACGAGAGCAGTCATGTGATGCTGGGGATTCTGGGAGATGTAGTTCGCTACCCATTTCAGCCTGTAATTGAGGGCAAAAATATGCTCTAAAGCTGCACAACAGTGTGTATATATGTACATTGCTTAAAACACACTCCGGGGTATTTAAGATCACAACTTCCACGGCATTAGTGTCAAAGTGTACGCATACTGGAGCGTGGCTGCTAGATAGCTTTCTGCCAAGTATTAGTGGACAATGCATAGTGACATTATACAGGGCACCATTCAGAGGGACATCCAGGGTATAGGCTCATTGAGGCCCTCCTTGTCGCTGTTAAGGCGGTATACCCATTTTTGTTCAATCTTGAACAAAAAACGGCTGACATCCGCACATGAGTCAGGAATGTGAGGTTGCTCCAGGACTGTCCAGTAAAACTCTTCAGGACCATGACCCTTCTCCAGAAAGTGTGCGGTGAGTCGGGTTGCTTGTTTCCGGCACCGCACTGTGCTTTTGTGTTCTTGGATACGTGTCCGTATCTTTCTGGTTGTCATGCCGACGTACTGTAATTGGCATGGACATTTGATCAAGTAAATCAAGTTACTGCTGTTGCAATTCGTAAACTTGTTTTGTATCCATGGGCGGTTAGTGCCGATGTCGATCTCAGTAGACTTGTTGGTCTGGGGACAGACGGTGCAACTCCCACACGGATGGTGTCCCACCACGGGTGGTAGGTCCCATAGGGTACCCACTTGCCTCACCTCCTTATTGCGTGGGCGTGTGTGGACCAGTTGGTCTTTTAAGTTCGGTCCTCTCTTGTAGGCAAACATGGGCTGGGGGATGTCGTCACCTCCAGTTTTGAGGATAGACCAGTGTTTCCTTATGATTTTTTGCAACTGGTTTGATCGACTGTTAAAGGTGTTAACAAAAGCAATACGATCCGTTTTCTCCTTTGGAGGGTGGACTTCAAGTAGGGCCTCCCTGTTGTTATTTGAGGCCCTCTTTTTTGACCGGCGGATGATTTTCTTGGGGTATTGTTTCTCCTTCAGTTGAGCCTCCAAATTTCTAGAGTGCACCTCAAAAGATTCCTTTTTAGAGCAGTTCCTCTGTACCCTGAGAAACTGACCAAAAGGTAGGTTGTCTCTCAGGGCTCGCGGATGGCAGCTGTCGTATCGCAAAAGTGCGTTCTTGGCCATAGGTTTGCGATATAGCTCCGATTCAATGCCAGTGGGAGTGGCATGCAACTTCAGGTCCAGGAAAGCCAGAGATGTTCTGCTGTGCTCAATGGTGAACTTAAGATATGCATTCTTGCCGTTCAACCAACTGTGAAATGACATGAGATTTTCTTCCGTGCCACACCACCAGGATGTCATTAATATAGCGTTTCCATATATATATTGATGATAGATATGGATTGGTGGTTGCTAGGACATTTTGTTGTTCAAAGTGGTGCACGTACAAGTTCGCCAGGCTCGGCGCGAAAACACTGCCCATGCTGGTCCCGGACGTTTGCAGGTAGAATGTATCCTCAAAGCGGAAGTAGTTTTCCTTCATAGCAATTTCTGCTAAATGCATGATGAAGGGTGTTGGAGTAATGGATTGATGGTTGTTCTGCTCCAGAAGTGTACCCACTACTTCTAAGGTCTCAGTTTGGGGGATCGATGTGTAAAGGGACTCTACATCGAACGATACTAAGATGTCAGTTTCGATGTTATATTGTATCGTTGGAAGGAGTCTTAGGACATCTTTAGTGTCTTGGAGAAAGGTAGGCATTGCTTTAACCATTGGGTTAAGAAAGTGGTCGACAAAGGTCGAGAGGGGTTCTAATACCGACCCAATGCCTGATATAATAGGCCTACCGGGTGGTGGCCTTAGTGGCTTGTGCACTTTAGGGAGACAGTAGAAGTATGGAATCGTAGGGTGTTTGGTTACCAGATACTGTCCTTCTTGTGATGTTATCCATCCCTCACTAGTGGCTTCCTCTACCAAGGCGCTTATTCTGGTTTGTAGCCCTTCTGTTGGATCCGATCTCAACGGTAGGTAGGATTTGCGGTCACTTAGTTGCCGGAGGCATTCATTTCTATACATCTCGGTATCTAGGATAACGGTGGCTCCGCCTTTGTCGGCCGGCTTGATGGTAATTTTGTCGTTGGAGGTTAGTGAGCGCAAGGCTTGCTGTTCATCCTTGGGAAGATTCATGAAGGGCTTGACCTCTCTTCTGTACAGGTTTGTGACGTCGTTCTCCACAGCTGCTTCAAAGGTCAGAACTTTGGGTGGTAAAGTGGCACTTGGTGGATTGAACGAGGAGGGTCTCTTCAAACCAGTGTTGTTGTCTTTGGTGATGGTTTCCAAATTGGTCGATTTTGTGAAGAAATAGTGCAACCTTATTTTCCTAAACAGCTGGGATAGTTCAATTTGGGCCAGAAAAGGATCACCTTTCTGGGTAGCTACAAATCCCAAGCCTTTGTTTAAGAGGCGTTCTTCATTGGTAGAGAGTGTGTGTGAGCTGAGGTTAATCACGATGCCGTCTGGTTGCTTGTTCCCGCAGCGTCTTGGGGGACTTTCTTCCCGCTGCGTAGATCCATCCTCGATTGTTGCGGGGTATTCGTGTCCGTGTTCCAATGAACTTGTTGTGGCACTGCTCCTTGTCTCCTCCTGCCTCTGCCTCGTCTCTGGCCAAAACCTAAAAAAGGAAACGACCCCGGGCCTTGTTGCATTTGTGGTGGGCAGAAGGGCGGGCCCATTTGCGGAGGGCAGTTTGGTCCCATCATCCAAGGGTTAATAGGCCACCATGGTTGGAAATTGCCAAAGTTCTGCGGTTGGTTTCTCCAATTTCTCCTGTTCCCACGACCCCTAGGGGCTTGGTTAGACGATCCGGTTTGTGATGTGTCTGAGTCACTGGAGGTCCCATCTGAACTAGAGGTGCCATATGTGGAGCCACCCTTTTTGCCACTTCGACTGAATGTAGGTGCTGTATAAGTGTCGCTACTATATGGGTACACTTTCTCCATTGAAAATCTCGCTAAGTCCTTTTTGAACTTCTCTAATTTCGTAGATAAGATAGATTCCTTGAAATCTTTATTACTCTTATCCGTATCATCCTGTCCCTTTTTGAATTGTCCACTTTTTAAAGTGGTTTTAATCTGGCCCTCAAGAACCTGAATTTCAATCAAGATGGTATCCGCAATTCTTTTCGCGGTTTTGATGATCAGGACCAGCCAATCCCTCGTACATCTCCAAGCTATCATGGCCCAATCCTTGAGAAATTCCTTGTCGTCAAGGAAAAGGCGTGGTGAATTGTTGACGATGAGGCCTGTGGGAGCACAGTTGCCTCGAAGGTATTGTGCCATGATCATACCATGGACAGAAGTTCTGGAGTGGGACTTCTTTAGGATTAGGACTTTATTCCAACTATCATCATTGTTTGTTGCCTGAGGTGGAACAGGGACATTATCTAAAAGGCTAGGATTTTCGTCTAAGATATTTTGTACTTCTGCGCTTTCAAAAGCCAAACCCCAGTTGGTAGCCATCGTCTGAAATGACAGGTGAGGCGGCCAAACCACAGAGCGAAATTCTCGAAGTATACTCTATTACGTTGGTGACCAGAATAGTCAACCAGTATTAAAAAAGACCCACAGCCTTAGCTGTACTAGTAACACGTTCAACAAAAAGTTGGGGGGGGTCACAAGCCACTAAGGCCACCACCCGGTAGGCCTATTATATCAGGCATTGGGTCGGTATTAGAACCCCTCTCGACCTTTGTCGACCACTTTCTTAACCCAATGGTTAAAGCAATGCCTACCTTTCTCCAAGACACTAAAGATGTCCTAAGACTCCTTCCAACGATACAATATAACATCGAAACTGACATCTTAGTATCGTTCGATGTAGAGTCCCTTTACACATCGATCCTCCAAACTGAGACCTTAGAAGTAGTGGGTACACTTCTGGAGCAGAACAACCATCAATCCATTACTCCAACACCTTTCATCATGCATTTAGCAGAAATTGCTATGAAGGAAAACTACTTCCGCTTTGAGGATACATTCTACCTGCAAACGTCCGGGACCAGCATGGGCAGTGTTTTCGCGCCGAGCCTGGCGAACTTGTACGTGCACCACTTTGAACAACAAAATGTCCTAGCAACCACCAATCCATATCTATCATCAATATATATATGGAAACGCTATATTGATGACATCCTGGTGGTGTGGCGTGGCACGGAAGAAAATCTCATGTCATTTCACAGTTGGTTGAACGGCAAGAATGCATATCTTAAGTTCACCATTGAGCACAGCAGAACATCTCTGGCTTTCCTGGACCTGAAGTTGCATGCCACTCCCACTGGCATTGAATCGGAGCTATATCGCAAACCTATGGCCAAGAACGCACTTTTGCGATACGACAGCTGCCATCCGCGAGCCCTGAGAGACAACCTACCTTTTGGTCAGTTTCTCAGGGTACAGAGGAACTGCTCTAAAAAGGAATCTTTTGAGGTGCACTCTAGAAATTTGGAGGCTCAACTGAAGGAGAAACAATACCCCAAGAAAATCATCCGCCGGTCAAAAAAGAGGGCCTCAAATAACAACAGGGAGGCCCTACTTGAAGTCCACCCTCCAAAGGAGAAAACGGATCGTATTGCTTTCATTAACACCTTTAACAGTCGATCAAACCAGTTGCAAAAAATCATAAGGAAACACTGGTCTATCCTCAAAACTGGAGGTGACGACATCCCCCAGCCCATGTTTGCCTACAAGAGAGGACCGAACTTAAAAGACCAACTGGTCCACACACGCCCACGCAATAAGGAGGTGAGGCAAGTGGGTACCCTATGGGACCTACCACCCGTGGTGGGACACCATCCGTGTGGGAGTTGCACCGTCTGTCCCCAGACCAACAAGTCTACTGAGATCGACATCGGCACTAACCGCCCATGGATACAAAACAAGTTTACGAATTGCAACAGCAGTAACTTGATTTACTTGATCAAATGTCCATGCCAATTACAGTACGTCGGCATGACAACCAGAAAGATACGGACACGTATCCAAGAACACAAAAGCACAGTGCGGTGCCGGAAACAAGCAACCCGACTCATCGCACACTTTCTGGAGAAGGGTCATGGTCCTGAAGAGTTTTACTGGACAGTCCTGGAGCAACCTCACATTCCTGACTCATGTGCGGATGTCAGCCGTTTTTTGTTCAAGATTGAACAAAAATGGGTATACCGCCTTAACAGCGACAAGGAGGGCCTCAATGAGCCTATACCCTGGATGTCCCTCTGAATGGTGCCCTGTATAATGTCACTATGCATTGTCCACTAATACTTGGCAGAAAGCTATCTAGCAGCCACGCTCCAGTATGCGTACACTTTGACACTAATGCCGTGGAAGTTGTGATCTTAAATACCCCGGAGTGTGTTTTAAGCAATGTACATATATACACACTGTTGTGCAGCTTTAGAGCATATTTTTGCCCTCAATTACAGGCTGAAATGGGTAGCGAACTACATCTCCCAGAATCCCCAGCATCACGTGACTGCTCTCGTCACGTGATGTCTGAAGAGTTACAACCATACAAAACATTACCTCACTCCGTGATCGGCGCCCCCCCGAGCAGTACTGAAGACTGCCCGGAGACACCGACGGAGAGGTGAGTGAACGCTGCGCGACCTGCTTTCTCAATGCGCGTGGCGTTTGTTCTTTCCCTACGCGGATACGGAGCAACACACGCCGCTAAAGGCCACTCCGCTCTCAAAGATACAAAGCGTTGCAAGTATTGCACTGACTTCGAATTGCTTGTGCGCTTTTAAACAATGTTCACACGGAGCGCTTTCCATGCATAACAAGTCACCGTGTTAATAAGCTCACGATGAATGAGTGTTGGGCAAACCATTAGAGCGACTCATTTTTATGCCCGTTTTTAGCGCTCAGTGAGTCCCTTATCTCGCCCTTATACATAATGCGATAGACCCAAAAGATACCAACGTTGGGTGGTCATCTTCACTGACTGTGATAGATTACGGCGGTCACGCCTAGCCAGGTCATCACTTGATTTTATAAGAGGTCTAGACTACCTCTCGTCTCGAAGTACACTCTATTTTCACTTTGTTTTGTCTAGTGTCACATAATTAACCGCTCTGTAAATACAATATGATTATCCCCAGAGCGGTGCTCCTTTTACCTGCGCTGCAGCCAGGTGGGGTGAAGCCTCTCAACCTACACATAAGGGTGAGTGTATACTTGAGATGATGTCCTAGTATGAATGAACATATTGCAATGCCATTATGATTACAAACAGAAACAATGTGAATAACATTAAGTGTCCTATTTGTTTCTCTGTTTGTTTGTCTGTTTGTTTTACATGTTGGATCCCTTGCCATTATGCACTAACAGTATACGGTTGAGTACGCCTGGATGTCCAGGTGATATCTTTTATTATTCATCTTATTTATATTTACAAAGCAGTAGTGTACCTTTTTAGGTCCTGAAGAATGCATTAGAAAATCTTTTCTTGTGAAATGCAGAAACATGTCGACCACCATTACGTGCGGTTATTATTTAAAACCTGCACCCACACCTGCCTTTTAATCTTAGGGATTGGGGGATATTAATAAACTTTCTTTTTTCCACCCAATTCACCTAATTTTATAATTACCCTTCACTTTTCCACTCCAATTACCATACACTGCTTTTGTCATTAGCCACTATCATACCCTTCTGTTCTGCCCTCACATCACATCTCGGTCACGGTAATTATTTACCGGCCGTCTTGTCTCCTGGGTAAGGAGATCCCAAATGATGACAACAAGGGCGGTACAGTGTGGCTTCTGATGGGAACAATACATTTTTCTCCATGTACTCTTGAGTCTTGACTTGACCGTTCACTAACTATTGTTTCTCACTGATACTGTTTTGCATGCATTTGGTATAGTGGTCCTTCCTGCTAGACTTACTGACTCTTTCTTTTGACCCCCAGATATTATTTGTTGTTGTGTATTGAGTCCGGGGCTTATATCTGGTTGGTCGGTAAACCTGCCCTTAGACCCCCCCCCAACTTTTTGTTGAACGTGTTACTAGTACAGCTAAGGCTGTGGGTCTTTTTTAATACTGGTTGACTATTCTGGTCACCAACGTAATAGAGTATACTTCGAGAATTTCGCTCTGTGGTTTGGCCACCTCACCTGTCATTTCAGACGATGGCTACCAACTTGGGTTTGGCTTTTGAAAGCGCAGAAGTACAAAATATCTCAGACGAAAATCCTAGCCTTTTAGATAATGTCCCTGTTCCACCTCAGGCAACAAACAATGATGATAGTTGGAATAAAGTCCTAATCCTAAAGAAGTCCCACTCCAGAACTTCTGTCCATGGTATGATCATGGCACAATACCTTCGAGGCAACTGTGCTCCCACAGGCCTCATCGTCAACAATGCACCACGCCTTTTCCTTGACGACAAGGAATTTCTCAAGGATTGGGCCATGATAGCTTGGAGATGTACGAGGGATTGGCTGGTCCTGATCATCAAAACCGCGAAAAGAATTGCGGATACCATCTTGATTGAAATTCAGGTTCTTGAGGGCCAGATTAAAACCACTTTAAAAAGTGGACAATTCAAAAAGGGACAGGATGATACGGATAAGAGTAATAAAGATTTCAAGGAATCTATCTTATCTACGAAATTAGAGAAGTTCAAAAAGGACTTAGCGAGATTTTCAATGGAGAAAGTGTACCCATATAGTAGCGACACTTATACAGCACCTACATTCAGTCGAAGTGGCAAAAAGGGTGGCTCCACATATGGCACCTCTAGTTCAGATGGGACCTCCAGTGACTCAGACACATCACAAACCGGATCGTCTAACCAAGCCCCTAGGGGTCGTGGGAACAGGAGAAATTGGAGAAACCAACCGCAGAACTTTGGCAATTTCCAACCATGGTGACCTATTAACCCTTGGATGATGGGACCAAACTGCCCTCCGCAAATGGGCCCGCCCTTCTGCCCACCACAAATGCAACAAGGCCCTGGGTCGTTTCCTTTTTTAGGTTTTGGCCAGAGACGAAGCAGAGGCAGGAGGAGACAAGGAGCAGTGCCACAACAAGTTCATTGGAACACGGACACGAATACCCCGCAACAATCGAGGATGGATCCACGCAGCGGGAAGAAAGTCCCCCAAGACGCTGCGGGAACAAGCAACCAGACGGCATCGTGATTAACCTCAGCTCACACACACTCTCTACCAATGAAGAACGCCTCTTAAACAAAGGCTTGGGATTTGTAGCTACCCAGAAAGGTGATCCTTTTCTGGCCCAAATTGAACTATCCCAGCTGTTTAGGAAAATAAGGTTGCACTATTTCTTCACAAAATCGACCAATTTGGAAACCATCACCAAAGACAACAACACTGGTTTGAAGAGACCCTCCTCGTTCAATCCACCAAGTGCCACTTTACCACCCAAAGTTCTGACCTTTGAAGCAGCTGTGGAGAACGACGTCACAAACCTGTACAGAAGAGAGGTCAAGCCCTTCATGAATCTTTCCAAGGATGAACAGCAAGCCTTGCGCTCACTAACCTCCAACGACAAAATTACCATCAAGCCGGCCGACAAAGGCGGAGCCACCGTTATCCTAGATACCGAGATGTATAGAAATGAATGCCTCCGGCAACTAAGTGACCGCAAATCCTACCTACCGTTGAGATCGGATCCAACAGAAGGGCTACAAACCAGAATAAGCGCCTTGGTAGAGGAAGCCACTAGTGAGGGATGGATAACATCACAAGAAGGACAGTATCTGGTAACCAAACACCCTACGATTCCATACTTCTACTGTCTCCCTAAAGTGCACAAGCCACTAAGGCCAACACCCGGTAGGCCTATTATATCAGGCATTGGGTCGGTATTAGAACCCCTCTCGACCTTTGTCGACCACTTTCTTAACCCAATGGTTAAAGCAATGCCTACCTTTCTCCAAGACACTAAAGATGTCCTAAGACTCCTTCCAACGATACAATATAACATTGAAACTGACATCTTAGTATCGTTCGATGTAGAGTCCCTTTACACATCGATCCCCCAAACTGAGACCTTAGAAGTAGTGGGTACACTTCTGGAGCAGAACAACCATCAATCCATTACTCCAACACCCTTCATCATGCATTTAGCAGAAATTGCTATGAAGGAAAACTACTTCCGCTTTGAGGATACATTCTACCTGCAAACGTCCGGGACCAGCATGGGCAGTGTTTTCGCGCCGAGCCTGGCGAACTTGTACGTGCACCACTTTGAACAACAAAATGTCCTAGCAACCACCAATCCATATCTATCATCAATATATATATGGAAACGCTATATTGATGACATCCTGGTGGTGTGGCGTGGCACGGAAGAAAATCTCATGTCATTTCACAGTTGGTTGAACGGCAAGAATGCATATCTTAAGTTCACCATTGAGCACAGCAGAACATCTCTGGCTTTCCTGGACCTGAAGTTGCATGCCACTCCCACTGGCATTGAATCGGAGCTATATCGCAAACCTATGGCCAAGAACGCACTTTTGCGATACGAAAGCTGCCATCCGCGAGCCCTGAGAGACAACCTACCTTTTGGTCAGTTTCTCAGGGTACAGAGGAACTGCTCTAAAAAGGAATCTTTTGAGGTGCACTCTAGAAATTTGGAGGCTCAACTGAAGGAGAAACAATACCCCAAGAAAATCATCCGCCGGTCAAAAAAGAGGGCCTCAAATAACAACAGGGAGGCCCTACTTGAAGTCCACCCTCCAAAGGAGAAAACGGATCGTATTGCTTTTGTTAACACCTTTAAAAGTCGATCAAACCAGTTGCAAAAAATCATAAGGAAACACTGGTCTATCCTCAAAACTGGAGGTGACGACATCCCCCAGCCCATGTTTGCCTACAAGAGAGGACCGAACTTAAAAGACCAACTGGTCCACACACGCCCACGCAATAAGGAGGTGAGGCAAGTGGGTACCCTATGGGACCTACCACCCGTGGTGGGACACCATCCGTGTGGGAGTTGCACCGTCTGTCCCCAGACCAACAAGTCTACTGAGATCGACATCGGCACTAACCGCCCATGGATACAAAACAAGTTTACGAATTGCAACAGCAGTAACTTGATTTACTTGATCAAATGTCCATGCCAATTACAGTACGTCGGCATGACAACCAGAAAGATACGGACACGTATCCAAGAACACAAAAGCACAGTGCGGTGCCGGAAACAAGCAACCCGACTCACCGCACACTTTCTGGAGAAGGGTTATGGTCGTGAAGAGTTTTACTGGACAGTCCTGGAGCAACCTCACATTCCTGACTCATGTGCGGATGTCAGCCGTTTTTTGTTCAAGATTGAACAAAAATGGGTATACCGCCTTAACAGCGACAAGGAGGGCCTCAATGAGCCTATACCCTGGATGTCCCTCTGAATGGTGCCCTGTATAATGTCACTATGCATTGTCCACTAATACTTGGCAGAAAGCTATCTAGCAGCCACGCTCCAGTATGCGTACACTTTGACACTAATGCCGTGGAAGTTGTGATCTTAAATACCCCGGAGTGTGTTTTAAGCAATGTACATATATACACACTGTTGTGCAGCTTTAGAGCATATTTTTGCCCTCAATTACAGGCTGAAATGGGTAGCGAACTACATCTCCCAGAATCCCCAGCATCACGTGACTGCTCTCGTCACGTGATGTCTGAAGAGTTACAACCATACAAAACATTACCTCACTCCGTGATCGGCGCCCCCCCGAGCAGTACTGAAGACTGCCCGGAGACACCGACGGAGAGGTGAGTGAACGCTGCGCGACCTGCTTTCTCAATGCGCGTGGCGTTTGTTCTTTCCCTACGCGGATACGGAGCAACACACGCCGCTAAAGGCCACTCCGCTCTCAAAGATACAAAGCGTTGCAAGTATTGCACTGACTTCGAATTGCTTGTGCGCTTTTAAACAATGTTCACACGGAGCGCTTTCCATGCATAACAAGTCTCCGTGTTAATAAGCTCACGATGAATGAGTGTTGGGCAAAACATTAGAGCGACTCATTTTTATGCCCGTTTTTAGCGCTCAGTGAGTACCTTATCTCGCCCTTATACATAATGCGATAGACCCAAAAGATACCAACGTTGGGTGGTCATCTTCACTGACTGATAGATTACGGCGGTCACGCCTAGCCAGGTCATCACTTGATTTTATAAGAGGTCTAGACTACCTCTCGTCTCGAAGTACACTCTATTTTCACTTTGTTTTGTCTAGTGTCACATAATTAACCGCTCTGTAAATACAATATGATTATCCCCAGAGCGGTGCTCCTTTTACCTGCGCTGCAGCCAGGTGGGGTGAAGCCTCTCAACCTACACATAAGGGTGAGTGTATACTTGAGATGATGTCCTAGTATGAATGAACATATTGCAATGCCATTATGATTACAAACAGAAACAATGTGAATAACATTAAGTGTCCTATTTGTTTCTCTGTTTGTTTGTCTGTTTGTTTTACATGTTGGATCCCTTGCCATTATGCACTAACAGTATACGGTTGAGTACGCCTGGATGTCCAGGTGATATCTTTTATTATTCATCTTATTTATATTTACAAAGCAGTAGTGTACCTTTTTAGGTCCTGAAGAATGCATTAGAAAATCTTTTCTTGTGAAATGCAGAAACATGTCGACCACCATTACGTGCGGTTATTATTTAAAACCTGCACCCACACCTGCCTTTTAATCTTAGGGATTGGGGGATATTAATAAACTTTCTTTTTTCCACCCAATTCACCTAATTTTATAATTACCCTTCACTTTTCCACTCCAATTACCATACACTGCTTTTGTCATTAGCCACTATCATACCCTTCTGTTCTGCCCTCACATCACATCTCGGTCACGGTAATTATTTACCGGCCGTCTTGTCTCCTGGGTAAGGAGATCCCAAATGATGACAACAAGGGCGGTACAGTGTGGCTTCTGATGGGAACAATACATTTTTCTCCATGTACTCTTGAGTCTTGACTTGACCGTTCACTAACTATTGTTTCTCACTGATACTGTTTTGCATGCATTTGGTATAGTGGTCCTTCCTGCTAGACTTACTGACTCTTTCTTTTGACCCCCAGATAATATTTGTTGTTGTGGATTAATGAGGCTCTACGGCAATTATCGGAATTAGTGCTCCGCGGAGCCTACTGGAAAGCCGTCCTCGCTCTCCGGCGCGCAAGCCACGCCCCCCCAGTTGTGGTGTCTTAATTCAGCAGATAAACAGTGGAAAGAGACCTGTTTTCGTGGATGTGTTGTGAACAATCAAGGTGCATGCCTCGGCTCAGTTTTTGCTATGTAAACGAAATGTTCCTGAAAGTTGGTCTATGGAAACTACTCTTCACTGAAACAATTCCAACCTAGTGAACCATATCGGCATGGCGCTATTTGAAGAGGCGTGGTAGTTAGGCAGTCTTTTTTTAGCTCTCGCCTAGGTAGCGCTTACGCTGTCTCTTCGAGACATGCTGTATCTGGGATATGCGCAAAAAGAACAATTGATGGAAAGCATGCAGAACAATGTCATACATTCACCGCAGTACAGGGATCTGGGCCTAAATCTATTGTTTTTTTGCTCACCATGCCATTCCAGTTTGGACCCAGCCATATGCAAATCAGTCTTAACCCTGCGCCCAATGGGAACAGTCCAGCCCGAACTGTCAGGGGAGGTCCTCCCTGGACTGGAAACAAGCATCCTAGGACCGGTTTCGGACTTTCCGCCCTTATCAGCCAGGATAGCTTGACTCCAGTGGCATGGAGAGCAACAGACTCACGTCTGAGCATACCCGTCCAAATCGGGGTGATAAATGCAAAAAGAACAATTGATGGACAGAATGCAGAACAATGTCATACATTCACCCCAGTACCGAGATCTGGGCCTAAATCCATCGTTTTTTTGTGCTTACCATGCCATTCCAGTTTGGACCCAGCCATGTGCAAATCAGTCTTGACCCTGTGCCCAATGGGAACAGTCTGGGGGGTGAATGGTTTGATTTGTTCTGCTTTCAGTCCATCAATTGTGTCTTTTGCTTTCTTGCCCCAAGTATGCCAAGTATGCCCAGACGTGGGTCCTGGGCTCCCTGTGCCAATGGCATCAAACTATCCTGGCTGAAGAAGGGGCAAACCCTGAAACTGGTCCTAGGTGCTTGTTTCCGGTCCAGGGAGGACCTGGCTTGGCAGTTCGGGATGGACAGTTCCCATGAGGCAAAGGGTCAAGACTGATTTGCATATGGCCAGGTCTAAACTGGGGTGGCATGGTGAGCAAAAGAATGATGGATTTAGCCCATATCTTTTGACTGGGAGTGAATGTTTTGACTTGTTCTACATTCCTTCCCTCAATTGTGTGTCTTTTGGTATCTGGGATATGGGCTTGAAAAAACGCCCATCTTCTTCATTGCTTCCTTTAGAAATGCTGGCCTTTCATTGGTGAGAACACTTAGTAATCCCTCCTTTTGGAATGTTGCATCCTCCCATAAGGACTGGCCTTCTTACATGTGTTCTTACTGTTCAGGTTATTTATACTTAGAACTTTTTGTTGTTGTTGTTGTTGGCCTGCCTCTTTGCTCTTAACTTCTGTTTACTTGTGCAATGAAACTTTGTTGCTTTATCTCGTACCTCCCTCTCACCCCTTTCACAACACTGCTTCAAGTTCCTTAATCTCCTGTGCCTACCCCTTACCTCTCCCACAACACTCCTCCAGGCTCGCATTACCCCTCCAAGGCAACACTATGGGGCAAGAGAAACAATGAGCGCATTATCACAGGATGTTGAGCCAGACAGCAGACTCGAACCGGGATCCTCAGCTCACCAGTTGGCAGCTTACACTGTGCCATATCCTTTACTGAGACATGTTGGAGGGTGAAATACCATATGTGGCCAAAAGAGGTTCTGTGGCACACCCAGTGACAACCTGTGGTACTGCACCCTCACAACACTGCATGTTTCAGTAGTTCTGAGGAATTTTTCATAACACATTTTTTTAGGTCGAGGACTCGTCGCACTGCTGTAAGCAGTGTGGGCGGAGCTCCGAAGATTTAATGTTTTTTAGTAAGGGGGCTTGAACCCGCCCCTCTTCTCCATTGGCTGGCTTCCTAAACGGAGGCCAGTCATTGGAGGAGAGGGGCATCACTCGGTCCAAGCCCCGTCTTTTTCGGATTCGGGGCGTTTTCTTAATGCTTCTTTCTGTTTACTTTCTCTCCTCTTCCCATTGGCTGGAATTTTACCTTCTAGCCAATGGGAAGAGGAGAAAACTCCCCTCAATCCGAAAAATTACTTTGCTTTCTCTGAGGCATTTCTGCCTTGCCTCGGAGAAAGATGGTGGTGCAGCACTAACCATGCATATTTTGCTGCATTTTATAGCTGGTCTCTTGTAAATTGTGTGTGCTTGGATGTGCGAGCTTCAGAAACAACTGCTGTAGCATCACATTTACGTTCGGGCGGCGTAACTCTCGGTTTGTTATGCGTTTGTTATGCCACACAGCTCAGAGCCATGCAGCAATGTTGCTTTGGATACTGGGGGAAGCAGTCTCCCTGGCCTAGATTAAGCAGCTGAAAGCATGCCTAGAACAACTGCGGCGGCTAGGACGGGGACATGGACTCTGGTCACAATGACAGTAATAGGTCGTGGGACGTAAAGTCGGAGTCCCAATCTGACCTTTCCTGAGTTTTAGAATATCATTTACTGTGAATGCGCCTGCTTTGGAAATGGCGGCCGCGGTTTGCGGGGTAGCAGTCAGGTGTTGTCGAGGAGAGCAAACGTCAGGCAGCAGAAACTGGACAAGGCTGTTCCTGCTAAAGGAAATCATTGCAGGATGTTTAAGACTGTACCTGCTGGGTTTGGCAACATTGCAATGTTTTCACATTTGTATTGCAGAGACTGCAGTCTGTCACCTGACAGGGAGGGTTGCGTAGTAGAGAAGCTGTAGCTCGGTGCTTGGCTGCTTCTGCCTGGCGGAGCTTGCTGGCTTCTTGCAGGGGCCTGTGAACAGGCCCTGCTGTTTCTGCCGTCGGTGCCTGGTGAGCCGGGGGAGGGGTGAGGTGCTCCGCTTCTGTTGCCGCCGTCGGTGCCCGGTGAGCCGGGGGAGGGGTGAGGTGCTCCGTTTTAGCCGAGGCAGATGGGGATCGGCCCAGTTCTTTTGACCAAAAGTGTGGGTAAAGGCTAATGGGAGCGCAAGCGGTTATTTTCTCCAAGTTGTTATCCAGAGGGTTTTCTTTTTGTAGAAAAAATAGCTTCTTGCTGATGAGGTGAACTACTTCTGATTGCGGTAACACTCCTGCCATCTTCCCATCCTTGACAACTACTTTATAACTGTATTATTTTCAGAAGGGAGTCAGCAGTGTGCACTAAGGCAGGCGCAGGGGTGCTGTGACTGGAACTAGCAACGAGTGTTAATTGGAAAAGTCTGATTGTTTTTATGTTATGAGAATTTTCATAGCGCTTCTCCCACTAGTGTAGCCACTTTGTGCTTGTGAGTTGTTCGGCTGTACTTGCCACACTTTCCCAGTCTGGAGTTTGTGTTACCGCACATATATGGGCTGTCTAGGTGTGTGCTGTGGCACATAGCAGAAATTGGTTCATCTCTACTTTAAAGCTTGTGTCAGACCTTCCAACTCACATAGTCGCACAGTGTCGTGCGATGTCGGCTCCTATCACACGGTCACCCAGCGAGGAGCCGATATCACATGGTGTGCACACAATTAGCTGTAAACCCCTGCAGATAGCAGGTTTTCAGCTAATTGTCTGGATGCTCTGAGCAGGAAACATCCCCAGGACATCAGCAGCAGCCTCAAAGGCTTTTTTTTTTATGTTGGAGGGGGAGGCGGTGAGCTGAAAAGTGGCTCCGACTACAATGGGCACTAAGCCACCCCCACTTTGAGGCCCTGCTCCCTCGTCATACAGTGAAAAATGTTCATAGGTTGTCCGGTCTGTTTAGTGTATGCATGTGAGAACATAATAGTGGTCGGTCATGCAGAACATGGTTTCATCTGTTAAAGTCAGGGCTGATGTTTCCATATGTTGAGGTGAGGCATGCATTTCAAAAGAATTTCTCAGATGTCTCCTGGTAGTTAATTGTTTAAATTCTACTAATATTTGTATGTAAAATCATCCCACACATACAGATTGTCACACTGTGTTTCCAACTGTTTCTTGTTTCCTCAATATGTAACTGCTCAAATGATCTGTCCCTGGCTCTGCGTGTCTGTGTGTGTGTGTGGGGGGCTTTGTGTGTGCGTGTGTGTGTTGGGGGGGGGGGGAAGCTCTGTGTGTGTGTGTACTGTACATCTAATGTATAGTACTTACCGCATTTGCGAGGGATTAAGCTATTGGCATTGTAAATGACAATGCCATTTATTTATGATTTCTAAAAAAAAAAAGCCAAGGGGGGCGTGGCCAAGATGGCGGTGTGAGAGGACGTGCCTCTCTGAGCTCCCGCCGCCGGTCACTGTAACTAGCACCATCACAGCACTTGCCCGGCCGAGAGTGACCCCAGGGGGCCCCTGGCGCCAGCGCCTAGCCAGCGACGACCTTCAGGTCCGGTGCTGCGACCGGAGGCGGCCTGACCCTTGCGGCGTTCGGCCGCGGACACAGCGGAGGTTGAGGCCTAGCGCGCCCCACGAGACCAGGGCACGACTGAGAGCGAGGCCGAGGAGGGCGGAGCCACGGAGCCGCCAGGGATCGCCTGAGGCAGGTACCAACGGAGGCGGCGGGTCCGGCCCGCACGGAGCCGTGCGAGGCTCCCCACGGTCTCACGTGGGAGCTTCTGCGGACCTGCCGCCCCGTTACAGATCGGCGTGCACACTGCCCGGGCGGCCGCCGGCTCCTGCCGCCGGACCTGGCGGAGCCGCCTGGAGGACCCGCGCGAGCCCCGGAGACCGGCCGCGCAGCCCCGGAGACCGGCCGCGCAGCCCCTGAAGCCAGCAGCACTACACGGCGGAGGAGAGGTACGGGGGGGGTGAGACAGTGACACCGGCCCCCCCCCCCCTCGCACATCGCCTGCATCCCGGCGCGCCTGGCCGGGGAAGAGTTGGCGCCGCGGCGCGGGTCCCAACGGCGGCCCGCCATTTTAGGCGACCAGTGCCTGGGACCGCGGTGGAACGCCGCCTAGAGGACCCGCGTGAGCCCCTGAGACCCGCAACGCAGCCCCTGAGACCCGCAGCACAGCACGGCGAAGTAGAGGTACGGGGGGGTGTGACAGTATCGCCGGCCCCCCCCCCCCTCACTCACCCCGCGGGCCTGGGCGGCGACTCCGGCACCTACCCGGGCACTGGCCTGAGGACGTTCCTGGACACGACGGCGAGTGGAGGGCCCCGTCCCCCGGCGTAGCTCCTGCCTGTGTGAATCGCGCCACGCAGGAAGCACCAGTCATCCCGGCCCGGAGAGTCGCCCCCGAGGCCCAGGGGCCTACCCACGGCCGGCAGAGGAGGAGGTCGACAGACGCGGCTGGGGGCCCCGGGGAGGCATGTCTGGCGGGAGGACCAAGAAAGACCGCACCATAAAGGACCTCTTCACCCCCACCACCATGGGGAAGCGGAATGGACTAGCGGGGCCCAACCCCCGGGGAGACACAGAGAAGAAGGTGGAGGCCGCGTCGCCCCCCGGAGGAACGGACCCCGAGGGCCCGGTCACGCGGTCCTTCCTGGAATCCCTGTTCTCGAGTTTGCGGGAAGACATCCATGCCCTAAAGAAGGAGCTTCAGGACGAGATCAGGGAGGTCCGCCGCGATACCGACGCCATAGGGGAGAGAGTGGCAGACCTGGAGACGAAAAGCGATACACGGGACACCGAAATTGAGGCCCTAAGGCAGGAACTGGCCCGCATACATGACCAACAGGTGGATCTCCAGACGCACGCCGAGGATCTGGAGAATCACTCCAGGCGGCATAACATCAGGATCAGAGGAGTACAACTGTCCCCGGACACGGAAGACCTCTTTCAGTTTACGCGGGGCCTCTTCAACCACATCCTGGGCCGACAGGCGGACGCCCCCTTGCGACTGGACAGGGCCCACCGGACGGGTCCGCCGAGGGCCGGCGCTGCTCACCCGGCGGACATCCTGGTGTGTGTGCAGGACTACAGAACGAAGGAGGAGATCCTGAGCAAGGCCCGCCAGTTGGAAAAGATCACCTTTGGCGACCACTCCCCGACGTTGTACCAGGATCTAGCCGCGCTTACACTGGAGAAGCGGCGCACCTTTCGGCCAGTGACAGCGGAACTGAGAAAACGCAACATCTCCTACAGCTGGGGGCACCCTTTCCGCCTGGTGTTCCGGCTAGGCAATGTACTTCACCAGCCGCGTTCCCTCAGGGACGCTTGCCGCGTACTGGGCCTAGACGAGCCGGTGGTCGACGACGGTCCACTGGGTGAAGAGGCCCCCAATGAGGTGACCCCAGGACGCTGGCAACAGCAACGGCGCAGACGCAAGCCGAGACGCCCCGCGGCTACTGAGATAGAGGAGGGGCAGCGGGCTGCGGTGGAAACCGTGGCGCAGGGCCTGGCGCAAGCGAACAATGGCTGACCGCTGGGAGAGAACCGCACTAGTTCCACAGGACATGGTCGGGTCGGGCTAGTCTAGTCCGGCGGCGGGGGCGAAGGCAGAGTGCTTGTTGGCCTTCCCGGATGGAGACTCTGATTCTTCGCCTACAGCGGAGTGCTAGGGGAGGGCCGACCTGCTCGCACTGTCGCCACTGCTTCCATTCTATGGACTTACTTTACCACGGGTCCAGTGGCCTTGAGACTGGACCTGGGACAATGTTGGACCTAATTTCTTTACCAGTTGGGGGGGAGAGTTGGGGGGTGTTGCAGGAAAGGGGGGCGGGGCGGGAAGGGGTTGCACCCAGGGAGAGGGAGACCCGGAAGAAGGGGGTCGTTCCAGTTGAGCTGAGGTTGGGGGGGGGCAGTTGGGGATGGGGGGGAGTTGGGGGATGAGGGGGAGGGGCGGGGGGGCTCTCCTTGTCCAGGGGATTCTGACATCACGGACGGAGTCGGTAGGACTCCCAGCGCAGCGTCTCCTGCGGCCCGTTGGTCCGTGGCTGCCACCTCCGGGTGGGGATTGGCATCTTCCTTATTACCCCAGACATGACACGTCATCTAACAGTGCTTTCGCTTAATGTGCGGGGTCTTAATAGTCCGAACAAGCGCAAGGCGATTCTCTCCTGTCTCGAGCGTTCCAAGGCAGATATCTGCCTACTCCAGGAAACACACCTTGTTCGCAGCGATCAGCACAGACTCAAATCACGCGCCTTTCCCTGGCAGTTCTTCTCCTCATCCCCGAAGAAAGCAGCAGGGGTGGCGATTCTAGTGGCTAAGTCCTTCGAGGGGAGGGTCCTCCAGAAAGAAGCGGAAATTAGAGGGCGACTTCTGCTTTATAGCTTCCAGATTGCAGGCCATACCTTACTGGTGGGTTCAGTCTATGGCCCGAACGAGGGGCAGGAAAGGTTCTTACATACGGCACTAGAGACCGCTACATCCACCACACACACTCACTTGCTGCTGGGTGGAGACCTTAACATTGTTTTTCACAACACGGCAGACCGCTCAGGCCAGAGATCCGGACAGGTGGGGGCACTCACAGCGGCAGGCCACGCACATGTGGCAGACTTGGGCCTCATAGATTTATGGCGACACACGCACCCCCAGACTACAGCATACACGTATTACTCGGCGGCGCACAAGACGTATGCGAGGCTGGATTATTTCCTGTGCTCCTCTCAACTGGCGCTGCAGGTCGAAGAGGTGGAGATACTGCCAGTCGCGCTCTCGGATCACTCCCCAGTGGTAACGACACTTCGTATGGGAGCCATGCCAGCTCCGCAACGACACTGGAGGCTGCGAGACGGCCTCTTGCAGTTGCCCGACACCCAAACCCGCCTCACAGCTGCGATTGAGCACTTTTTGGAACACAACGCCAATGATGACACCACAAAGGCCACTCAGTGGGCAGCCCTCAAGGCGGTCCTCCGCGGGGAACTTATCTCCATAGCCACCGCCAACAACAGGGACAGGGCGCTAAAGCGTGCCGAGCTTACCCAACGGGTGGCGGAACTAGAACAGATGCACCAACGCACGGGGGCGGCAAGGGCATGGCGCCAATTATGCGCCGAACGGAAAATGTTGGCAGCTTTGGATCAAGACGTAGCGGAATACGCCGCTATGCGCCTTAAGCACGCCTATTACACCGGAGGCGACCGATGCGGGAAGCTTCTGGCGAGCAGACTACGGGCGCAAACTCAACGGCAGCAGGTGCGCTCTCTCCTGTCGGCTGATGGCAGCCAGATCACGGAAGACGCGGCGATTGCGGCAACCTTTGGCAACTTTTATGCGGCGCTATACGACGCGGACCACCTGGACCCACTTGCCGGCCCGACCTACCTGCAGGGTGCGGAGCTCCCCTCACTCAACCAGGCCCAAGCGGACTTTCTGGAACGGCCCATTGGCCTGGAGGAAGTCATCTCTGCTATTGCCCGCCTCAAAGTGGGGAAATCCCCGGGACCCGACGGCTATACCGCGGCCTTCTACAAGACCTTTTGCCAGCAGCTTGCCCCCCTCTTGCGCGACCTGTTTAACACCTTTGACACGCCTGGTGCCATTCACCCGGACCTGCTAGAGGCGTCCATCTCTGTCATTCCCAAACCGGGCCGCGACCCAGCGACGTGTAGCTCATACAGGCCCATCTCGCTGCTGAATGTAGACTTGAAGCTCTACACTAGCGGGCCGCATTGCGCCATACATGCAGCAGTTGATAGACCCTGACCAGGCGGGCTTTATCCCCCAACGGCAGACCAGCGACAACACCAGGCGAGTGCTGCACCTCATTGAGGCCGGGTCGCGCACTAAACCGGGCTGCATGCTCCTCACCATCGATGCGGAGAAAGCATTCGACAGAGTGCACTGGCCCTACCTCGACCAGGTTCTCCGCCACTTCGGATTTGGGGAGAAACTCCGCCAACGCATCTTCAATTGCTACCGCCGGCCCAACGCCACGGTCAGGGTGAACGGTCATACCTCCCCGAGATTCGACATTGGCAGAGGCACGCGCCAGGGCTGCCCTCTGTCGCCGCTCCTATTCGCACTATATATGGAACCGATGGCTCAGAGGGTGCCGCAGCATGCGCTCATATCTGGTATCAAATTTGGTGCCGACACGCACAAGATCAGCCTATACGCGGATGACGTCTTGCTGTCCCTCACTGACCCGATGCAATCCCTGCGTGCTCTCTTTGTGGAGCTTCACACCTTTGCCCTGGCCTCGGGTTTTAAGATTAATGAAACGAAATCCGAAGCCCTGAACATCTCCCTGAGCCCGGACGTGGTGGCCGAGATCAAGTCCGAATTCAAGATACAATGGTCAGACGCAGCCGTCCCGTACTTGGGCGTTCGCCTGGCTCCCACTGTCCGGGGTACGGCGCGAGTCAATTATGAAGCACTCACGATCAAACTCCGGGAGCAGCTCCGACGTTGGAAGCCGCTTACATTGTCGTGGCTGGGCAGAATTGCCGCAGTCAAAATGACACTACTACCGCAGATCTTGTATCTGTTCCAGACGCTTCCCCTAAATCCCCCGGCGGGTTGGCTTCAGCAAACCCAATCGGAACTGTCGCGATTCATTTGGAACGGCCGGCGACCGAGGTTTAAGCACACCCTCGCCACCCTGCCCCCGGCGAATGGAGGGGTCGGTGTGCCCGACCTCACCCTGTACTTCCAGGCAGCGCAGCTGCGTACCTTCGTGGAATGGTTTCAATTGGAATCCGGCAAGCACTGGCTCTTCCAGGACCAGGCAGTAGCCGGTCGTACCCTTCAGGGCGTGCCTTTCCTGTCACGCCGACACCGGCCCCCTAACCAGTACGCCTCTGAAATCACAGGCACCGCCCTGAGAGTGTGGGATAGAGTGGCAGTGGCCAGGGGACTGACCACCTTTCCCTCGCCCATGACCCCCATTTTTGAGAACCCGGATTTCACGCCGGGTTTGGACGTCGGAGCGTTTACGACGTGGCGGACGACGCCCTGTAGAGCGGTGGGACACATGTTCGACCTCAAGGGGATCCTCCCGTTCCAGCAGGTCAAGGCGGACTACGGTGTAGCCGAATCGGAACGCCTACAGTACCTGCAGGTGCGGCACTGGGTGCTCCACCCCTTGATCCAGCCCGGGGCACGACGACACCTCACGCCCTACGAAAAGTGGCTACTAACACGCACCTCGGACAAGAAATTGATTTCAGACCTTTATCAACAGCTACTCCTCACTCAGGTACACACGTATAACGCGGGTCAGGCCAGGTGGGAAAGGGATCTGGGGAGGCAGCTTACTAGGAAAGAATGGGAGGGGGTGTACCACAGGGCCAGACACTCGGCACACCACACTGGGCTCACCGAGACACTTACTAAAGTAGCCACGTATTGGTACCACACCCCTGAGAGACTACACCGCTGGGATGCCCGAGTGAGCGACAGATGCTGGAGGGGGTGCGGGGAACTAGGGACACTAGAACACTTGCTGTGGAGCTGTGAGGCACTTCGCCCCTATTGGGACCCTATCCTGGACCTCATAGACGCACACCTAGATACACAACTGCCGCGCTTCCCGGCATACATTATTCTAGGCCTCCCGAACGCCCTCATGTATCCTCTGAAGTCCTGGTGGGGACGACTGATCGCGCTTGCGCTGGGGGCGGCGGTCCAAAACATTGTGGCCCACTGGAGAGCGGTTCAGGCTCCGCAACAATTGGGGTGGCTCCACCGGCTCTGGACGATATTGGGGATGGAGAAACTGTCACTGGCAGCGGCGGGGAGGGGAGCGGACTTTGCGGAGCTCTGGCGACCGTTCCTCGCCCTACTTACCGGGGAGTTTCGTGAGGTGAGCTGCCCCCGCTACCTGCGTCTGCTGCGCCTGGCGGAAACACCTCTCCCAGAACCCAAGTCACGCGCCCACAAACGTACAGGCCCAGCGTGCGCAGCACCACCTGACCGTTAATGGACGACGATAAGCCGACGACTTATCCCAGGAATCGGACAAGGAGAGGGGAGGGTAGGGGTGGGACGGGTAGGGGGGTTGTTTCCAGTTCTTTGTTTTTCTTAGATTGCACTAGTACTACATAGCATGCACCGCTGTAGCACCTCTTATGACGCGGCCGGCCCAGTTGGGTTGTAGGCGGCTTGCTGTGTTAACTGACAATGAGCCCGCTGGCCTTGTGATGGGTGTTGGTGGGGTCGCTGGCTTAGGCCTCCCCGGTGTGGCGACGGCCCCTATAACGATCTCGGAGGTGCATATTGTTTGCCTATGCTCAATAAAAGATTTAATACATTAAAAAAAAGCCAATAGCTCTACCTTTAATAATGCCGAGGCCATTGCATTGTAAATGCTTGTTTAATTAAGGGCTCCTGTAACAAGCCTTATCTAGCTCATGCTGGAGAGCCACCTCCCTCTCTCCTGGGTAGCATCCCCGACATGAAGCAGTGTGCACACTCAGACACTTCTCACCTATCAAACCGCATGTGACGGACAGGCAGACGTCCGAGGATTCCTCCTTAAGGTCTGTGTCAAACATTTACAGCAGCAGGTGGTGTTCCCCGTGTCTTTTTGTTTTATCCCGAGGAACCCATCTTTGTTTTCTTGGGGCTTGTCTACTGTTCACACCTGTGTTTGAAGCCCTTCAGATCAATTGACACTGCGCCTCGCCTGCCGAATATCCATCTGCCCACTTTTCATAATGGCGGCTGTCAAAATTAAATGCAACTCGCCTTTTTAAAGAGTTAGATTTTTCCCGTGTTTTGCTACTTCAACTCTTGAACAACTCGTTTTTTAGGTTGCAGAGTATAGTGCATGTGCATACTCACTGCAGCACGAGTAGACCTGAACACATTTAACAATTTATAAGGATCTGTTGCGAGAAGGGCAATCCTTTACGCAGCAAGTATGTTTACTCTTGAGACTGCGCAAATGCCAGTTGCTTTAGTGCCAGATATATTTCCATAGCTGTTTGTGCATCCTGTCATTGTCACTTTTGTTGCCATACAGAACCTTATACAGCACGTTACAAGGAGACCCAGGACAACATAAGGATACCAAGCCTACAGGAACTCCTTTTAACGGAACATCCGTTAAGACCAGGGGCTCTACTAGGTCTTAATTTCGGGGGGGGGGGCTAACATGGCAGATGAAGGGGCGTGGCTAATGTAAATCAATGGCGCGGAGCTAAAATGGCAGATAATCAGGATCGGTTAATGCTCAGGTCAAGCTGAGAAAAAAATGTGGTGAATTCTGCATTTGAAACTGGACAACAATTAAAGCACACATTTTTGTTAGTTTGATGCATTGCCCCCAAAACCCATACTCACCCTGAATCTTAATATTTCCCCTGGCACACCAAAACACATACCCACACTGAACCCTAAAATTAACCCCCTCACACCCTAAAACTCATACCCGCCCTGAAATCTATAATTACCCCTGGCACCCCAAAACCCATACCCATCCTATCCCTAAAATTATCCCTCCCCGGCACCCCAAAACCCATACCCACCCCACACCCTAAAATTACCCCCTGGCACCCCAAAACCCAATACCACCCTGAACCCTAAAATCACCCCCCTGGAGCCCCAAAACCCATACCCGCCCTGAACCTTAAATTACCCTTGGCACCCCAGAAACCATACCCATGCTGAACCATAAATTCCCCCTTGCCCCCTAAAACCCAAACCCACCCTGAACGTTAAAATTACCCCAGGCACCCCAAAACCCATACCCATACCCATGCTGAACCATAAATTCCCATCTGGTACCCCATAACCCATACCCACCAGGAACCCTAAAATAGCCCCCTGACATCCCAAACCCACACCTGCCCTAAACCCTAAAATTACCCCTGGCACTATAAAACACATACCCACGCTGAACCCTAAAATTAATCCCATGGCACCCCAAAACCCACACCTACCATGTACCTTAAAATTACCCCTGGCACCCCAAACCCCATACCCATGCTGAACCATAAATTCCCCCCCGGCACCCCATAACCCATACCCACCCTGAACCATAAATTCCCCGCTGGCACCCCATAACCCATACCCACCCTGAACCCTAAAATTGCCCCCTGACACCCCAAAACCCACACCTGCCATGAAACCTAAAATTACCCCTGGCACACCAAAACACATACCCATGCTGAACCCTGAAATGTCCCCTAGCACCCCATACCCACCCTGAACCCTAAAGTAGCCCCCTGACATCCGAAAACCCACACCTGCCCTAAACCCTAAAATTACCCCTGACACCCCAAAACCCACACCTGCTTTGAACCCTAAAATTACCTCTGGCACACCAAAACACATTCTCACGCTGAACCCTAAAATGTCCCCTGGCACCCCAAAACCCATACCTACCCTGAACCCTAAAATTGCCCCCTGGAATTTCAAAACCCATACCTGCTCAGAACCCTAAAATTACCCCCTGGCACCCCAATCCGTAACCCACCCTGAACCATAAAATTACTCACTGGCACCCTAAATCCCACACCCACCCTGAACTCTAAAATTACCCACTAGCACCCCAAAAAAATGAGCACTACAAACTTACACTACATTTGCATATTTGGAGGGGACTGTCCTCTTTGACGTTTCTATGTATGTAAGCCAAGAACAACATTCACAGTAACCTAGATATGCAGGCAGTAGGTAATGCTGTGCTGAGAAATGCATTAAAGTTACTGGAACTTACACAAAAAACTGCTGCCTGCTCTTCTGATACTATACTGTGGAGTCTGGCTGATCAGCAGCACTGTGTCCTGGCATCCAGCCCCTCCCGAAGGTCTCACTGTGAAGATCAATGTGGGTCAAATGCACAGACAGCAGGGGGAAAGGGATGGCCAGTGCAGGTGAAGCTTTTCCTTTGTAAATTAATTCCTGCTGTCGTCATAGCCCAGGGTTTGATGTCTGTGCACTTGTATGGAATACACATCTATACAAGTGCACAGACAGCACACCCTGGGCTAAGATGCCAGCAGAAATTCCTTTACAAAGGAAAAGCATCACCTTAACTGGCCATGCCTTCCCCCTGCTGTGCACATCTTCACACCCCATGCTGACAACCCATCAAGTGCTTAGGTGAAATCCCTGCCTTCAGGCAGGGATTTCACCTCTGCGCCACTCTAAAGGAAACACAAGAGGTCAGGGCAGGGGGTTCACTCGCTGAAACTATTCAGAGGCTCGCTGTCTGGCTCGGGCTGCTGGGCCTCTCAGAAATCATTAAAACAATCACATTCTCGGATCGGATGCGCAGCCTTCCTGCACCATTTCAGTGCGTGTCATCTTAGCCCGGGCAGAGGAGGCGACGGGGGGGCTTAAGCCCGGTGAGCCCAATGGGTGTAACGCGCCTGGTTAAGACAACTCTTGGGGTGATGCACCCCTTGCAGCACACTCTGTGAATCGAAGGTTCGACTTTTGGAGGGCACACTGAATGCAATTAAGTTGAAAAAACTGGTTAAGTGACATTTCATTTCCATCACTGGCAAACTCTCAATGTTGTGTTCCAATCCATTTGGCTCCATTCACAGGCAATGTAGGTCTGAGGACCTTTGTGTGTATTCTGAATGGGGCTTTGGGGTATGATCCTCCAGGGAGGCTTTCACCCCTGGGTGTTTGGGGCAGATTGGTGTAGCCCGAGCCCAATGGGCTCTTTTTAGGCTGATGGGGGTATTTAACAGGCCATTTTATGGGCCGTGTCACCATTTTGGTAAGGTGACAAGGCAGCCGGTGGGGTATAGTGGGAGAATAGTTTTTAAAATGAATAACCTGAATTGTACCTGGGTTTAGGATGGCGAGCGGCAATCCACGGGTGGCGGAGGCCATGCGCCTGCTAACAGAAGCAGGATGTATGGACCTCGTAGTAAATCCAGCAAGAAGGTTGGTGTGGCCTGCAGCCGGTGGCATGGCTGTGGCGCAGCCCCGCCAGAGCATCAGAACACATACGTTGCAGGGGCTGCGGGATAAGAACGGCCCCAGAGACAGAATCTGGTGGGGAGAAGAGGGTGAGGTGCTGTGTGGTGTCCAGCTATGCATTTTGAAGATGGGGCAACCCCCAAGATGAGGCCACGGCAGCTGTGAGCCGTGCGTGACATAAGGGAGGGGACATGGAGAGGAGGGAGTCACAGTAGGAATACAGGGTGGGAGAGAGCCCAAGAGGCTTCAGGAGGGGGCAGGCCCCCACAAAATGAGCAAGTCAGAGGCAAGAGGTGAGGGAAAACAGGACAGTAAGACAACCCCCCCTGCAAGGCAGCAGTGGGGGCCAGTGGCCAGGAGAAGGGCAGGATGGCCTCAGAAGAGAAAAAAGCCTAGTGGGCAGGTATGGGAGGGTGGATTCCAGGTAGGGGAGCACCAACATGCAGCAGGGGAGGGGGCAATGGAGTGGAGAGGGGGCAAGGGGGGGGAGAAGCCTGACCCCCAAGGAGAAGCCGCGGTGTCACTGGATCTTGGGGGGTGGTTAGATAGGGGATTAGGTTGCAGTGGTCGGTAGAGGTGGGTGGATGCAGGAGATGCGGGAAGGGGTAGAGAAGGAAAGTGTTCAGGTTCCAGCGTCGGCCATAGTGGCAGCCATACTAGAATGGAGTGATGCAGAAGGAGCTGGAGGGGGGTAGGTAGGAGGGCGATCCAGGGGGTGTTTGGAAACGGGTCAAGGTGTATATACGTGCAGAAGGACAGCGGTAGGCAGGGTTCCAGCGCAAAGGGGGAGGAACTCTGCGGGAGCAGGTTGGAAGGGGTTGATAGAGGGGGAGGGGTTTGAGGGGGTGCAGAGACCACCCCCAGGGAAGGGCAGAATAGTGGGGTTATTGGCAGTGGTGTCCAATACCAATAATGGCAAGAACAGGCAGAAATACTAATCCCAGTTTGCCGGACCTTGACTTTTCTTTGCAGGAGCAGCAGAGCAGGATACAGCAGTCTCTGGTGAGTCGCATGCAGCTCCACGAGACAGAGTGGAAGAGAGGGCAGGGTCTAGGGCGCCAGCCAGAGTATGTTGAGGAACGGCAGGAACACTGGCTCGCGAAGGTCAGAGGTGCCCTCGGTGGTGCAACAGCCCGGCTGGGTCAATGCAGCTTTTGGGGAGTGGTGAGATGGGCAGGACAGGACCCTGAAACTGGGGCTGATGGACGGCAAGAGCCGCCACAGCACCTGCAATTGATTTAGAGGAGCTCATTCGCATTAGGCGGCGGTGTGCGGAGACACATATAAGAGAACAGATGGCTCAAATAGCGGGGCGAGCGGTAAACGTAACACAGTTGGACAATGATGAAGATAGCCTAGAAGAGGGTGAGATTTTGGAAGAGGAAGAAGGGGGGGACACAGGAAGGATGGGTGGGGGTCTCAGTAATGATGTGCCTAGTATGTTACGAAGAAAAGACACAGGAGATGGTTACCCGGCACAGTTCAACGCAACCCGACCCTCTGCACAACTTGTTAGGTGGCTGGATCCGGTGCAGACACCAACCTTGACGCCAGGTAAGGCCAAGGGGGAGTATCGTCTGCAGGTTATGCCAAAGCGTAAGATGTCCACCGGGACTGATGGCGGGCTGGGAGGAGGCAGACTGGGAGGGACGGCTCCGCAAAGGGTGGTATGTGAGGGATACGGAGTAGGCACAGAGGTGCAAAAGACTGAGGGGGAGTCGCCAAAACTAAGGGCGATGGGGACACCAGGTGACAATTCACAGAGGACGGTAGTAGACACGTCTTGACTCAGGAGAGGGTGGGAAGGACGATGGAAAAGGGCAAGCAGAAAGGTTTAAAAGAATTCACGAGATTAAGTTGCAGAAACCGCTACATATGGGTGTGATGAAGTCATTGGTGGCACATCTCATGTTGGCCAGAAGGGAAAAAATATGGAAGGGTGAATATGTAGAGATGTTGTAGCTACTTCACAGAGAATTGAGGTCCATAGGAGTATCGAAAGAAGAGGAGCTGGAGTTGTCAAATAGGCCCAAGGTGCCTGTGACAATAGAAAACTGGACAGCCGCTTTTCTGATATTTGCAAACATGTATTGTGAAAAGTACTCGGAGAGGTGCGTGTCCTTGCTTAAATACATGGATGTGATTAGAAAGGCACAGGTGACGTATGGGGAATATGCGTGGTCACACTATGACGAGGACTACAGAGCTAGGCTGGCATGAGACCCAGAGGCAAAATGGGGTGAGATTGATTCGGACTTGTACCAGCAAACAATGCTCAAATTGCGCAGGACTGCACCGTTGGTGCAATGTTTTGGGGCGTGATACACCGGTCAAGGACAGCAAGGGATCAAAGTTTCCAGCAAAATAGTGCATACAACAGACAACAAGGACAACAGGTTGCGGGGACAGAGGTGGGAGGTGAACACAGGGCTACATAGTGAAAGGCTTGTACACCCAATAGACGGAATGTCTAGATACCTGGTTGGTACACTATCCAAACAAGGGGGATGCATTGCTATTGAGTCACAGCTTCAAAGAAGGGTTCAGGCTGGGACATGAACCTGAAGTCAGTGGCTACCCATAAAGTGCTGGTGTGGGATGCATTGCTCAGAGGGCCCATTCCTGGAGTGCCCGAATAAGGACTTGATAATCTATCCTATTGAGGTGGTGCCGAAAAACGATCCATTGTAATGTAGGTTGATACAGCACATGTTGTGGCCTCAAGGTGGGTCAGTGAACAATTTCATATCTGAGGAACTCTCATCGGTTTCCTTTTCTTCAGTGGACTTAGCCACGGGATTGGTGGAAAGGGTGGGCAGAGGTGCAGAGATGGCAAAATACAACCTATGTCAGCCTTTCGGCTACTGCCAGTACACCCTGATGATTTTCAGCTGCTAGCCATCCAGTTTGACAGAATTTTATTTATGGATAAGGCTTTGCCCATGGGATGTTCTATAGTGTGCTTTGAGTGATCTAGTTCCGTTTTACAATGGGTCTTCTCTTGGTAAACCAGTAAAGAGATGGTGACACACTACCTTGATGACTTCTTCCTGGTGAGCCAGCCCGGTTCATTGGACGGTCAGCTATAGCTGAGAAGGTTCCTGGAGCTCATGGGGTTCTTGGGGTGCCCTGGCGCCAGAGGAGACACAAGGTCCAAGCACGGTGTTGTCATTTCTATGTATTGAGTTGGATTCAGTGGCTATGGAGGCGCACCTACAGGTGGATACAAAATTGCATATGAGAATGTTGTTTGATGAAATGTTGGCCAGAAGAAAGGTGACAGTGAGGGCAGTGCAGGTGCTCCTAGGACATCTAAATTTTGCATGCCGGGTGGTCAGGTCGTGAAGGACATTTTGTAGGAGACTGAGCAGGTCATTAGCGGGGCTTACGTTCTCGCAACACCACAAGCGTTTGTCCGCAGGGACGAAAGAAGATTTACGCAGGTGGTGCAGGTTCTTGGAAGAATTCAATGGGATCCCCATGTCCAGTCCAAAAGATTTGGAATGAGATTTCCAAGTATATTCAAATGCAGCAGGGGCTAGTGGATTCGAGCTATATTGGAATGGTAGGTGGTGCGCTGAGGAGTGGCTGCGACATTGGAAGAATAGGGGCAGGAGAATCTCCTTTCTCAAGTTGTTTCCCTAGTCGTAGCAGCCAGTGTGGGGATAGAGCTTAGTGTACAAGGAGGTCATCTTCAGAGTAGACAACATGGCTGTGGTACACGTGGTTAATGAACAGTCCACCAGGGATGAACAGGTTCTTAAGTTGCTGATAGTCTTTATCCTTAGTTGTTTGAAGCATGACTTTTCTGTTTCAGGCAAAACACGTCCCAGGGGTGGACAATGACATTGCAGACGCTTTTCGTTCAGAGTGGGAGCGGTTCAGTGGGCTGGCCACAGAGGTGGATATCTGCAAGATGCAGGATGCTGCAATTGGTGGTAGGGCCGTTGGCCATTTCTACAAAGTGTAAGCAAAGTCAGGCATGGCATGGCAGGGGAGAAGAAGACGGCAGAAACTTTGGTGAGGGAGGAAGACGTACAGTTTATTATGTCTTTGTTTGACAGGGGCTTGTCTAAGGGCACTATTACTTTGAAATTAACAGGGGTTGCATTTATGGGCAAGCTGTGGAGGGGTTATGCGCCCTCGATGGGAGAATTGGGCAGACTCATTCTCGAGGGCTGGGCCAGAGGTGGGGCCAGGGCGAGGGTCAGGAGTCCAGTGTAGAGGGAACTGTTAGTCTGCTCTTATACCTAGGATCCGCAATAGTGAATAGGAGACATGGTTATTTTCTTCACTAATGTCATGGATGTATTTTGGAGTATTCAGAGTTGTTTGGAGGAAAGGGGTTGCAGGACTGGTTTGAAAGGATATAGAAGTTAGAGGGGGGGAGGGGAAGAGGCACAGTAAAGATTATACTCAGGCACTCTAAGACGGACCAAAGAGGCATAGGGAAAGTAGTGGTAATGGAGGCCAGTGAGGAGTGCCTGGTATGTTGGGGGTGTGCTTTGAAGGGTTTGACCACTGGGGTGCAGGGGGCAGTCTTATGCAAGGCGTCTGGACAGGAGGTGACGGCTGCGCAGCTGCTGTGGGTGATGTGGAGATCTCTGTTGCAGTTGGGGGAGGTACCAGGGGATTTCGTACTCACTCTTTTGATTGGAGTAGCCACGGATGCAGCAAAACGGGGCTGAGGCAAGCATAGAATCATGCGTTTGAGGCGTTGTGCTTCGGATTGTTATAAAAGATTTGTCAAATGTGGGGAGTCAGGTGATGGTAAAATGTAGTTTTTCCATACTGACACGCATGTGTCTCTTCAGATGCAGTTGCGGGCCGGAGTCGTGGTTCTGTCCATTTGGAGAGTCCGCTATTCCTTTGTAGTAGGGATGGAATTACATGAACTGCAGAAGGGGAAACAGGTCTACCTCTGGTTGGATTCTTCATTGTTTCACATAAGTTGGCTCAGAAAACGTGGTTTGAGATGCTACAAACTCACGCCTTGCTTAAATACTTTGATTCAATGACATATTTGTCCTGATATGTTATTTTTACATCTAGGGGAGAATGACCTAGTAGTATGCAAAGGATTGGCCTTATTAAAACAGATGAAAAGGGACATGTTGGAGATCAGGCAGCAATGGTCAGGATGCTTTGTCATCTGAACCGAATTTATCCTTAGAAGACAATGGAGAGGGGCTGAAAGACCCGCCGCTATTGGCAAGGAGAAAGATGGAGACATGAGGGTGTTTTGTAAGGAGGCAGGTTTCGGCAGGATAAAGCATCCTGTATTATAGTATGCCGGGGTTTCTTTTGTCAGAGGGGACGGAGTGCACTTGTCTTGCTACAATATGGAGCTCCACTTGATTCAGATAAAGGAGGCCCTAGACAAAATACTTGATATTCAATGGTATCCCAGAGCACCCTAGTTGGGAGGGGTCAGAAAAGTCCTAAGTACTGTTTGAGTGGCGCCTGGTAGATGGCTTTTTTACATTTTAACTTTATGGTTGGGAACAAGTTATTCCGGAAGCAGGCAATAAGGTTAAGATAGAAGTTAGGTAGATGTTTAGAGAACTAGATAAGAGGTTACAAGGTTAAAGTTCAAAAGTTAATGAACGAGTAGAGGTTTAGTATGTATAGCGAGGCGTAGTTTTGTAAGACAAAGGCCAAGGGTAATGTTTTGTGAGGTGCAACTGTCTTCAATAAAGTGGCCTTTTTCACACATATTAGAGAGTTATGGTGGTCTGTGCTGAACCCTTCCGACCCAATGGGGCTATAGCGGGGGCGACCGACTGCAGTGCGGCTTGCACCCCGAGGGGTTTGGGCCAATTAGTGTAGCCGTAGCCCAATGAGCTAATTTTGGACTGGCGGCCGAGGGATATTTAACCGCCCATTTTGTGGGCAGTGTCACCATTTTGGTAAGGTGACACTGCAACCACTGGGGGATAGAGGGAGAATAGTTTTTAAGAATCTCCCCCGTCCCACCCTGCGGAAGAGGTTTTTTTAGTTTTAAATAGGCACAGTTAAATTATGGGTTATTTTGTTGAGCACAGGTGCACTGGGGAGGGCAAACAATGTACCAGAAGAGGTTAAAATTCAAGAGTTAATGAACTAGTAGAGGTTTTTAATTTGTTGTAAAGAAAGGATATGGGTGGGGAAACCTTAGGGGTGACGGCGGAGGAGGATATGTAGGTAAATCAATGTATAGCGAGGCATAGTTTTGCGGAGACCAAGGGTAATGTTTTGGGAGTTGCACCGGTCTTCAATAAAGCTGCACACATATTTGGAGTCCTGGTGGTCTGTGCTGCACCCTTTCGGTCCAACGTGTTTTTCCGAGTTTTAGGTTCATGTCTGAGACCCATAGGAAGATACTCTAATGCCATTTTGAAACAAACTTAGTTTATTCTAATTTCTTCTAAATAAATGGTCTTAGAGCATAGAGTTTAATTTTAAATAAAAGACAAGTAAATCATGTGCATTAGTACAAGAAAACTGATAGACTGCACACTTTGCATTGCTGAATTTGGAGTCCGCAATTCTAGACTTTTTTTGTAACTGGACCAAAATTAAATAATCTAGGGTAAGTCATCTTATCTCACAGCGCATCACTTACTTCATCTGCAAAGCATTCAGAAAAAGAATGCACCTTCTGCAAAAATTTTAAACCTGTGAGGACGAGAGACAGATCACACGCACAGGTTGGTGCAGCAAACACTCGGCCCACGGTGCTGTCTCACTTCGCAACTAATGAGAGATACAGACTGGACACCCTGTTGCAACTGCAATTGAAATTGCTAATGAACGAAGTAAAAGGGGAAAATGTTATCAAAGAATGTGGAGTGAGAGCGTTTCTTGTATATAGTACCAGCAGGCTAACTGGCTTCGTGTTTCTATTGTCACTGCCTTGCTTTCAACAGCGTGTCCTCATGTAACAGAACTGTTGCTCCTGTAAAACGCTCTGATACCTGATCTCTTCGGGTCAAGTTTGCGCTATATAAAACTCTTTAAAAAAAAAAAAAAAAAAAACTGTTCAAGTCCATGATACTCCAAAAGAGGCTTGGTTATATCTTGTGCCAGTCCAAAAATAAGCATTAGCAAAACAAATAGGTCTCCTATTTGAGTCCTGTTGGCTTTGTCAGTGGTTTTTAGCTGTGCTGCATGGTTAAAGATTAAAAAAACTAAACTATGACGCAGCCGCAAGTGTCCTTTTATAGGAGCTTGCACCTTTCATACACATGTCCACAAAAAGATATGGCGCAGTAAAAAAATGTCTGAAAAAGACTATTAGTTATAGATTCCTTTCCTTAGAATTCTACCTAGGCGTCAGAATGGAGCTGGAGATTTTTTTTTCCTTCAGCAGTAGCCTTGCACGTCCGTCGACTCAGTATCCGTTGTTGGCATAGTGTTTGTCGGAATGACATTGCAGTGCCTACTTAAAAGCCGCCCCTGCGCGCTGACATCAGTTCTTTTTTTTTTTTCGCACCAGCCAGCCCAGATCCGGAGAGAGCAGTACCGTAGTCGCTTTTTGACTACGTTTTTTGACTTTGTCAACTTCTTTTTGAGTAGTTCGACTCCTGGTGCACAGGGATGTCATGTCGGCGGACCGGCATCAAGCCTTGTGGCTCCTGCCACAAGCTGACGTCGGTGACTGACCCATATCTAGTGTGCCTCTGGTATCTGGCGCGCGACCCCGACCGGAAGTCGTGCTGCAACTGTCTGTCCATGGCACAAAGTCTTTGCGGGAGCGGTCTTAAAAACTTCTGGAGGCCCAAGAGATGGCTCTGCGCCGCTCGAGGTCCCGGTAGAGCGGGAGGTCGCGGGACCGGTCACGGAGCCATCACCACCACTCCTCGTCGAAGTCTTGGGGTAAGTTGAAGCACAAGAAGAAGGCGAAGAAGCACCGTCGCTCTTCGCTTTCTCCCAGTCTGTTGGCTGACAAGACATGGAATGCGGACGGTTGTTGTCCTTCTGCTCCATCTGCGGAGCCTGATGGGTCGGCTCCGAGCTTCTCCCTCTTCCTGGGAGCCGGAGCGACTCCTGACCAACTTTGTACATTTTATGAAGCTCTCCACTCCATCTTTGGGCAACTTGACTCTGCTGGCATGCCTTCGGGCCCCTCGGACTTGGTTGGGAGTTCTAGACCTTTGCCGCCACCGGCTCTGACCCTGGCACCACAGGACCCTGAAGGATCCAGGCCTGGATCCGGATCGGTGCCCATCGACCTGACAACACCTCCTTCGGCACTGAATCCATTGACGACCCCGGCAACCCCTTGACTTAGATACGGAGCCGGACTGGTGTCGACCTGTGCCAGTATTGGCACCGGCAAATTTTTTGCCAATTTACTATCCTGGCGTTCCCTATCACCCTGAGTGACAGCCAGAAGCCAGGGGACCTTCCAGAACAGGACTCTGCTACCAAACCTACCTCCCTGCTGCTGCCATATCCGACGTGCTTCCACTACTGGGGTTGACGGTAGCAACTCGCCGGACCTGCTTCGCGGGTCCCGCAGCATGTGTGACCGCGGGTGTTGCTGCAGGTGGGGCTTGCTGTTGTTGGTTGACCGGCAGGGCTGCGAGCACAAGGCAGGGACTCCGTGGACCAGGAGTCCCTGCGTGCCTGTAAATCACCAGCTGGGCTGCTCTCCCTGCCGGCTCCGCCCCCCCCCCCGCCCACGGAGTAAAAAGGGGGTTGAGGAAATCAGCAAGTGGGACCTTCCAGAACAGGACTCTGCTACCAAACCTACCTCCCTGCTGCTGCCATATCCGACGTGCTTCCACTACCGGGGTTGACGGTAGCAACTCGCCGGACCCGCTTCGCGGGTCCCGCAGCGCGGCTGTGACCGCGAGTGTTGCTGCAGGTGGGGCTTGCTGTTGTTGGTTGACCGGCAGGGCTGCGAGCACAGGCAGGGACTCCGTGGACCAGGAGTCCCTGCGTGCCTGTAAATCACCAGCTGGGCTGCTCTCCCTGCCGGCTCCGCCCCCGCCAATCACCGCCTACGCTAACAAAAGTCAACAGTGTACCCGCTGCGCCGGAGTGCGCCGGGAGAAGCCCGGGACAAGGGCAGGACCGTCTGTGGCTGTCTGTGGCCGTCTGTGGCCGTCCGTGGTCGGACAAAGTTGGGTTGGGCCGGAACCCCTGGCAAAATTGTTTCCCAAGCAATAGTTGCTCATTGTTCGGGACCAAAAGGCACCTTTGACATAGACTGTCTTTAAAAGGGAGGGTGTTATACTACACTTTAAGCGTAGAAGGTTAAATAAGTTGGAAATCATTATGCCTTTGAGATCAGGGAAAGAACGTTTAGTCCAGTTACAAACATCAAAAGGAGTTGTTTCAGGCCCGCGGGATGTTTTTATCACTAGAGCCACAGTGATTTTGGAGAAAGAGATAGAAATGGTGGAAAAAAGGTTGTCCCTAGATTTGGTTACTGGCAAGCGCTCCTCGATGGGTGGCCTGGCACTAGCCAAAGTCCCGTTTCCCATGCAGCATCCAACTGCATTTATTCTATGAAGACTGAGGCAATAGTCCATGTGGATGGAGAGGGGGTGGCTTTACTTACATCTCCAGTCACCAATATCTTGAAATCAAACGTCAGCCAGCCAAGGGAGAGGGATGAAAGTCAGAATAATGGGGGATAATGAACATAATATGGACAATTCTTCCCAATCTTTTGATTCCACTTCATCTAACCCGCCTGAGGTTGATCTTACGAGCCCGAGATTGATATCTCTTAAGAGAAAGCACGATTCGAGTCCCCAGGGGGCAAAAGACTTAAAACAGCCTAAATTGAATGACACTCGTAGTACAAATCTACCAGCCCCACACCCACCCTTGGGTTTTCCCAATGTGTATTGTCCCTCCTTCACTCCCTTGGGGTCATCTAATCCATGTCCAACATGCCTCAATAGTGATGATATTCTCCTGGTTAAAATTGAGGCTATGTTAAAGACTATCCTGCTTCCGGTTCTGGAGCGAACAAGGTTGATGACCTCCAAAATCGATGCTCTGGAAACTGTAGTAAACACAAATCTGGGCATATTGCAAAAATTATCCACCCCTAGTTCTGCTGCAGGGGCCCGTAATCTGACCCTATGTAAATCCAAACCAACTAGTAATCCCCCAGCGAACCAGGTAACTAAGCCTACACCAACTGGGGTAGCTATTAATAAACTTATAGCAGGGGCAAGGCCAGTTGATACATCTAGCACCGTAAGTGGTGGCTCTCTGACACACGCCCCTAAGAAAAATGACTTACCCAAACCCAACTCATATAAAGTGAAACCATCTACGTCAGATGGCATGACAAAACCATCCAATAGTACTCCAGTTCAGATATCTAGTAGGCAAAAAACTAACCATCAGCCTACCAGGACGCCGTTTGTGGGCAAACAAGGCATGCGCTTAGCTCCCCGAGTAAACCTACCCCCGGAGGCGACCCAATACACTATGGTTTTAACTGGTGTTGCTCCCTTAAGAGACGGTATTAAGAAGACACACGGGGAATTGTGTAATAAAGCGATATTTTGGCTAAATAAGAACCGTCCCTTACCACCATCATCCCCAACAGAAATTCTCTATGTAAGGAGAGTAGATTGGGTGGGTCATGGTACCAAATATCTGGAAGGGGACTGCATCCTAATCTCATTTAAAGATCCCTGGGTGGTTGATTTCATACGACGGAAAGCCAGATTTGCTCGCAAGGGTGATGTTCAATCCTTGGATCTTGCGTATTTTTACCCACAAAGATATAGCAACTATTCTCTAGGCCCAACCCAGCTGAGAGTAAGAGATGGGAGGTATAAAGGGCCAAGAACACCTCACTCACAGCAGTACCCCCTACTCTTTAACCACTTTGGGCCCCTGTCTGACCTGGAGCAGATAGACTGACTGTATCCACCAAGAATGAAGAATAACCCTATTGCTGATAGTGGGAATGAGGCACATACATTACACCAAGCTCCAAAGGCATTTGAATCTAGCAATCAGATTATACCTAACGCAGTGGAAAAAATAGTGGTTATGGTAGAGGGGGAAAGTCTGCAGAGATTTGACATAGGAGAAATAGGGGAGAGAAACATGCCTACACGGACCACCCTAATGAATCCCCTGCCCCCTGCTAACCTTGGAAGCAATACAACAGAACCCACACCAGTAACATTTAATATAGTGTCTTGGAATGTTGCGGGAGTGAAGGCTCGCATGGACTCTGAGGACTGGCTTGAGTTTGTTGACAAATTTGATGTTGTGGCATTACAAGAGACCTGGGCACCTGAACCTATTCATAAGGCAGGCTTTATAAACTTCTTTAAACCCCCAATCAAGAGTAGTAAAGGGCGAGCATCAGGGGGATTGATAACGTGGGTAAAACAGGCATCGGGATATAACATCACCGAACTTTGAGGATAATCCTGACCTACTGGCCATTAAATTGAGCAAGGGAGGTGGACAGGATATGATCATTATTAACATTTATTCTCGTGGTCTCCCTGGTGGTCGGTGCCCTCCAATTGTGGATGTCCTGGAGAGACAGTTAGCTGGATTGAGCAAAGACACCTTAATCCTTCTGGCTGGTGATTTGAACTGTACAATCGAGCCGCTCTATGTTGCAGGGGATAGCTGGGGGTCCGCAGAGGATGCAACATGGAACATACCGGACTTATTGACTAGTAAAACTGTGAAAGCAACGGAGGCTGCCCTGAACTGGATTGCACTATGCCTCACTTGGGGGTTAAGGGCAGTAAACTGACGCTCTCTTTCAGATCTTGGTGCCAACTTCACCTTTGATAATGGACTGAGGAAGAGTCGTATAGACTACTTCCTTTTGAAAATGGAATTCTGGTCACTGATGGTCGATATGGAAGTCGTCCCTCGCCCAGAAAGCGACCATAATCCCTTGTCATTGAAACTAAGGTTGCATGGTTTGGAACAGACCGGAAGATCCAGCTCCCCCAGGGCCAGGGGTTGCAATCTTGTCTAATGATCGTAGGAGGCTGAAATGGTCAAACTTATCAGGAGATGAGACCCTACAGTCTAATATTGAGAATGTGGCTATGAATGCATTAAATGAAATGATGTTAGAGGATACTGGGAGGGGCCCCTTAGAACCTAACACCATCATGGACCTGCACGAATGCTGTTTTGACCAGCTCAAGCTTCTTCTCTCTAAACCATGCCCGAAGGGTACAGTACGTCCACATGGTATTCAGGAAAAGTGGTACAACAAAAAATGTAGGGAGGCTCACAGTAATCTTGTTAACACTGTTAAATCTAGAAATATGTGTGCTGTAAAGGAGGCTAGGGCATGGTATAAAAGAGCACAGTGGGAAGCTAAAAAGGAGTGGGAGGACGGCTATTGGGCCGATCTCCTGGATGCTTCCAAGATGAACAACCAGACCAAATTCTGGGATTTAGTAAAATGGGGGAAGGATGTTGATTCCCGTACCCCAACAAATCATGTGTCCTCGGAAGATTGGATAAAACATTACTCGTCCCAATTTAGTATGGTGGGCACTGATCCTCCCCCTACGTTGGATAAGTTGTACATAACGCCCACAGGTGGAGAAAAATTGACCTTCACTAACACTGAGGCGGGGTCTGCCCTCGGTTTGACCCAGCGGGGGAAAGCACCGGGGTTGGATCTAATACCCGCAGACTTGTTCAAAGCAAATACCGACCTCTGGGTGCCATATATAACCAACATAGCCAATGCGATAGCAAAAGGTGCAAGCATCCCCAAATCATGGAAGGGGGCCGAGATCCTTCCAATATACAAAAAAGGAGACAGGTCAAATCCGGGCAATTATCGCTCGATTAGTTTAATCGACTGCCTCCAAAAGGTCATTGCTCGAATGATCTTGGCTAGAGTGCAAGGGTGGATGGAATCGGAAAATATATTGTCACCTATGCAGGCAGGCTTTAGATCAGGGACGAGCACCATTGACCAGGTGTACCGATTCTGTTTGATTTTCTGGAAGGTGGTCATGATCGGCGGTGGTACTATCTTCGCCTCATTTATAGACCTGAAGTCAGCCATCGATTTAGTGCCTAGGGGCAAACTGTGGCAGGTATTGAGGGACCTTGGGTTACCAGGAGAACTACTCGAGTTAATCATTAAAATGCATGAAGACAACTATGCGAGGGTGAGGTGGGGAGGCCAAGGTCAACACACAGATTCTTTCCCGGTCACTCGTGGAGTTCGTCAGGGGTGTGTCCTTGCGCCCACACTCTTCCTGCTCTTCATTGATCAGGTAGTTAAATTTTTCTCAGCTACCCATATCGACGCCCCATCGTTGGCAGGGACAGCTTATCTTCGCTGACGACACTCTACTCCTATCCAAAACACGGAAAGGCTTACAGCAGGCCTTAAACTGTTTTGAGGAGTTTTGTGTGAAAAATGATCTCCAGATAAACGTGGGGAAAACCAAGTTCATGGTTTTAACTAGCAATAACTGTGTCCGTAGTAATGTAACAATGAGTGGGGTCAACTTGGAACAAGTTGAAACCATGACTTATTTAGGGGTCGTCTTGGACCGCCGTCTGCTATGGAAAGAGCAAATCGCTGCTCAACAGCTAAAATTTGCCCAACTCACCGGCTGTCTTTTGCGTGAGCAGAAGAGATCCGTAACAAAACGGGTTATCCCTGCTATGAAAATTTATGACACCAAAATAAATGCTGCCATACTTTATGGCGCTGACCTATGGGGATTCATGGATCCCTCAAGTCTCTACAAAACTCAGTGTAAATTCCTCCGGAACTTGGTAGGGTTACCTCAATCCTCTCCATCGATACCTCTCTGCCAAGATATGGGATGCTTTCCAATTAATGATATGGCAAGATTTAGAGTAGTGGCTCTCTGGAGGCGTTTGTGGACCTCCCCAGATCTTACCCTTTTTGCAAAGGAGTTAGCAGAAGTGAGGTCGATGGGGGGCTCTGAAAGAATCCCATGGCTCCGCTCTGTAAAAAAGAGCTTGCTAGATATGGGATTAGAACACCTGTGGGCTTTTCCTGGTACCAACACCTTTCCATCAAAAAAGGAATTCAAAGAATTATATTGGGCCTCGGTTCGCCAATCCTTGGTAACTGCTTCCAGTTCCGGCAGTCTTACGGGAAGATTCCTAAGCTTTAAGCTGGACCCCTCCCACGAGACTTACTGGGATATCATCACCAGACCACTGGATAAGAAACTTTATCATCAGTTTTGAGTAGGTGCTCTACCGTTGAATTCATTTACATCATCTTGGGTCAAAGGAACAACAAGCTCCAGTTGTTGGTGCCCAGGCCAAAAGGAAACCGAGGGTCATCTCTTGTTTGCATGCCCACTGTATTCAGAACCTCGCACTAAATTGATAAAACCCCTGTTTCAGCGCCTCGCATGTAGAAGGTCTTCTGAGGCGATCTGGATCCTAAAAATTAATACCTCTGAAGTATTTGTGGTATGCTTGGCCAAATTTTTAGGCTGGGCGTGGGCAATAAGGGCCAGAAGGAACTCACATTAGCTGTACTGTGTATGACCTTATTAATTCTGTAAAGTGAAATTTGTATATTTTAGCTTTTTTAAGACCAGGTTTTTCTCGGTCTTTGTAATTTCTGAATGTTTAATAATCATTTTTAGCTGTGATTTTAGTGTAATCGAAATGCAATACAACAATATGGTTCTAGTGGTTAAAGTGTCTGAAAATGTTTTTAACTCTGTCTTTTATGATTTTATCATCGAAATAAAGACTTTAAACCTGACAGCCAGAAGAGGGTGGGGAGGACTGGGAGTGGTCTGTTGACCCTCTTGCAGACCTACTTGAGGATCCGGACTGGAGAGCGGAGTTGGATGATGCCAGTGGTCTGTATACGTCCCCAGACCTTGGTGAGCTTTCTCCCCCAACCGTCCTACAATGTGGTTTTGCGTAGGGCTGGTGAGGCCTTGGGCCTTGAGCTTCCTACGGTGGCAGTCAGGAATAACCTCCTGACTGAGGTGCTTCAGCCGGCAGCGGCCTCTTCGGAGCCCCTGCTTCCATTTAATAAGGCCCTCACGGACAACCTTCTGGGCACTTGGTCCATGCCCAGCACAGGGGCTCCTGTGGATACATTGATTGCCCGACGCCACTACCCATCTCCGGGCTACCCCATTTTTCTCCCCCAACACCCTACCCCTGAGAGCTTGGTAGTCCCAGCCTCTACATCCAAAGGCTTGTTCCCTACTGCTCCCCCAGATAGAAAATCCAAGATGCTGGAACACCTTGGGAAGAAAATGTTTTCTTCCGCCAGCTTAGGATTATGGTCTGTGAACACTGCATGCCCCTTGGGCCGTTACACCCACTTTGGTGAGCAGGTGCTGCCACAGTGCCCGGAGGAGGCCCGGGCCACACTCTCTCGTGCGGTTGCTGAAGGAAGAGATGAAGCAAAGTTAACCATTTGCTGTGGGTTGGACACCGCCGACTCGCTAGGCAGGACTATTTCAACGTCGATCCAAGGTTGTCGGGACAAATTAAAATTCGGTAGTCCAATCATAGAACAAATTACCAGGCTCGGCTAATCATAGGCAGTGTTTTTATATACAGTTGCCAGGACTCCTATTCAGGAGACTAGCCAGCGGTTACAGCCAACACGTGTTTTTCTCCCTTACACGGCCATCCTGTATAATTACATATAGAAAAATTGTGCATTTTGTACAGTGTAGTGCAAGTAAGAAGAAAAGGAAAAAAGGAATGGGGAAAATATATATATATATATATATATATATGTATATATATATATATATATATGTATATATATATATATATATATATATATATATATATATATATATATATATATATAGACTATTACCCCCTTCTTTGCTTGGTATTTCAGCGCTCATCAAGTACGGACTCCACCGTGGGTACTTACCGGACTACTGCATGATGGGAGCTGTAGTCTTCATCTACTTCACTACAGCTGCAATTAATTTGATGGAGTTAGCTGACTTCCCGCCCAGGGGAGGACCGCAACAATACAAAGGAAGGCGAGATGTAATCCTGGTTTTGCGAAGGGCGTCTGACGAAGGCATACACACGCCGAAATGCATAATGCCCTGCAATCATCATTAAAGAATCTTCCAAAAAGGCCCGCTGTGTCCTCTGATCTCTTCTTACACGGAGTGGGCACGGTTTGATGTTTCTACATGTTAGCTGGCAAACAGCGTCCGGAGGACCCGTTCTACAAGAGGACTGTGTGTTTTTGCTGGTCCCAGTGGCAACACTGTGTTTTCTTTTCTCCGAGGTATCGGATCATGCAGTCCCACCTCATTAACCAGGTCGAGCACACGGCTACCGCCAGGAGCGGCTCGTGACTTCACTTGACAGCAGAATCACTGTATCCGTGCTGTATGGCCGGTTTGATCCTGACAAATGTGGCAGAACGTGTGGGGACCCAAGGAAGGCTCTGATCAATATTTACAGGATTCATCAAAGACTATTACCCCCCTCCTTTGCTTGGTATTTCAGCGCTCATCAAGCACGGACTCAACCGTGGGTACTTACCAAAATACTGCATGATGGGAGCTGTAGTCTTCATCTACTTCACTACAGCTGCAATTAATTTGATGGAGTTAGCTGACTTCCCGCCCAGGGGAGGACCGCAACAAGGAGGACCGCAACAATACAAAGGAAGGCGAGATGTAATCCTGGTTTTGCGAAGGGCATCTGACGAAGGCATACACCCGCCGAAATGCATTATACCCTGAAATCATCATTAAAGAATCTTCCAAAAAAGCCCCGCTGTGTCCTCTGATCTCTTCTTACACGGAGTGGTCGCTGTTTGATATATATATATTTTTTTTCAAACAGTTCGCTGGTCTCCCTGCCGTTTAATCAGTGACAGGCTCAAGCGAGGTAGCGGCCCTCTAATCCCATTTCCGAAGTCAAAAAGCAAGCCTGAGCCCAACTCCATATGCGTGAAAGTTTTATTTACAAAATAGCGAACACAACGCCCGACGCGTTTTGGTACAGCTGCACCTTGGTCACGGGTAACTTGTTGTTCGAAGGTAGTGGAAACAAATAGTGATGTAAATATAGCAATGAAAGTAGGACTACCTGCCCCAACAACATACTGAAGACAACATAAAAATAGCATCCATCTTGGAATGGTCTGTTGTGCCTTAATTCATCATGTACAAGATTATCAACTGAATAGATTTTTCGAATGATCACCAGATTTCATAAATGTGCAATGATAAACACATCATTATGAGTTATATCAAGATTTTTCAAAGATGTTGCACTAAGTGATATACAATATATACACGATCATAATTCAGCCCCATTGGGCATAAGTTATGCAATTCTCTCTCTCTCTCTATATATATATATATATAGGCCCATCATTTCGTCGTGTGGAAGTCTATTTGAGAACGCTTCGCAATATATAAGACTACTTTTTGAACCCTATTGTCAGAACGCTCCCATCTTATTTAAAGAACTCTACCGATTTTCTGAAATGTATCTTTGATATATGTTGGGACCCTACAACTATTGTTCTTGTGACATTAGACATCTCAACCTTATACACTAGTATCAAATTCAAATTTAGCTTTATTCGATTTATCTGCAAAAATCATAAAAGCATACAAGTACATTTTATACAATAAATTTAAAAAGTTTTCCCCATCAAGAAATTTGTAAAGAATCTATAAAACAGTTTTCCATATGTAAAAAGTCAAATGATGAAGATATGGCCGAAGGCCTCATGTTAAAGCATCTAGTAAAATTAAACATGTAAGGCTTACATCATAGAATTTCTGTATTTCATCACTGACATTAAAAAGCGCGAAACAACAAAGATGACATACACCTCATCTAACAAGAGTAACTTCAAATAAGCGTTTTTACATGTTCTTATGCCCCAACGTTTAAGAAGAGGTAAGAGTAACATTTTCCTCGGGGCAGAATACAGATTACATAAAAACATAATATGAATGTTACTTTGTGATGAATGATCATCGCATGGGCAAAATAGGTTCGGCGAAGCCCAATCATTTTGTTTTGGAAGAGTGACCATACGGAAGAAAGTGCCTAAACGCAGCCTAGTAAGAAGCATACGAGGGTAAGGTGCAGTTTCAATCCTGAGATACAATTGTAAACCTTCAATAGGGGTAATTTTTTGGTAACTCAGGGTGGTATTTTTGAGTTTCTCAGTGTCCCATCTAACGCTTTCCAGGTGTGTGATTAAAAGTTTTTTGAGAGCTGGCCTAGACAAATTTTCTAGGGACTCTGGGTCATCATAATATTCAGGATGTCCAATTTTAGAGAACATCAGCCGGACGTGTCGTAGCCATTTGATTTTGGATGCAGCATCCAGGTTCATACAATCCATGATGAGTTCTCTGTTAAATTGGCATTCCATAGTGGTCCAGATTTTGTGCCAAAGCAAACACGGTGATAGCTTTATAGTGTCGCTAAGGTATTTGAGGCCAGTCTCAATGTGAGTAATAAAGGTTGAAGAAGATTTACTCACACCTAGTAAATAGCGAATAAAAAGATTCTCACAAATTTGGAGTGAGGACACATTTTCAAAGCCCCATAGGCCTGCTCCATAAGTGACTGTCGCTACACACTTGGCTTGGTAAATCTGTAACATCTCGACAATTGGTTTGCCCCCAATTTTAGCTGCAAAAGTTCTCAGGGCCCCAATGGCACGGGTAAAGGCAAGCTTCCTAGCAGATACTGCATGTTTCCAAGCTCCTTTCCTCTCAAAAACAACACCCAGATAGCAAAAAGTGTCTGTGCTCTCAATTCTTTGCTCGTCAAGATATATCGAACATTGTGGCCTTTTGTTTTTTTGGGTGCATGGCATGGAGAAAGTTTTAGAGATGTTCACTTTCAGATTTCTTTTCCCCATGTAGGATGAGAATTCACTTACCGCTCTCTGCAACCCTACCTTAGTCCTAGACATAATTGCCGCGTCGTCGGCATATAATAGGATGGGTACAGGCCTACCATTGACGGCTGGGTAGTCACTTGGCAGATTTGTTAAATGCTCTACAATAGAGTTAATATAAAAGCTAAATAGAAGGGGCGCAAGTATGCAGCCTTGCCTAACCCCTCTATTTATGGCAAATTTCTGAGTACATTGCCCCTGGGTCCCGAAACTCACTCTGGCACCGGCATCTCTGTACAGTTCTTTTATGAATACGATGATGGTAGGATCCACCCCAATATGTTCCAATGTTGACCAGAGCTGCAGATGATCCACACAATCAAATGCTGAGCTAAGGTCAACAAAGGTAACAAACAGGTCCCCTTTTTTGGCCTCAGTATATTTGGAAATCAATAAGGACAGGTTTAAACATTGTTCCTGGGTACCCAATCCCTTTCGGAAACCATATTGGAGTTCCGAGATGACCTTTTTTTCTGTCTCCCAGTGCTGAATTCTCTTAAGGACGATCCTTCCTGCGATTTTCATGAGGCCGTCCAGTAGCGATATAGGACGGTAGCAAGCAGGATCGTCCCTATTTCCCTTTTTAAAGATGGGCACTACAATTGCGTCTGACCAGGTGTTAATTAAGCCGCATTTGTTTCCCATATTTAAAACGTTAGTTAACAGGGGAGCCCAGAATTCCAGATTTGTTTTATAGACATCCACTGGGGTGTGGTCGGGGCCAGGGGCTTTCCCTGGCGGGCTTTCCCTGATGGCATTTTCAACTTCTATGGTGGTAAAGACCAGATCAATTGGGTATGGGGATACTGGGGGGTCACTTAACTGGTAATCCTGAGTTGATTTATTCAAGGATGAGATTGCCTTTTGTTGATTCTGGGTGTCCCCCTGGCTGTTGGTGTAAAGTTTGCCATAGTGTTCTGTCCATAGCTCTGCCGTGATTGCTACATCTATGCAATTGTCAGTATCTTTTGTGTTGTATACTGATCTTATAACTTTCCAGAAAAGGTTAGTGTCCTTATTCCTGGCAGCTTCCCCCAAAGCTTCCCAGGCCTCCCTTTTCATAGTTGCCTTCCGATGATTAATTTCCCTCTTATACTCTCGTCTGGCCTGGGAAATTTGAACCCTGTTTTTCGGAATGGTGTTTAAAGCTTTCTTCAAATTCTTTAGGGCAGCTGTACACCTAGAGTCAAACCAACCACATGCGTGTTTCCCATTCTTTTTGTGGCTCTTGGTTAAAATATCTTTTATGTACAGCTGGATATTAGCGAAAGCTGCCATAATCGCCTTAGGATCAATATCTTCTTCTAAACAGACCAATATGTCTGCAAAGCAAGATGATATGAAGTTGTGAAAGAAGATTGTGGGATTCAATTTCTCCCACTTTATCACATAGCCGTTTATCTTTGTTAGGGTGACCTCTAGTGGATAAAGTGGCCCGCTAGATTCCTTTGCTTTCTCCTCTGAGAGCCTAACCCCAAAGGTAATAGGGTAATGATCGCTCATTGGGTCATCCCCTATCTCCCAAAAATTTATAAAATTGGGTTTAGTGGGGGATATCAGTGCAAAGTCGATTGTAGTTTCACAGCCTCTTCCATTGTATGTTGGGGCAAAGGGAACTGGGGGGGAGCATGCCTGATTAATGAAAGTAAGATCAAAAGAGAATATAATACTGTTAAGGAGAGACCCCAGATTGGTGTGTGAGAAATGGAAAGGGCCATCCTCCTCATGATCTGCAAGGCCGCACAAACCTAACTCAGAAAATGGGCAGATGGCACAATTGAAATCTCCCACCCATAGAACTGTATGGTCCCCCGTGTTTTGATCTCTCACTTTATGGATGTGGTTTGACATTTTATTCAAAATCAATTCCATTTCATTTACTGGCATGTTGTTATAAAAATTCACCAGTATGACCTTTTGTGTGGTGCCCCATTTAAATGAAAGGATTTGGAAATTTTGGTCAGAGTGGAAGTTATATACCTTTATGTCCCCTACATTCGAGGTGTATATGCACAAACCCCCTTTATTGCGACCCTGAGGAGAGGGCGCAGCGGGTGAATGGAATGTTCGATACCCCATAATGTGCCTTTCCTCTACAAGCCAAGTTTCTTGCAGGCAAAGTATGCCATGCTTCTGCACAGTCTCCAACCATGGTTTGTGCATGATCTTATTGCCCAGACCTGCTACATTCCAGGATAACAGTGAGTGCTTTAATTCGCTAACTTCCTGGTGTGTTTGGCCCACGTTCCCCATTACGTCTACCGGGACTTGGGAATGTACCCTATCTAGATGTTGTGTGGCCCGCACTGGGGGGGGGGGGGGGGGGGGGGGGGGGCTGGACAGGGGAGGGTTGTTCCACCACCAAATGGGTCGGATTGTTATCAATGAGTGGTGATTTATCACTGCTGCTGGCATTCATTGAGTGATTTTGGGCACTCGACCGGGGTGGGAGATCGACGATTCCCAGTCAATCCACCTGATCTAGGCATTCAAACCTGTTCATAGTGGGTGCTCCTTCCCACCAGTTGTTAGTGGGTTGCCATCCCTGCCCATGCCCCTTCCATCTGCGATTGTGGGCTATGGTCCAGGCCCCAGGACACTCTACTACCTGTTTTGGAGGGTAAAAAAAGGTAAGGGGTTTAGTGACAATGGCTTGTTCAGTCGCATATGGATCCCATGTGGTGATGAGATGTGCTGTATGAGGGTCTGCAAATGACACCACAATGCAGTCTCCTGGTATCAATTTCTAAGTGCGACCCACCCATGGGACTCTCCTGACCATTAGGACCCTACTCCTGTTGGTGTGAGGGAGCTGCCTGTTGACATTTAGCCAGTAGATCACTTTGTTCTTTAAGGACCACTGGGTTTCCACAATGTCAGGGTCAAGCGGGGGTACCCCAGCCAAGATGACAACATAGGGCCCGGCCTCAGGGGGGAGGTCAATATAGCCTCCGCGAAAGTTCTGATGATTTTGGTGTGGGTTAGGTATACGCTCTGAAGGAGGAGTGATAGGGTTGCTCGCCTTCTGGTCAGTTCTAGGAAAAGATTTGGGCTGCACCTGTTTTTTGGAAGGTTTTTTCTCTGGTTTTGATGGATTAGATGAGGGAGGGGCAGCGACATTTGCAATTGTCCGGGGTTTGGGAATTGGAGTAGGTTTGGGTAATGGGGGGGGGTAAAGGTGAGGGCAAAATTAAAGGAACAAGGGGGGCCTCCTTAGAGGCTGGAGCCGTTTGGATGCCAGTGTTAGGGGCTGGTACAGGTTGGATGCCATCATTACTAACCTGGGGGGCACCCTCAGTGATATGGGGATATTTTGCTTCCAGCTGTTTTAGGCTAAGCGTGGCCAGGGATACTAAGGTTTTATCCATTTCAAGAAGGTGATTCTCAATGCGTGACAGTCTGAGTTCAAAAGGTGTCAATAGTTGTTTCAAAGTAACCCAGACTGTTTTGAGAAAGTCTTCATCATCACCCGCTTTGTCCATGTCCCTCCCTAGCTCATTTTGCCCTCCCCTTGTTAAGTTATCGCCAGGGACAGTAGGATTCTCTAGAACAGGGGCAGTAGTGGAGTTAAAATAAGTAAGATTGCTATCACCCCCTGTTAGCTGGGTAGCTGGAGGCGATATTTCTTTAAGCTCCCCTGTGTTGGGCAGAGTTCTTCTATGATTGAAAAACTGCTGCCTTGCAATTTTTGCTTTCTTGCGAGCATAAGCAGATTTTGCATTGTTTTTCTTTTTCAGACCTTGGCGATCTAGGTTTTTACTTTTTGCTACAGAAAAGGAAGGGGCAGGAATGTCCGGCAAAGTGGTAGGGTTTCCCTGTTCAGTAGGCAATTGACCCTCACTAGGTTTGGAGGTCATGGGTGAGAAGATAAAGGAAGAGTCTAATGGAAGTGGGGAGGAGGAAGGGGGGGAGTGATGGACGTCGGCGAGAATCAACAAGGGGGGGGGGGGGCGTAAAGCCTGTTGGGGGGATGCAGCAGACGCAATGTTTCCCAGGGAAGATTTTTTAGAATTAGCAAATATTTGGGAGAGTCTACGCGCAGCGTCTAGCTCGATTGAAACCCTCTTCTGCATTTTTGTGATTTCGGCATCTATTGCCAAGTTTGTTTTTACAAGAAAATCGTCCAAGGTACCATTTGGCTTAGTTAAACCCAGCGCAGTCTTACTGCGACTCCCCCGAGTACACATAATGTGTGACAGTTATGATTTCTGTAGAGTACTCACTAATCTCAGAGTCCAGGCACGATGACAGTGGCAAGAACCAAGGGGGGTGGGCCAGGCCAGTCCTCTTAGTCCTCGAACGGCCTCAAACGGTCCCGCCCTTGTCCCGGGCTTCTCCCGGCGCCCTCCCGCGCAGCGGGGATGTTGCTTCACTTTTATGCCTATGAGATTGGTGGATGAAGGGGTGGAGCCGGCAGGGAGAGCAGCCCAGGTGGTGACGGGCGCGCGGGGACTCCTGGTCCTTGGAGTCCCCCGCTGCAAGCTCGCAGCCCTGCCGGTCAGTGGGAACGCCCAACTCCTTGAAGGAAGGTGCAGTGTGGCGGCCGCTGCTAACCGCGCAGCGGGACCCGCGAAGCGGGTCCGGCCAGTAGTAGCAGCAACAGCGGCAGCAGGCAGCAGAGTCACCAGAAATCCGAAGGTGTGGCTGATGTCCGTGATTTTTGCCCAAGGAATCACTATTATAAGACACACAGATGGTCTCAGAGCATGTGAGCACTATCTTAATAGGAGACCAATACGTCTTGCCTCACAAAATAGAATGATCCTTGAAATTATGGAATGGTGTCTAACTAAAAAAAAATTCTCTTTGGAAGTGACCTGTACATCCAGGAGTGGGGGACCACGATGGGCACCTGCTTTGCCCCCAGTTATTCCAACTTACATCTCGGCTACTGGGAGGAGCAGGTGCTCAGGGGGGGTCCCCTTGACCACTGGTCGGAACATATCTTACTCTGGGTCAGGTATATTGATGTCTTCGTGCTGTGGCAGGGCACGGAGACATCAATCGACCTGTTTATCGAGGAAATAAATCAGAATTCTCTAAATTTGGAATTTATGGGGAATTCTAGTAAAATTTCTATAGATTTTCTCGATATCAGGATTACCCCTCTAAACAATAAACTAGAAACCACTGTGTTCCATAAGAGCACTGCTGGGAACTCAATCCTACATGCCGAGAGCGCCCACCCAACGGCTTTAATAAGAAGTATTAGAGCGAGGCGCACTTGCAGTAGCGATGAACAATATAATACAATAGAGATTGAGATGACCCAAAGGTTCAAACAAAGAGGATATAGTGTAGAGCCTTGTTAGAAGCACCTTAAAGGTGCTTCTAACAAGGCCAAGAGGTTAACCAGACAGAATATACTCGTTGAACCATCTAGAACTCAGAAATTGAATAAAATGCAGCAAGACCAAGGTACCTCAAGATTCATAACTACATTCAACACCAAGCATAAGGAAATAAGAGCTAACCTTAGAAAACACTGGTATCTGATTAAAAACGATCCAGTGTTGGGCTCAAAGGTAAGAAAGAATCCTGAAATAACCTATAGAAAGTCCAAATCCCTGAAAGACTTAATTGTACAAAGTGAGTTCTCAGACAAGAAAAAAAGTAATACTGACTGGCTGAAACCCAAACCTGGTTTTAAAAGCTGTTCTAAATGCAAAGCGTGCCAACATGGAATGAATCGCACAGATTTTAAAACATCTTTTAATAAGACCGTAAAAGTGAGAAGTACCATTGCCTGCAAGAGTGAATACGTAGTTTATTTACTACAGTGCCCATGTCCAAAGATCTATATCGGTAGCACCCTTTTACCAGTGCACCAGCGAATCCTTCAGCACAGAAGAGCCATTGCTAATCAGGATAGGTCTTACCCTGTGGCCCGACACTTTGAATTACATCATCAAAGTAACCCCGTAGGCCTGCAATACTCGTGTATTGCAGAGGCTCCAAAAAAGAGGAGAGGGGGAGATAGGAAAAGTGAACTCAGAAGATTAGAGACCTATTTTATCCTAGAGTTTAATTGCATGGAGCCACAGGGATTAAACGTTGATGAAGACCTTTATACATGCTTAAACTGATTCTTTAAATATGATGAACTGTTTTTTCAGCCTCGAGTATACCGAAACTGCATTTTCCTGAAAATTTTTGTTAATGATTTTAATTAACAGAAACTTTCAATTTTAATAGTCTTATTTTTTTGATTATCTTCTATTTTAACTGCATGGATGGTAGTATGTTGTTCAGAAATGGAACTGGCTCAGTGACAAATTAATTGAGATGAGTAATGCTGTTTTTAATTATTCTATGCACGGGCACTTTAGTTAATCTTCGGTTGAAGTGCAATATGAGTGGATTGTTAACATATTGAGTTTGAGATACTACTGTTGAAATTTAAGCATTAGCACTTTCTTGATAATGAGACACACTTTAGCACTGGCACTTTATTGTCTTCTATTGAATTTCGTGTATTGTATAGATTAATGTATTGTGTATTGTATAGATTAATGTATACAGTAAAAGAATATTACTTGTTTACGTAAGCACTTGCACTTTATGATTGATGAATAAGGTGGATTTGATTAATGAATAGTGTTACCATCTATCTAATTTCCATTTCGATCTAAAATTAATGATAGATCAGTAGAGCCATGAAATTGATCAAGCCAAGATTCAGTTGTTTAAATGGTTATAAAATATGGCAAACATTCATGGAATATCTTGGTATGATAAGTTATAATCCCTAACTGTCAAAAGGTCTCATTTGTTGAAAAAGGCACTGGCCTGATATAATTGTGGAACCTTGTGTTTGTGTTTACGACTTGAAAATATGCACTTGCACATAATTGTTAAACTGCTTTTTACAGAGTGTTATTACCGATGTGAGCATGTTTCTTTTGGGATTTTAACGTTTGTCTACTTTTAAATTTGCTTTTTGCAAAATAACAAGTGTTTTTATACCTGTGTAATACCAATCTCCTATTTACTCAAATGTGCTAAAATGGCCGCCGGATTTGTAAACAACTGAACTGTGTAATGCGTGTCCTTTTACAATTTTTACTACCCTTTCCATGCATTAAAGAAGGGTTCAATGACAACGCAAAAACCTCGTGATCAAGGGAGCTTGACTCCCGAAACGCGTTGATGAAATTCCTGTAATTAAAGAAATAAGCCTGAAATGAACGATATCCGTGAGTGCTGGATGATTTCCATTGAAACTGAATTGGAGCCGAAATCCTATTTCTAATACATATATATATATATATATATATATACACATACATTGGTCATTGAAGGGTGATGCGGCATCGTGCAGTTCAAAAAATCGGACCGGGCATATATAAAAATAAGGGACATGATTTCAAAGTGGCCAATGAATACATACATCGTAGTACATATATTAGAAAATTTGTTTAGCATATTTCGAGTCACCATGTGCCATTGAATTGGTGAAGGGAAAGAGAAAATTGATAAATGGTTCGAACTAGAACTTCTATCTTATGAAGAGAAAACATTTCTCTTTATTTAACATCCAATAATGCCCACGTTTTACTTGCTGCTCAAAATACACAAAGGCACTTACCGGCCTCCAGGTAGACCGATCGTAGCGGGGATAATTTCACCATGCTCCAGACTAGGGGAATTTATTGATAAAAAACTGCAGGTGATTATGAAAGACATCCATCCTTTGTGCAGGATTCCAAGGACATTCTCTTAAAACTACAGGATATTACATGGGAACCAGACTTTGTACTAGTATGTATTGACATTGTCAGTCTATATACTTTGATCAAACACCATGATTGGATACGAGCAGCCAAACAATTGCTCTGGACACAATCAGCAAATTTCTTGGAGACTAACAAAATGGTACTAGAGATTCTCGAATTTTGCTGGAAAACAATGTCTTCAGTTTCAACGGACAATTGTACAAACAGTTACGCGGAGCCGCGATGGGGACCAAATTTGCGCCTCCGTACGCCTGCATCCTGATGAGTCATGTAGAGAGATACTGGCTGTGGGACTCTAACTTCGCTGATTTCACCTCCCACATTATAATTGCGAACATACAAAGACGATATTCTGTGCATCTGGCAGGGAAACATACCATTACTACAAAGATTCCTCAATACACTGGACAAGAACCCTTGGGGAATAAGAACCACTTCTAACTATTCACGAAAGGAAATAAACGTCTTGGACCTGACTCTGTATGTCAAAGGCAATACTATACACAGTAAACTTCACCGGAAGGAAACATCTGCGAATTCAATCTTAAGAGCTGACAGTTGCCACCCCAACCACAATGTCAGGAATATACCAAAAGGGGAATTCCTACGAACTCGTAGAAACTGCAGCGATGAACAAGTGTTCCTGGATAAAGGAAAGGAAGTAATATCCTGTCTAGAACAGTGAGGATACAACCCCAATAGTCTGGAAAACACTCTGACAACAGTTTCCAAAATGGAACAGAAAAATGCTCTTAGGCCTAAAAAGACCAAGGAGGGGAATACTGGAATCCGCTTCATTACGAATTACCACAATGGACACAACCCATAAGGAAAATTCTGAAATGCCATTGGCATATTCTCCATCATACCCCAAGCCTCAGTGAGCATCTCAAAGACTACCCCGAAATGACCTTCCGAAGAGCACCAAATTTGAAAAGAATGTGATGACGTTCTGAATTCACCGACAAAAGGAAACAAAAATCCACATTTCTGGATAGACCAGCAGGATTCCATATCTGCCCCAACTGCAGTATATGGAAACTCATTACAAACAAAACCACCAAAGTAATAATGCCTCAAGGGAAATACTTCACTATCACAGACTGGATAGATTGTAATAGTAAATTCGCAGTTTACGTTATTTTCTGCCCTTGCAGAAGACCTTACATTGGAAGCACCATCCGACACTTACGAATCCGCATCCAAGAACATTACAGGAATATTCATAAATACAAAACAGGCCATCCCCTGACAGAACACTTACATCTGGAACATCCACACAAAAAATTGTTCTCCTTCTTTGGCATAGAACTAGTACAACCGACCAAACGCAGGGAAACCGTGAACTCAAACTAAGGAGAAGGGAAAGTGAACTCATCCTCTCCTTTAACATGGTGAAACAGGGTCTGAACAAGGACGCTGAAATGCATGTCTGGTTAGGGGATGAATGATCCCCTTGGACTTCCTCTTCCTCACCTGAAACTCAATATTTTGTAAAATAATCAACTGTATGGTTTAACAATCGATTGAGCTATTACTGGAGTCATGTCACCAAGAAACTGTCAAACCAGTTACAACGCACCAGAAGTGACTCTTTACCATGCAAAGTTACAAAGTTTGCTTTTCTAATGACTATCTAATTCTATCCCCACCTATACCCTCTGCGATTCCCAGTCGAAATTAGAAACTGCTCCCCCTTTTCCATAGATATCCCCATACTATTTGGCCGTACACTCATTAATACTTCATTCGCCTTTTTAAGTACAGATACTTTTTAAATTATGTGATTCCCGCAGTCTCTCTAGGTAGATACCTCCCCGACACTTAAGTTCTACTGTGTAAAGTACCATCCCATTGTGGCACCCACCCCATTTTATAAGGAGACATCCCTATGAGATATTCTCCCCTTGTTGACTTTATCCCTCCTGTGCCGTCTACCAGCACTTTGAATGTCCTCTTCTGGTATCTTGTTCCTGCACTATTTACCATTTCCCTTTGAGAATCGTTACTTAAACCTGTTCATTCCGATAATGGAACATATACACTGTACTAACACTGGTCACAAGATAATTACTCGACTCCGTAGAACTCTCCATTCTAAGATGGCGCCCACGGAGTCCCTCGCGACCATACTAGATCCGCCTCTGACCCGGAGGTGATCTCCACAGCGACTACATCAGACGGACAAGCACCCCAGAGTGGTTGCCAATGCTGACTGCTGACTATGATCCACAGCATTTATGCACATGACCTAGAGGTAAGCAATGCTGGAATCCTTAAGAGGCACCTTATGTGCTGTATTAATTAACTTTTCTTTAACCTTAGATTACTTATAAGGATTTCGGACAGCTCTGACAATTTGCAGTCCATATCATAACTAACGGTAAGCGTGATAGTCCTCCTATGCTATCACATAATTTCTACTCCCCCACGCCTTTTTTGACTTGATGCCCCTTGCTTCACCATAATCTTGCTCCACTAAGACGAAATAATATATCCCCTGTCAAGACACTTGAGACACGAGTCTTAAAATAGACAAACCTCGTCACTGTTTTCACCAATTTTAGCTCACTGGACCTCCAGACATTCGAGATACTAGTTTCAAAATTGACAAACCCCGTCACTGTCTTTCACCAATTTTAGCTCACTGGTACCTGCAGGCTGTAACTCTTTGACCACTTAGATATAATACCCGAGTCCAATCGATCATACCTCGGCACTATGTTATGCAGGCCCCCTCTTACTTCTTTTCCTTTTTTCTCCCTTCCCCGTTTTCTCTTTCTATATCGAATCATGGACTGGTCCTTCTACGGTAACTTGTAATTATGCCAAATGTTGATGATATATGTTGTTTTAATATGTGCTCCTTATCCCTGCATGCTTATGAATATCACCTAGTTCTGATAATCACTTAATGTTCTAACACGCATATGACTTAATCCGGGTAACCAACTGTTTATTGTATGTTACCTCCCCACACATGGCGACTCGAAATATGCTAAACACATTTTTTAATATATGTACTACGATGTATGTATTCATTGGGCACGTTGAAATCATGTCCCTATTTTTATATATACACCTGTCTGATTTTTTGAACTACACAAAGCCACATCACCCTTCAATGACCAATGCTTGCTCCCCGTATCATGTAACATCATGTAATTTGCTTGTATATATATTTTTTTTCCCCATACTTTTTTTTCCTTTTCTCCTTTTCTCCTTTTCTTCTTACTTGCTCTACACTGTACAAACTGCACAATTTTTCTAAATGTAATTATACAGCCCTGAGGAAGCCCAAGGCCAGATGGCATTGTAAGGGGGCGAAACACGTGTTGACTGTAACCTCTGGCTAGTCTCCTAAATAGGAGTCCTGGCAACTGTATATAAAAACACTGCATATGATCAGCTGAGTCTGGGAATTTGTTCCATGATTGGACTACTGAATTTTACACAACCTTGAATCTCTCTATATTCGCCAGTGGGATGGGGGTCAACCACTGTCGAGAACAAATACTTCCTGTGCATTATACTCAATAATACGGCCTGTAAGGGATTGGGACCATCTCTCTCCCTCACCCCTCACCTTGAAACTATTTCAACGTCGGTAGCCCTGAGACGCTACGCCTGGCTGAGATCCGCTTTTTTCCTTTGGGTGATTTCCAATCTACACTTTTGGACATGCTCTTTGATGGCCGTCGCTTGTTTGGCGAGAAGGAGGCCATGCGTTTGAGCGCTTCAAGGATTCTTGGGCTACAGTCTGCCTTTTGCCCCTTTCATGGCTACGGAAGGGGTGCCCTGCCACATTCCTCCCAGAGGCCGGCACAAGCTGCCCAGCCTCTGCATCGCTGGGGACGTGGGACCCAGCACTGTGGGTCTGGGAGCCAGAAGGCTGGCCAGTCCACCACTGCTCCCTCTGCAGCAGCCTCCAAACCCTCCTAGTCTAATTTCTGGGCCACCAGTTGCCAGTGGGCAGCAGGATCCGCTATCACCTCCTCCACTGGCAAACTCTCACGTCGGCCTCGTGGGTTTTGCAGATAGACCAAAGGGGCTACTCCTTCCCCTTTGAAACTACCCCTCCATCCATGCCACCAAAATTCCATTGCATGGCGGAGGATCACTTGGCCCTTCTCCGTCAAGAAGTTATGGCTCTCTTGGCCAAAGGAGCTATCGAGGGAGTTCCTGCCCCAGAAGTAGGTTGTGGTTGTTATTCCCACTACTTTCTGGTGCCCAAGAAGGACAAAGGCCTGCGTCCTATCTTATTCTTACATCCCAGTCTTGCCTGCCCACCGGTGCTACCTACGTTAAGGCCGTGACCATTTTCAATTTACTGTGCTCCCCTTTGGCCTTACTAGCTCCCCTTGTGTTTTCATGAAAGGGATGGCGGGGTTGCAGCACATCTGCACAGATCAGGGGTTCCGGTCTTCACCTATCTCGATGACTGGCTGTTGAAGGCAAGCTCGCACCAGGCTTTCGTCTCCCACCTCCAGACTACGGCGGTCCTCCTGCATTCGCTGGGCTAACGATCATCATGCAGAAGTCGCACCTGATACCCTCTCAAAAGCTCCTCTTCATCGGAGAGGTTCTGGATACAGTGCATTTTCCGGCTTATCTTCCCGAACAGCGAGTCCGGGATATTCGGGCTATGATTCAGATGTTTGTCTCTATCCCGGGTTTTGGTGATAATGATGCTACAGCTCTTGGTTCTCATGGCCTCCTGCATCCTGCTGGTAGATCATGCCAGGCGGCACATTCAGGCTCTGCAGTAGGACCTGAAATTTCAGTGGGCACAGCATCAGGGGAATCTTTCCGATTGCATTCAGATCTCGGAGGGCACCGCACACCAACTGCAGTGGTGGCTACAGAACCAGGATTGGGTCGACGGCAGATCCATTTTGCTTCTCCTACCAGAGTTCACAGTGGTGACATGATGGGGCGGCCACATGGGAGAGGTGGAGATCAGAGGCCTCTGGTGTCCGGTGGAGTCTGGGCTCCACATCAACCTTCTGGTTCTCTGGCCGATTCGTCTTGCACTGAAAGCATTCCTTCCTTCTATCCATGGAAGAGTAGTGCAGGTGTTCACGGACAACCCTGCCGCCATGTGATACTGCAACAAACAGGGAGGGTGTGGTCGTGGACCCTATGTCAAGAGGCCCTTCTCCTCTGGACATGGCTGGAACATCAGGCCATGTCCCTGGTGGTTCAACACATGGCAGGTTCCCTGAACACCAGGACGGACAAACTCGGCCGTCGGTGCATGGTGGATCACGAATGGCGTCTTCACTCGGGGTGGTGCAAGGTCTCTTTCAGCAGTGGGGTGAGCCTTGGTTAGATCTGTTCGCCACCAAAGAGAATGCGCAATATCAGCAGTTCTGCACATTTGAATTTCCAAGGCTGCACTTGCTTGGCGACACTTTTTGTCGCAAGCGGAGTTGCGGTCTTCTATAGGCCTTTCCGCCTATACCACTTCTGCCCATAGTGCTGAAAAAGATCAAGCGCGACCGGGCCCAAGTCATTCATGTGGCTCCGATTGGGCACAAAGAGCCTGGTGTACTGAGCACTTGTACGTGGCCATCGATCCTCCGATCAGACTGTCTCTTCAGGAGGATCTTCTGTCGCAGCAGCAAGGGACGGTCCTCCACGCGAACCTGTCCAGCCTCCACCTCCTTGCGGGAAGACTGAGCAGCGACATTTGACAGCTTTTGGCCATCCTCCCGAAGCCTGTAATGTCATCTTGCCAGTCAGGGGTCCCTCCACTAAAATGGTATACACCTGCAGATGGAACACATTTGTGGCATGGTGCACTGCAAAGGCTGTGGATTCCATTTCTGCCCCTCTTTCAGAGGTTCTCCTCTTCCTTCTTTCTTTTGCCCAGCAGGGATCTGCTCTAGGCACTCTTAAAGTCTATCTTTCGGCCGTTTCAGCCTTCCATCACCTTCCTAATCAACCTTCTCTTTTCAAGTCCCCTATTGTTAATAGGTTTCTGAAGGGCATTACTCATCTTTTTTCCAATTCTTTTCGTAATGCCCCAGTGGGACTTGAATCTGGTTCTGACTTACTTGATGTGTGCTCCCTTCGAGCCAATACATAATTGTCCCCTCAGACTTTTAACTCTGAAAACTACCTTTCTGATTGCCATCACCTCTGCTCACATGGTGTGTGAGCTTCAGGTTCTCTTCTAAGCCTCCTTTCCTTGCTTTTCATCTGGACAAGGTTGTCCTCAGAACTCAAAGTTAGCTTGTATCCCCATGCACCCACTTTTTTGTTAAAATCGGTAATGGTTACTTTGTGTTGGCGCAGTCCTTGTAACACTGTGTCTGTCAGTGCCTTGATAATATGTTGGTAGAGTGTGGTCTCTTGAACACAAAGGACGCGCACTTTCAACATAAACCTGAATGGTTTTTCTTAAGATTCAACTGTTTTAGTTTACATGTTCACAAGAAAAAGTTTCCACAAATCTTTTTGAACATAGCGATTGTTTTTATTTGTAGAGCATTTCTTTAGAACTTGTCATCATTTCTAATCGAAAGTTCATCTGAGTTCGATGGTATTTTGCGATGTTACATTATGCCCAATGCATTTCGGGTTGTCAAGAGAACCCTTCGTCAGGGGCCTGTGGCAAACGAAAAACATACAAGACCTTAGCATTCAAAAAAGAAAATATTGGCGTTCTAACAATAATTAAAATTCATTGGTTACATCCTAATCGTGCTCAATACATGTTTCATGTTGTGTCACATTACATCAAAAATCAGTCCGATACCTAAGGAGCTTTAATCAAAGAGCATCTTAAACAAAAGCAGTCTATGCATTGCTGTCGAGGGGGCGGGGGGGGGAGTGGGGGTTAGATAAAACGAGTGGGTGCTAAAGTGAACAAGATATTAGTCAAAGGATTAGCGTGCGGCGCGGTAACTTACAGTTTGTAAACGATCGCGGAGCTCTCGGCCAACGATTCAAACGCGGAAGCGAAGGAATAGTTGGTTAGCCTATCGGGTGAAGTTATGTAGTGTGGTGACGGGGTCACGTGATCATGAGCTCACGGAAGTGAAAGCGCATTCAACAATTGATAGAATGTGCCGAAAACACAGTCGGAACGGAATAGGGTAAACGTTCTAGGTGAGAACGTGTTATGTTGATAAAAGGGTGAAACAATATTTAATACAAAAACACGAAGTCTAAGGTGAAAAAGTGTCTATGTGAAAAGGTTCCGGTCACGTGATCGGGTTAACGGGGTCATGGTAGGTGAATGTTGGTAAACCCGTCGCCAGGGAGACGAGGTTATTGGCGCATCGTGCAAGTGTCGTTAGTTCACGTGGAAGATGTGCTTGTGAGCTCTATACGTGAAAAAAGACTACATACATACAATACTTTGACAATAAACCTGTGGTGAATGGTAAAACAATGGAAACCATTAAACGTAAGATGGGCCGGGTAGTGCAAGTTACAGTCAGAAGTTGTGTATGTTGAGTAGCAGGTTTATAAAAAACAAGTCATTTCAATTCTGTCATTAATTCCTGTCGGTTGCAAGGCATTACGCTTTTTAATCCAGAAGAATTCAGCTTGCAAACGTTGTTTTGTTGGGTCCATGTCGCAGCGTTGCGGAAGTATCTCCAGTATAGTGTATTTTAATTGAGCGATTTGGTGGTTGCAGTCTAGCCAATGAGTGGCTAGAGCAGATTTCATGTTCTTAGTCCGGATGTTACTCTTGTGTTCTGATATTCTTATTTTGATTTTTCGTTCTGTTTGCCCTATGTATATTTTGCCGCATGGGCATTTGATGGCGTAGATGACATTTTTAGAATCACATGTGCCTGTGTACTTCAAGTTGATTTTGTACCCTTGAGTTGGATGCATAAAGGTTTTTCCAGTTATTACATTATTGCAGTGAGTGCAATTTAAGCATTTAGCCATTCCTTTGTATTGTGTAAGAATCGAAATTTGCCTAGCTTACATAACGGTAAGTTTCAATTCTATTAAGGACACGGAGGCGAGGATTATGCTATATCATCCTTCGCTTTATTAACATAAAGACTCCACAGCAGCTTAGGAAAAGATATAATAAGAACAAAAATGCTTTAAACATAAAGCATTAACCTAATGTCCAACAAAAAATAAACAACAACTCCCAAGAGTCTCTTGCGTAACAATAGTCCATAGTCCTTTTACTCTGTCCATCATCACTATATAACCGGACTTCTCATCATCTTCCTCCTCTTTCTTCGCGCAGATCACGCTTGAGCCTCATTGGTCCTGCTTAGCACCGTCGTTGCCTGTCAAAAAAGGAACAGCGTCAGCGAGGTGGCCCAGGAATGCGACGACAAGGCGAGGAGCATTCAGTGATTAACACAGCACTGACAATGTAAAGGAAAACGCTTTACTTACTGCCATACGGGCGGGTAGAGACACCACTGTGGCCCGGGTGGGATAATCCTCGCCTCCGTGTCCTTAATAGAATTGAAACTTACCGTTACGTAAGCTAGGCAAATTTCGATTCTATGTCAGGACCGGAGGCTTCAGATTATGCTAGTTTAAAGCTTACTTACCACCAACTGAGCCAAATCCACCACCGGCTTAAAATAAAACCTCTTGAAGGTGGAATCCGAGGACCAATCCGCCGCGCGCATTAGGTCCTCCAGACGAGCACCCACCGAGAATGCCTTAGAGGCCATGGCCCCCCTGGCGGAGTGTGCTCCAAAGAGAGAAGTATTGATGCCTGCTTCTTGCATGACCCATCGCACCCACCGAGCAATAGTAGGGGAGGAGACAGCTTTGTGTGGCTTCCGCAGGGCAATCAACAACTGACGCTCGCCCGGAGGGCGCAGATCCAAGGTCAGGTCCTCATATGCTTTGAGGCATTGCACGACACACAACTTAGGAGTGTCAGTAAAGGCTGGATAAGAAATGGAACGCGACGACGTCTTGGTACGCCGGCCCACGGTGAAAGTAACCCCATCCGGGGAAAAAATGCGTGCAGAGACATCCAGCGCGCGCACGTCCGAGACGCGCCTACAAGAAACCAGACATAACAACATGGCTAACTTCGCCGACAGCTCCTTAAGAGACAGATAAGAATTGGCTGGCCACGACAGGAACAAATTCAGAACCAAATTGACGTCCCAAAGGACGGAGTACCTGGGTTCTGGCGGCAATGCGAGGCGAACAGCCCGCAGAAGCCGACACACAAAAGGATGTTCCCCTACCGGGTGGCCATCGATGTTATCATGGCCCGCAGAAATCGCCGACCGGATAGCATTGATCGTCCTATACGCTAGACCCTTGTCGGCCAAATGCGCCAGGAAATTCAGCACGGGAACAAGGCCTGCGACCACGGGATCCAGATCCCTTTGTAAACACCAACGCATCCACTTAAGCCAAGCGGATCTGTAACGCTTCGTCGTACTATCGGCCCATGCTTTGGAGAGCAAGTGCTCAGCTGACCCCGAAAGGCCCGGGAGCGCCCAGCATCTCCTGAGAGCCTCCATGCCACGAGGCGGAGAGTGCTCTGCATGACGAGAGGCTGAGGTTCCAGATCCGGGTTCGTCAGGAGCAGAGGAAACAGGGGGAGTAGGATTGGAAAATCCCAAGAAAGTTCCAGAAGAACCGGAAACCAAACTTGAGACCTCCACAGCGGTGTAACCAACACCAGCTCCGCACCCTGGCGGCGTATTTGAGCCGCCGTTCGCATGATCATGGAGAACGGGGGAAACGCAAACGGCTGTTCCCGACTCCAATCCTGCAAGAACGCGTCCGTGGCCTCCGCTAGAGGGTCCGGCCTCCAGCTGTAAAACCGTGGCAGCTGGTGGTCGAGACGGGACGCAAAGAGGTCCACCGAGAAGGGACCCCAAAGGGAGTGTAGCCACCGGAAGACTTCCGGATCCAGTTTCCACTGGCTGGCGTCCCTGAGATGTCGAGAGTGCCAATCCGCTACCTGATTGCACTGGCCTGGCAGATACTCCGCCGTCACCGCAATGTGACGAGACAGGCAATAATCCCAGAAATCCTTCGCTAAATCCACCAAGGCGCGGGAACGAGGACCTCCTAGGTGGTTCACATACCGAACCGCCGAAATATTGTCCATCCGTAACAGGACACAAGCCTTGACCGAGTCTTTGGTCCAACAGCGAACTGCGAAGGAGCCCGCAAGGAGCTCCAAACAATTGATATGCAATTGTTGTTCTTCTGACGACCAGGCGCCGCCGGTGGAAAAATCCCCGCATCGGGCGCCCCAGCCCGACCTGCTGGCGTCGGACTCTATGATCAGGTCCGGAGCCGAACCGAAGATCGCTCGCCCATTCCATGCCTCCATGTGAGACAGCCACCATGACATTTCCTCCTTCACTTCGTCCGTGAGGGGAACCCACTGGTCGTAACACATCCCCCGGCGCAGATGCTGCGCCTTCAAGCGTTGCAGAGCCCTGTAGTGCAGCGGGCCCGGGAAAATCGCCTGGATGGAGGACGAGAGAAGGCCCACCACCTTGGCGATATGACGCAGTGACGTACGCTCTCTTGCGATCGTCTGCCGAAGCAGGTGTCGGATCTTCGCGACCTTCCGACCCGGCAGGCTCAAGACCGCCTGTACCGAGTCCACCACGAAACCCAAAAAGGTGATCTGCTGAGTGGGAACCAAAACCGACTTGGAGCCGTTGATGACGAACCTTAGTCTCTGAAGCAGGCCGACAGCTTGACGCAGCTGGCCCGCCAACACCTCCTGGCACTGCCCCATGAGGAGGATGTCGTCTAAGTATACAAGCATCCGGACCCCCTGACTTCTGAGAAACTCCACCACCGGGTGGAGGACCTTCGTGAAGCACCACGGGGCCGAAGAAAGACCGAACGGCAGGGCGGTGAATTCGAACACCTTGTCGTCCCACAGGAATTGTAGGAAACGACGATGAGGGGGGTGGATGGGAACGACCAAGTAGGCATCCTTGAGATCCAGTCGTACCATCCAATCCCGAGGGAGGAGCACGTCTCGAAGGAGGTGGATCCCCTCCATCTTGAAGTGACGGTAGACCAACCACCCATTGAACTCTTTGAGATTGATCACCGGCCTCTTGCCCCCATCCGTCTTGTCCACTAGGAAGACGTTGCTGAGGAACCCATGTGGGTGACGCGTTGATAGATGGATGGCTCCCTTGCGCAGCAAGTCTGAGACCTCTTCGTCTATCAATCGCGCGTCGGATTCTGAAAAAACCATCGGGCGCGGGGGCCTCGCCTGAGTTGGCTGGTCGTAAAACTCGATATGGAAACCTCTTACAGTTTGCAAAACCCAAGCGTCGGCAGTGAGCAATTCCCACTCCCCGTAAAAGCTTGCCAGCCGCCCCCCAATCGGAACTTGATCCAAGCAAAGTACACTTACCGGGGGCATTTCCTTGTCCGGAGTTCTTCTTGAACCCTCTGCCACCATAGCGCTGTCCCCTCGTGGGGTAGAAGTTGGTGTAGTTGGCTGAGGTCTGGTACTGACCTCTTCCGGAGCCTTGTCCTCGGTTGTTGGTCTGCTGACCACGGCCGATCGCGCGGCCCCTGCCGCGACCGGCCCCTCCAGAAAAACGCTGGTGGAAGACCTTCTTGATGCTGGACTGAGCCTTGTCCAGCGACGTGAACGTATTCACGAACTTTCCCAGCTCGCGGATGAAAGGCTCACTGAAGAGGCCACCCTGAGCCACGGCACCTGCCTCCGACGAGGCCAGGTCCCCCAGCTTCGGATCCAGCTTGATAAGGAGCGAACGTCGCCTCTCTGTGGACAGGGCACAGTTGGCGTTGCCCAAAAATACGATCACCCTCTGGGCCCAGTTGAAGAGCACCTCCGGTGAAATGGCAGTTCCATTCACTCGAGCCTCTTCCGCCATATCGAGGATCTTCGTGGCGGGCCCGACCGCATCCAACAACTTGTCCTGGCAAGCCCGCCATGACCGGTCGATCCCCTTCCTGGGGTCCTTCATGAATTTCGCCAGGAAGGTGGCCATCTTGGGGTCCAACTCCGGTGTCATGGCCACCTTCCCTTCCAGGGTAGGCCGAGGGCATTCCCCACGCAGGCAACCCCTCGCCTCCTTTTCTAGGGGCTTGCGCAGCCTGCCCGCGACAAACTTCGCCACCGTCTCCCCCGGGGCCCAGGCCGCAGATCGGGGGTGGACGATCTCGTCCGGGTCCAGCATGCCCGACTCGTCTCGGGGCATCTCCTTCGCTGAAGGTGTCGGAAGCCAAGAACGGGTCGACTCCCCGTCGTCATCCGAGTCCGGAGAGTCTTAGATCGGGGAGGCGGGCGCCGTAGACACGTCGCCCGAAGTGCCAGGATCCACCAAGGGTGCAGGGGGCACCGCCGTCGCCTTGGCCAGGAAGGCGTCACGAAGCCGCTCGAAAGCGCCCCTGTCCACGCCTTGGGCCTCTGATGAAGGTCCCTCCCCACGAGGTCTCTTCGGAGCGGGTGGCAACCCGCCGGACGTCCCCGGGAGTTCGGTGGACGGAGGCACCTGCGCCGCTGCCAGCTTCGCGCACTCCTCCACGATGCGGGCGGAAAGGCGGTCCTCCATGGGCCCTACCACCTCCGTCACGCAACGATAGATGGAGTTGTCTACCGCCTGATAGAACTCGTCATCCTGCAGATAGGGGCAGGCTTCCTCATCGTATTCCCCTTCCATCTCGGAACCAAGGGCAAATGCGGGGCACCCAAGAGGGCGGCAACCGAGAAAGTTCTCGAATGTGGGCAGGCCAAGCGGCTGCGATCACGTTTTGGGCCAGCTGACGTGGCAGGTGGGCTGCACCAACCCCCAAGCGCGCAGACCCTCCTCGCCGGGACCGGGTCTACGTACCCCTCAAGCGCGCTAGGCCACACACGGGTAAAGAGGTGCACAGATCTCGCCCGAAGGCGATTCACGCGGTCAGAACCGCCATACAGACCCCAGAGGGCGTCAAAAAGTGGGCAAAAGTACTGACCCGGATCACCAGGTGTCAGAGGGGTACGCGAGGATCGGCCCCCGCGCAAGCAGACCCTACGGCGTGGCTCCTCGTACTGCGGAGGCGCGCCGGCGGGTCGGCGAGACGACAGGCCGCCCCCTTGCGGTCTATGTACACACCGCACACAAGTGGGAATAAAGTCGCGTAGGAACGAAGAACGTTCCCGCAACTGGGGACTCTGTAAGGAAATAAACCATGCAAGGAGTCCCCAAAGATCGTACACAAGACAATCAATCACAATGAAAAGGTAACAAATAGAAAAGCACTTATCTGGCTGCTGGAGCAGCGAAGAAAGAGGAGGAAGATGATGAGAAGTCCGGTTATATAGTGATGATGGACAGAGTAAAAGGACTATGGACTATTGTTACGCAAGAGACTCTTGGGAGTTGTTTATTTTTTGTTGGACATTACGTTAATGCTTTATGTTTAAAGCATTTTTGTTCTTATTATATCTTTTCCTAAGCTGCTGTGGAGTCTTTATGTTAATAAAGCGAAGGAAGATATAGCATAATCTGAAGCCTCCGGTCCTGACATAGAATTGTTTTTTTGGTGTTCAAGATTTCCTTTAAGTTTTGAGATCTTCTATGTGCGAAGGTTATGCGGTCACAGTAGAGATTGTGTAGATCAGGTTCTGATTTAATTAACATCCAGTGTTAGTTGATGATTTTTTTGATTTTCTTGGTGTCTGTTGAGAATTTCAACACACATACTGTTTTTTGATTCGTTGTTTTTTGAGTTGTCATCAGAAGTTTTTCTCTTGGTAATTTGGCTACTTTCTTGAGGGATTCTTCAAGAATCTCTTTGGGGTAACCTCTTTTGAGATATTGGTGTTGTTGTTCAATCATTGATTTCTCAAGTGTCTGTGCATCAGAGGTGATCCGTTTTAAGCGGATCAACTGTGATGTTGGTAGATGTTTTTTAGAGTTTCTGGATGAAAGCTTTGATATAGTAAACAGGAGTTGCGATCTGTACTTTTTTTGAAAACTTGAGTTTGTATTTGATATTCAACAATTTTGATCTGTACATCCAGAAACGATATGGTGTTATTGTTGATGGTGTGTGTGAATTTAATTCTGGGGTTCAGTTGGTTTAATGTGCAGATGTTGGTTAATAGTTGTTCCTTGTCTCCCTTCCAGATTAGAAATAGATCATCGATGTATCTTTTGAATATTGTTAGATTTTCAGTCCAATTAATGTTGTTCAAAATATGATCATGTTCAAATTTTGTCATGTACAGATTTGCATATGAGGGGGCCCCCCCAAAGCCCATTGAAGTGCCGGTGCATTGATTATAAAACGTGTTTTGCCATTCAAAATAACTGTGGTACAGTGCAAAGTGAATCAATTCAAGCAGAAAGATTTTGTTCGCTTCACAGTTCTCTTCTCTTAGTAGATTCCACTCTAATGCTTTTAGACCTTCGTTGTGTGGTATTGAGGTACACAGTGATACCACATCAATGGTGCATAGCCAATATTCAGTGTTTTTGTCAAGTACGATGGTTCTTAGTAAATTCAAAAATGTTGTTGTGTCCTTAATGTAGGTTTGAGTTTTTTGTACTATCGGTTGCAAATACCAATCTCCATATTTGCCTATACTTTCTGATATGGATCCGCAAGCTGACACAATGGGTCTGAAAGGTGGTTTTCGATCGTTTTTGTGAATTTTAGGCAACATATATAACCTGGGTCTGCGCTGATAATTAGTCTTCAAGAAGTTTTTAGTTTGTTCGTCAATCCATTGCAAGTTTAGTGCATGATCAAGAATGGTTGATAGAATTTTTTGATACTCTTCGGTCGGATCTTTGTTTAAGGGAATGTAAGTGTTGATGTCCTTCACATGTTCATTTACGCTTTCTTCATAAAAGCTGGTGTCCATTATTATAAGAGCCCCTCCTTTATCATCACAGATTTGCATATGAGGGGGCCCCCCCAAAGCCCATTGAAGTTCCGGTGCATTGATTATAAAACGTGTTTTGCCATTCAAAATAACTGTGGTACAGTGCAAAGTGAATCAATTCAAGCAGAAAGATTTTGTTCGCTTCACAGTTCTCTTCTCTTAGTAGATTCCACTCTAATGCTTTTAGACCTTCGTTGTGTGGTATTGAGGTACACAGTGATACCACATCAATGGTGCATAGCCAATATTCAGTGTTTTTGTCAAGTACGATGGTTCTTAGTAAATTCAAAAATGTTGTTGTGTCCTTAATGTAGGTTTGAGTTTTTTGTACTATCGGTTGCAAATACCAATCTCCATATTTGCCTATACTTTCTGATATGGATCCGCAAGCTGACACAATGGGTCTGAAAGGTGGTTTTCGATCGTTTTTGTGAATTTTAGGCAACATATATAACCTGGGTCTGCGCTGATAATTAGTCTTCAAGAAGTTTTTAGTTTGTTCGTCAATCCATTGCAAGTTTAGTGCATGATCAAGAATGGTTGATAGAATTTTTTGATACTCTTCGGTCGGATCTTTGTTTAAGGGAATGTAAGTGTTGATGTCCTTCACATGTTCATTTACGCTTTCTTCATAAAAGCTGGTGTCCATTATTATAAGAGCCCCTCCTTTATCGGCTCTTTGAAATGTTAGTTCTTGGTCATTGATTAGGTTTGAAATCGTGCTCCTTTCCGCTTTAGTTAGGTTGCTTTTATTCTTTTTCCGGAAGTTAATTTTTTGGACGTCGGCAAGTACTGCCCTTTCAAAAGTTTTGATGGTTTTGTGGGAGTATGGTGCACAGATCTCAGCCTTTTTTCTCCCCAAAGTGGTTACGTCTTTCCACATAGGACAGAACATCACTTTGCCCACCTTCTTCCTGCCCCGCATCCTGTTAAAGACGAAGAAAGACTCCACCGTCTGGATCCCAAATGTACGCTATCCTTTTATCCTTTTTATCCAATTCCGGGTGGACGGTCAACTCTTTATTGACTATGTGGGCGCCAAAAAAGGTCGGGGCATGCAGAAACTGACTATCTCCCGGTGGGTTGTTCTGTGCATAAAAATATGCTAACCCTTGGCGAAGAAGGAACCTCCAGTAGGATTGCACTCTCACTCCACCAGGGCAACGGCAGCCACTACTGCTTTGGGACACGGAGTCCCTCTCAATGACATCTGCCAGGCAGCCACGTGTGCATTGCTACACATTATCACGAGACATTATTGCCTGGATACTCAAGTCCAGAGAGATGGCTTCTTTGGCAGTTCAGTTCTCCAGGACTTCCCGGTGTGAACTTGGTGTGCAGACCCACCCTCAGGGTTGGTATTGCTGGGGTATCTATTCTAAGGTAAGGAATCTATAAGTAATAGTCTCTTTCAGATGAACAAGTTACTTACCTTCGGTAACAATATATATGTAAGAGACGTATTTTAGTTATAGCTTCCTTACTGCCCCATCCATCATCCCCGTTCTGCGCACTGACTTCTAGAGTGAGGGACTTCCTTTAAGGTCCCTAGTTTTGTGCACCAGTGGTCAGAGTCTTGCAAGGATCTGCGCTTCTGGGGTGGAATGTTGTGTAAAGAACTGACATCAGCGCGCAGGGGCGGCATAGGCACCGCAACATCATTCCGGCAAATACGAAACAAACGACAGCTTCGGAGTCGACCGACTCCACCTAACGACACGCAAGGGTACTGCTGAGGGGAAAAAAATTCCGGATCCAGTCTAACGCCTCAGTGTAATTCTAAGGTAAGGAATCTATAACTAATATATGTCTCTTACAGATATATCATTACCAAAGGTTAGTAACTTGTTCATACTCATCCATTTCAGATCACAAAGTAAAACAAGCATTTGCAATGCAATAGGTCTCGCATTACTGAAAGTTTGAGCTGTTGGCGTTGCAAATAATGTTTTTTATTTGTATTTTTTGTCATCAAATAACCCAGCCGTAGCATAAGTGGCAAGCATTGGGAATGAAATAGGTCTCTCATTTGTTTGAGTAAGAGCTATTGGCATTGTAAATGGCAATGCCTTTTGCCTATGTGTTATGTAGTGTATGTATGTGAGGTGTAGCGGAATTATGTGTGTTGGATTAAATTAGTTGCGTAATTGTGTGGCTTGGGATTGTGCGTTATGGAGTGTAATTGTGTGGAATGTTATTTTGTGTTGTGGAGTGGTTTGTAGGGGAGCTTAATTATATGGTGTGCTGTTGAATTGTGTGATTTGGTGTGGAATTCTGTGGTGTGGATTGGATGTATGTGGTGTGTTGATTTATGTGGTTTGTTGTAGAATTGTGTGGTGTGGAACAGAAATCTGAAGAGTTAAATTGGGTGGCGTGGACGTGTGTAGCGCTGAGTGAGATTATGCTGATTGGAATTATGTGACATGGTGTGGAGTGTATTTTCGTAACCACGTTTAAAAATGATGACACATAATTACAAATTGAGGTGGTCTTTTATTTTGCACAAATTCATAAAATTAACACTGGTTGCTTCCATTAGAATCACTGAGCTCTTTATTGGTAACACCATTTTTATGCAGTACTATTTTGGGGTGGAATTGCACAATGGTCACAAGACTGCCTTAGTCCTCCCAGGTGCAATCTACTGAATGCTGTGCAAAAGGGTCACAGTTTTTGTTGTGAGCACTTGAATGTTGAAGAATGGGCTCTGTTGTGTAGGCCTTGATATCTTTGTTTAATTCTTTTGAAACCTTCACAAGGGCAAAGAGTCTATTGGGAATAAGGGGTAATATGACCTTGTACTGAGGGTCAATGAAAGAGGACTAAAGGGCTCCCAGGTGCTGATTTATGTCTCCTGAAACCAATGACCATAAACAAAAACCTTTGAACCGTTTGACCTAGAAACAAAATCTTTTTTTATGTGTGTTAAAATAGCCAGATTATGCAGAAGATAATGGATTATGTGACAAATGCGGCAAATCTATAATTACGCTAAAATTGCTGTGACCGCACAATCACATAATTCCAGTGGCCCTGCCTAAAAGTATATTATAGTATATATATATTAGTAAAAACAAAGGGTCTTGCATAACACCAGACCTAAAGATGGAAATCCAAAGAAGATGAGAGCATCAGAAATAAAGGGAGACCGCCATTGTATGTTTTGCGCTCCCTACATGTGCCTGGATGGTATTTATAGACCGGTCAACATTCCTCACTGCATAAATTTGTTCTAAAATTAGGAATTACTGAAGGAAGTCTTTTGCATCTGGCTGTGAGTGTAGGAAAGTAGGGTCTGCTTCCTATGGTCACCCCCACTTTCTGCTGTGATTTTCTGGTTTTTCGACTTTAGTGTGGCTGTGGGCCTGCTAATCAGACCCACAGCCCAGCTGTTCTCTCTCTAAATTGATGCCATGTACTTTAGGTACATATCTGATTGGGTATTGGGTCACCATTGTGAGCCCCTGTATAGTGTAACATAGGTATCCAGGGCATAGGTGCATCCAAGGCCTACCAGGGGCTAAAGCAGGTATTATGCCACCCCTGGCTGGCCATCCAAACTGACACCATAGGCTGATCACTCAGCTCGGGTAAGGTGGTGTAATCACCCCTTACTTAGATATAGTATACTCATATCTACCCATATATATAGACACATATGCACCTGTAAGTCACTCCTATGGTAGGCTTCCACAATCCTGGAGGCAGAGTGCTTGGTTTTATGTGAGAGGGTGCCCTAGCATGAGCTGAGCCCCTCTGCAGCTTTCGGAACCATCTCCTTATAGCTGTTCTATGATATAGCCATACCATATACTCTTAAGTGCATTATAATCCTCGTGGTTAATGTTAACTTTGGTTTGGCTTTATCAAAACATGTCGTGTAAGGTGTCGAACACTTTGGAATACTAACCCCCCCCCCCCCGCCAATTCTGGCGGCAGGGGTAGAATTCCACCCTTCTAGAGGGAAAAGACATGTACGTTACTGCTTTACCCGGTTAAAGTTAAACAGAGCCCCAGCATCACAAAATGGATGCTGCTGCCACAGACACAAGTCTGACCTCCTGCTGCTGGACGAAACTCTGTCAGGAGCGGCCTGGACAATAGGTTTCCTGTCCAGAGAGGTGCCAGCACCTCCCCAGACAGGCAGATGTGTATTGGGACAGGGAGGGCTGCATCAGCAGATGCTTTTAGAGACACTACCTGAGGCACACAAGTGCTCGATGCGTAGTCCGGTTCAAACCAGTTGCTGGGGCACTCCATCCCCGCTCTGGCGTGAAACTGGAAAAAGGGAAAGGGGTGTAACCATCCCCATTCCCAGGTCCACCCATAGGAGGGACCTAGGCAGGTAATCCAGCCCCTTAGCTTAGTATAAGTATAGGAGCTGTTTCCCCAGTACTTTAGATTATCCTGGAACGAAACTCTGATACCGAACTCTTGGACCTTCGACGTTCTATTTCGACTAGAAGACTGAAGACATCTCCCTTGTGGTCAAGGAGTGACCACCCTGTGCAAACAGGCACCATCAGTAACTTGCTGGTCTGCTTTGTCGACGCAGCGACACAGGAACTGGACTTCCAGACTTCTCTGACTCCGACCCACATCCACAGCAAAGCTGAGACCCGTGGCGGACACGAGAGACGTGGGACCGGACACCCTGGACATCCTGCATTTTGCTAACAAGGTCGACACTGGACTGCACCAATGGTAAACAGCAGGCGTGAGCCAAGTCATTTACTAAATACAACAGGTCTTGCAGACAGTGCTTGCGCGCTGCTTAGGCTCGACCTAATAAAGGAAAATCCACAAAAAAGGCAAGGGAGTAGTACTAAAGGCTGGTACTAGGTGTCCCTATGGAGTTGTAAAATAACCTCTATTGGGCATAAAAGGTACTGCACCCTTAATTCAATTATAAAGAGAAAGATTGCAGCTGAGCATACGTTTCAATTTGTTTTTCTTTGAAGTGAGATTTTTTGTTACCTTGCATTTAAAATATATACTTTTAAAATAAACAATGGTGCATTTTTAAAACTCAAGCGAACAAAAATCTCACTTCCAATAAAACATATAAAAACATATGCTCAGCTACAATCTTTCTCATATAATTGCTTTAGGATGAAGTACCTTATGTGGCTAATAGAGGTCCCTTTCCAACTCCACAAGAACAAATAGTAGCAGCCTGTGGTACTGCAATTTTTTCTTGCTTTGTGGATTTTATTTCATTGCTTATGTTACTGCTGGAATATTTCTTGACCAAAAAAAACTTTAACAAACATCATTTGCAGCTCAAATAGCTCAAACTTTCAGTAATTCAAGACTTATTGCATTGCAAATGCTGGTTTTCTTTGCTTGTATTAAATTTCACCAGAGTGAGCTTATGTTTTTTTTTTAATTTTCAAAAACCTTTATTGACAAAATAGCATAGACACATTACATCTGGCATCAAATCAGAGCACCGTATACAGAGCAACGTTTGAGGGTACAAAGGCAGGCCAATAACACAGACCGGCAGAGTACAACGGCTAAGTAGACATTACTAATGCACATCAGGACAGTGAGCAACAGTGGATATACATCAGGCAAATTGTGGGAGAGGGAGCGGGCTGGACCGGAGAGGGAATAGAAACTGGGCAAAGGGCAGCTACTGACCTTCACCGGCGGCTGCCGCGGGCAGAGTGCCGGCAGGGGCAGTCTGGCATTGAGGGGTGTGAGCGTGAAGGTATGACACTAGGGGGCTTCATATGTCCAGTGGACGAGACCTGGCTGGCATAAGGTCCCAGAATTCAGATAGAAGGGTCTGGCATCGCGATTCATCCTCGAGCTATTGGGCGAACTTAGGTGCAGGTTTGCGCCCCCAGCACATAGACACCCTATGCCGCGCCAGGACAATCAGCATAGCAATCAAGCGACGGGAGGTGTCTGGGCAATATCTGACAAAGCCTAAGAGGCAAAGCGGAGGGTCTGGCCGAACCGGTGAGGAAGTGATCTAGGAGATAGCAGTACAGACCTCACGCCAATTGTCGGAGACCTTAGGGCATAACCAGGCAAGATGGGAGAAATCCGCCTCGGGAGCAGAACAGCGCAGGCATCTATCGCTGGAAGTGAGTCCCAGCTTGTGTAGCTGGAGGGGGTGCGGTAAAGCCTGTGCAAATATTTAAAATGAATTAGGCGCAGGCGATAGTTCGAGGATAGTCGCTTTGTCTGGTTGCAACAATCAAGCCAGTCAGGTTGGGAGATGTCAACACCAAGATCCTTGCCCCATGCCACACAAGCGCTATCAGTGGAGATGGAGGTGGCGGCCAGAATGAGGGCATAGAGTTTGGTAACCAACTTCCGAGAAGAATGATACGAATACAGAAGAGTGAGCTCATCGTTCTATTGTGCTGCTGTGTCAATAGTGTACTACACTGTACAGTGGGTTGGTTTTTCTTTTAAACTAATTAACTTCTTACCTAGAAATATTGTATGTGTATTTAAATTGCACTTACTTCCTCAGGTGAGTCACTTAAGTACGTTGCAGGTGGGTGGCATGCCATTCCAAGGGAGCCCAATCTTATTGACTTTGTTATGCATTAGGGTAATAGTTTACCATCTTGTTTTTATTCTATGTCCTGAATTTTGCAATATGACAAATTTATTGTGCAATACCTTTAATGTTGAGATTGAAGAAGTTGTGTATGTTCTATGCAATGCTTCAACAGTTAGGACCTCTGGCATTGGCTAGATTTGTAATGTCATTTCTATAGTAGGGGATTTCCATTTATAGTCTTCAGCACTGAATAGTTTACCCACTTGTGGGTACCCCCGATAACTTACTCAGTATATATCTTCTTTAGTGTAGGCATTCGCCTTTCTTTGGGTGGCCTGCAAAGACACAATAAAAAGATCGATTATGCAGCCTATAGACATAGGCTAGAATGACCTAACTCTAAAACATGAAATCAGAAAATGGCCAGAAAGAAGTATTTGAGTGTAATTTTATGATGTTTTAGCAAACAGCTTAAATCTCCCTCACAAACCCTTTTTTTGATAGAGATGGTGGAGAGCTGGACAGTGTAGCTTCATAGGCTGTCATTATATGGTTAAAAATAGAGACTGTCTGTAATAACCCAGAAACCGCCAGTATCCCATCATGGTATGCAGGTGATTTCTGGCTCCTGCTGACAGGACGCTGGAGCATTGAGCTTGGCAGTTTCTGGCTTTTTCTCATTAAAATTCTCCAGTAGAAAATGGCGACAGCACTTTTATTTGATGTCTCCCTGCCTTTTTTCACTCCTTTCTGACAGAAAAGTGAGGTGTTTTGTCAAATACAAGACCTTTATTGTTTGACAAGTGCCCACCATGTGGGAGGAAGAAGACCAAAACAGACCCTCACAAAATCTGTATAATTTGCCTTCCACCATCTCATGTTCCTGACATGTCATCATTGCAAGAACCTTTTGCGACTCGCCTTATGTGAAAGGGTAAAATGTGCTTTTATGGGACTGAAGAGAGACAGTGGCAGCAAACACAGCCTTAAGGTGGGTCCTCAGAGTGAGGGTAAGGTCTATATTCCTCCAGGGCTCTTTCTTCAACCTCTAGAGGACGTGGGGGTATCTGAAAAGAGATTTTCTGGGCACAAACCACATCTGTCCCTGTCGACGTTGAGAGGATTGATGTTGCTGCAAGGTACAGCTCCTACTTGTTCGCTGTCAAGATCTGGGTCGTCGTCAAGGCAACCCTTGTCAACGTTGAAAGGGTGTACACAGTCGACTCAGACTGCATTCGATGTTGAGGAGTGCCTCATCGTGCGGAAGGAATGGCTCGACATCGAGGAGTGGAACATCTTCAAAACGTCAGTGAAATGTCGAGGGGACAACAGGAGAAAATGAAGAGAAGAATTCTTTCATCTCCAGACTCTCAATATTCAAGAGATTGTTCGCCCTCTCCCATTGTGATACCATCATCTCAGTCTTCTCCTCCTCTTGTGTCCCGTGCTCCACTCTCGTCTCCTCCTCCATCACCACCAACGGCACTACCTCCGCTACCAAACTAACCTCTTTAACCACCACCTTCACCAATAGTGCCTTCTCCAGTGCTGCCATTTCCACCAAGAGACACTCCAGCTCAAATGAATAGGTTGCGCTCCCTAACGCGCCACTGCTTTCGCCGTCATTTATATCATAGTCCTAGGCGCTCCTCAACATACTCACACCATTCTCATCTACGCTATAGATCACACCATACAAGTTCTAGGTCAAGATCTCATTGCAGATATACAAATACTTCCTCCACATGTACAAAAGGATATTCTTCAACATTATCAGACTCTTCACCGTCTCGTCTCCTCCTGTAAATGACATTACAACATTCCAAGAGCAAGGAGCGGCCAAACTGAATATACAAATGTCTGTTCTAACACATTCCAGATCTGTGATATTTGAGACTCTATACCAACGCACAGCTTCATGACCTCTATTACCAATGGTCCCTGGCCTGCCATGGAGCTGTTTGTGACACTGGCCATACTTAAGCGTGCTCTGTTAAGGCTAAAAAAGAAATACTGGCCTACGTATCAAGACCCTCGGGTCCTCTGCTCTGATTATCCACTAGACTCTGTAGTAATATTAACTGCTAAGAAGTACCTCTCCAACTCTCCATTGTCATCTGCTCCTCCAAATGAAGAGAGTGGGAAACTGGACTCTCCAGGCTGCAAAGTCTGCAGCACTGCAGCAACATCAATGAAGAGTACCAGTGCAACAGCTCTTTTGGGCAGATATGACAGAGCCCTCTGGGACTCAATCCAGCATTTCGCGGAATATCTTCCGAGAGTAAAGAGAGAGGACTTCATGGAGATAGTCAAGGAGGGAGCAATGTTATCCAATCAGGTGATTAGCGCAGCAGCGGTTTCTTTCCTGCCAGCTGCACATGTATACTGTCGGGGAGTGACTTTAAGGAGACCTGCTAGACTCCGGTTGACATCCCTCAAGTCAGATACTCAACAGCGCATTCAGAACTTTCCATTCTCAGGTTCCATTCTCTTTGGTAGTCACGCTGACCATGAAAATGGCGAGAATGAAAAGTGAAATGGAGACTGTAAAAGCAGGGGGTTAATTGAGACCAAGAGAACATAGAAAATCGTTGAGACCCTACCAGTGTTGTTTTTAATTCAGAGGGCTCACACCCCTCAGTGGTAGATTTATTTATTTATATCCCAGCAACAATATCAAAGATCGTACCAGCGACAGCGAAAACAGACAAGAGGATGCTCTACACAATAGCCTGCTCAAGGAGGTAAACAGGCAATAGCATCCAAACCATTCGTTTTTTTCTTCCCCCTCTTCTGTTACCCACTTCGGTAGCGGCAGGCATTACTCATTATCTGTTCACACAATAAAAGAGACAGGAGATAGAGCCTCCTCTTGCTCTCCTTATAAACCACTAAATTCACAAAAAGAAGAAGCTAAGCCCAGTTTTGTTGAGACACAGCCAACTGGTAATTTCGAAAGTACCCTCTAGTGATAATGGCATTACCAAATCAGGGAGAGGGCAAGATACAAGAGAGAGAAAAAGAGGAGAACAGACAAAAGTACATACACTCTGTCAATCAGAGTCTGGAAGCAACCAACTGGTTTGTTGAAGCCTGCCCTTGCCCACTAAATAGTGGCTTGCTTTAACACTGGGCCACTACATACACCCTGGTGCAGACCAACACTCTGGGTGGAGCGCTGATTATTTAGAGAAAGAAAATAGAAAGTAGACAGTTCTCCTGAATGAGGGATTCCAAAAATGCAGAAAAATAGAAGTAAATAAAACTGCCTAGTGATGACCATTGTGTCAGTTTTATTCTATGTCCCACATGACAGGATTAAACTTGGTTGATGGGTGTGTGGGAGAGGTTACCACTCCTACACCCCTACACCCCTTCTGCTCATACAGACATGTTTCAGCCAATTGTTTGAGCCCTACTGGGATTGTGGCCTGCTTCAGGGATCTGCTCCTTCTAGAAGTGCTTCATGCATCCACTTCATACGCTCTAGTCCGCATTTGTTCACAAATAAGGAATGATTTCCTCTTACTAGGTTCCAAATAAAGTAATCACACTCTTGGCTCATAAAGGCATCAACTTCTCAGGAAGGCCAATCTAATTTCAACTGGACCCGCAATCTCCTTAAACGGTTGTTGCTTCATGACAACCTCAACAAGTCCATACCACCTCCGGTTCAGGCTTTGCATTACTTGGGAGCCTCCATCAACACGACACAGGCAAAAGTGTGTCCTTTGGAAGAGCGACAATTATCTATCCTTCAGAAATGTCACACTTTCTTGAAGGTATATCATCCAACAGTGAGGGCAGTATCATCTCTTCTCCACTCGATGGCTTCATGCATCTTCCTCACCCCAAATGCTCGCCTCCACAGGCAGCCTCTACAAGAATGAATCAAAGACCAGTGGGACCAACTAATGGGCAACTGTGAGAACAAGATCAAGCTGTCCACACATGCAAAACAATCTCTTAATTGGCAGTGCTCTCCAGCCAATCTCCTGCAAGGGATTCTGTTTCACCTACAGGTTCCCTAGCAGAACATAGTGACAAATGCATCACTACTAGGATGGGGAGTCCACATGGATCACCTCCAGATTAAGGGCACATGGTCGCAAGAGAGAGATGACTTATCACATCAGTCTCCTAGAGCTTTGTGCAGTTCATCTGGTGCTCAAAGCCTTTCACCCATCATTTACGACCACAACACTGCTAGTTCAGATTGACAATACAACCACCATGTACTACCTCAACAAGCAGGGAGTACAAGGTCCAGAGCCTGGTCGTTAGTGGTCCAGACAATATGGAGGTGGCTCTTGATCAGGCACCTGAAGATCCCTGCAACTAACCTCCTGGGTTTTCAAAATGTTCAGACAGACACACTCAGCAGAGTTCTCGACGAAAACCACGAATGAGTCCTGCTTGACGATGTCATACAAAGTATCTTCCAAATGTGGGGCACCCCAACCATCAACTTGTTTGCCACCGTTGAAAACAAAAAATACTGTTGCTTCGTTTCTAGGTACTACCATCCAGAGACACTGGGGATGCCCTTTGGATTGATTGGTCTGGCAAATTTCTTTATGCCTTTCCACTGCTACCCCTGATCCTGGCAGTGCTAATCAAGCTATCCCACTTGAGAGCCAAGATGATCCTCCTAGCTCCAAAGTAGTCACGTGAATGGTGGTTCACTTACCTGCTTCACCAGTCACTGGGTCCACATCTCAAGTTACCATGCAGACAAGACCTGCAAACAAAATTTGGAGGGCAGATGGTTCACCCCAATCTCTCCTCCTTGAATTTGGCTGCATGGCTCCTGAGCTAGTGCTGTACAGATGTTAGAACCTGACACAAGACTGCCTGGAGATCCTCAAGGAGATTAAGCGGCCTTCCACCTGCTCCACATACTCCTTCAAGTGGAAGAGATTTTGCATTTGGTGTTCATACATGAACGTGGCCCGTAGTACTTGCCAAAATGATGTCATTCTTCCATACCTATTAAACTTCGCTAAATCTGGCTTGCAATTCTTTTTATAAAGGTTCACCTGGCAGCTCTTAGTGCGTGTAGAAACTGCCTTTCACAAACCTCTTTTTTTCAAAATCCCTGTGATAAAAGGATTTTTTGAAGGGTTGAAGAAGGTTCTCCCTCCCTTTTGGCCTCCTTTACCTCCTTGGGAGGGTAACATAGTACTTTCACGTCGTATGCAGGATCCCCTTGAACCTATTCACAAAGCCTCCCTGTGACACCTTTCTTGGAAGACAGCTTTCCTTGTAGCAATAACATCTGCTCGTAGGGTTAGCGAGAACCAAGCACAATGTTCTTACGAGCCATACACAGTCTTCCACTCTAACAGTGGTTATGAGGACTGACCTGAAATTCCTCCCTAAGGTTATTTCGGACTTCCATGTCAACCAGATCATCTCATTACCAACATTCTTTCATACTCTCATCTACTCCAGCTGAAAGAACTTTTTATTCCTTGGATCTGAGGAGAGTTTTGAAATTGTATTTTGTTAAGACACAAGACATTTGCAGATCGAACCATATGTTTATCAACTATGGTCCAGTCCGTACAGGGTTAGCCCCTTCCAAGCAATCCATTTTCCGATGGATTGTTTCCTGTATTCTATTGTCCTATCAAAAAGCTAACAACACTATCAGCTAACCTTACAGCACACTCCACTAGAGGTAAAGCGGCTAATGCTGCTTTATTGAGGAACTTCCCTATACCGAATATTTTCAAAGCAGCCACTTGGATATCTGTTGACACATTCACCAAGTACTGTTGCCTAGACACTGATGCTAGAGAAGGTGCTCAAGTAAGACAGGCTTCCCTCAGAAATCTATTTGATTAAAGGCTACCTTAGTTGATCCTCTGTCTTCTCCACCTCTCTTAGTGGAGATGGGCTTGCTACTCTATTCAGTGCTTTTGACTATCAATGGAAATCCCCTACAAGAGGAGGAATAATTTCTTACCTGTAATTCCGGTTCTCTCGTAGGGGAATTTCCATTATAGTCATAAACAAGGCTCCCTCCTCCCCAGTGGAATGAACAGAGGTAACCATGGACTCTAAATATCATCATACATCACCATAAAAAAGAACTAAAGCAACTGCCACCTGCTGAGGATGATGGGATACTGGTGGTATTTGGGTTTTTAAAGGCACAGTCTCTATTTTTAACCATTTAATTACAGCCTATGAGGCTACACCGTCCTGCTCTCCTTCATCTCTGTTATGAAAAATGGTTTGTAAGGTAGATTTATTCTATTGGCTAAAATATCATGAAATTATACACAAATACTTCTTTCTGGCCCTTTTTAACTTAATGATGAAGAGTTGGGCTAGTGTAGCCTATGTCTATAGGCTGCATAATCTACCTCTTTGTTAAGTGTCTTTGCAGGCCTTCTAGAAGAAAGGTGAAACTCTACACTTAAGATATATATAGAAGAAGTGCTCCGGGAGAACCCACATGTAGGCTGGACTATTCAGTGCTTATGACTATAATGGAAAGTCCCCTATCAGAGAACAAAAGTTACAGGTAAGAAACTATTCCGTATATAGCGCTGCCTAGCCCTGACTAGGTACTGGAGCGCATTGCAGATAGTTGGCATGCTATTCAGTGAAATGCTTGCAATATTAGAAACAGTTGTCATGCAAATTTAGTTACATTTTGTTATGTTTAACACACGTTGTGAGACAGTTTAGAAGTAGTTTGCCAGGCAACATGTCATCCAGTCTGTTACAGAGGGCTGTCACAAACTGTTATTCACTCTGTCATGTTTATGTCCTCAAGAGTTTATTTATCCTGTTATATAGGCAGTAATTCAAGTGGTTGCACATGCTGTCTTGTAGAAATCCTGCGAACAGTAATGGAATTTTAAAACCAGGTTATGTCAGTAGTGGCACCAATATAATACTAAATGCAGTCCTTCCACGTGTGGCAGAATCCTAACCTTTTGTGGTAGTGTTAAGCTACCTAGAAGTACATTTGCTAGTTAAACCAGGAGCAGCAAAATCCTAGCCCTTGGCTGCATGCCAAGCCACCAGGAAAAAAATGCAGAGTTAACAGAGGAGCGACAATCTTGGCCTATGGAGCAACACATAACACGAGGTTTAGTTGATTCAGACAGACACCGAAGTAGATGATTGGTGTTTGGAACAGAAAAGTATTTTATTAGTAGTTGGATACAGTAGTTGACTGAGGTGCCATTTACTGGTGTCTGTAGGTGGAGTGTTTTAGGTTAAGTCTGGGCACAGTGGCAGCTGAGGCAATAGAGTAAAGCCCAGATTGTAAACTGCAATAAACCCTTTGTCTTCAAGAGTTGACAATGAAAGGTAGATTTCAGATTGTGTTTGTTAGCGTCTACACAGACACAGAGGAGTCACCCTTGGCATTCACTGTTTAGCGATAGCCAGGATAAATAAAATAGATTGATAAATTAAATTATTACATACATTTACACTGAGTGGCTTTCAGTCCGTCCCGTTCAGCCATTGGTCGCCTGGAGTGCAATGCTGGTTCATCCCACAGTACAACTCACACAGAATAGTTCAGTGGGCCACCCCCTTTCAGCAATTGGCCCAATTGGCACTGACATTCACAATTGGATCTGCCCACTGGATAGCCATTTATTGTATGGGGTGCTATACCCTGTGAATGACAGTACTGTGCCTACGTGCAACTGCATAAGCTCCAAGTAAAATAAGCTGCCCCATCCCCCAGGTAGACTTTGTAGCTTCACCACCAGGGCTGTTGCGCTCTCCTTTACTGTTGCGCTCTCCCGCTACTGTATCACCAATTATTTTACAGAGCACCTAACAGCTACCCAGTCAATGCTGACACTGCTCATTCCGTATGCAGTGATGCCACCGGCCTGCGCATTGATTGAGTATGAACAAGACAGCCATTTTGGAATTATATTGTACAAAGTGTGTCCTTGTTTTGTTGTTCCAATATATTCCATGTTCAGAATAAATGTGGCAGCCGTATTCAAATGGTATTGTACATAGGGAATCATTATGTTAATGTTCCAAGATGGCCGCCACTTTTAGAGTCAAGGTGGTGGCTTGATTTGGCTGGCCATCGATGGAGAATGTGTCTGAAAGGAGAGAAAGAGATCTCTGTTTCATCTTGCATCATCCCACAGAATGAACGTACAGATGTGTGCATACATTAACACACTGCTCTCCATGTGACCCCATTAGTGGTCAAGTATTCCTATATGGCACTCACATCGAAGCTTGTGCATTCACCCACCACATCTCTTAAACATGTTATGCCTCATCTCACAAACTCCACTGAGCCGTAGTTTACTCTCCTGTAGGGCTGGCTTGTTGATCTGCTCTTTTGAGAAAAGTGCGACTTTCGCCGGGCCACTGTTGAAGTGATATGGGGCACCCAACCCACCTGCTGTATTTTTTTACTCGAGCCTTCCAGTCTTTTGTATGAAAGCAAAACGTTGTTAGTATTCCACTGCTGTGCTGTGCTTTGCATTGTTAAACACTGTCTGTTCTACAGATCGGATCAATTTGTTCCTTGGAGTATCTGAATGCCACAAAATCATCTAGTTCAGTGATGCCGCCATTTTGCGGATTTGCTATTAGTACGTTACTTCCTCTCACTTGATCAATGACTCCCCTCTTTTAGCCTCATCACCCTAATCAGCCCCCATCTCTTATGGACAACATAATTCATCGAGCATGCTTATTACTAGTTTCTGGAAGTCAGATTAATACTGAAAAATTTTGGACATTGTACAGTCGATTTTAAATATTCATATCTACAAGTGATAGTGGTACGTATTTGTAACAAAAGTTAACACGGAGCAATATATGTATTTGTATATTCAATTATTTAATAGGGTAATGTTTTGAGCACGCAGTTTGAAAGCACTATGGGAGTTGGAGTGCTTTAGGAAGGTGCTGACGATGACCACTGGTTTGGGAGTAAAATGTCACGTGGTAGAAGGGGGAGGGAAGGACGATTAAATTTAAAAATTGGAAGACGGGTAACACAAAGCTAAATCCTTTTGGTGCAGGAATCAAAAATTTGCTAGCATTCGCGCCAAGAATTTTCAATTCTATTAAGGACACGGAGGCGAGGATTATGCTTCTCAAACTTTACTGCATTAACATAGCAGCCAATGAAAATATATTATTTTCGCAATAAACAATAAATTACTACATTTCCCATGAACACCATGGTTATAGGCACGCCCCCATAGTCCATAAGAACCCTCAGCGTGCGTTACACATCCTCTTTCTTTGAGGCGAAAGTCCATAACTTGAACCAAACGAACTCCAACATGGAAGAATAACTTCAGCTTAACCGCTTGACGTCCATCGTCTCTTATTCAGATTTTTTCTCAGCTCCTGGAAAAAAGGATAACACCACCGTAATCACTGAAATACAGGGTGGGCAAGCGTATGATAAACAGACATTAAGCCGGGTGGGATAATCCTCGCCTCCGTGTCCTTAATAGAATTGAAAATTCTTGGTGCGAATGCTAGCAAATTTTTGATTCTATTACAGGACCGGAGGCTTCTGATTATGCTAGTTTAACGCTTGATTAAATACAACAGAAGTAATATCTCCCACCGGCTTATAATAAAAAGTTTTAAATGTCGATTCAGACGACCAATCTGCACAACGCATTATATCTTGGATACTTGACCCCACCCCATTCGATTTCGACGCCATTGCGCCTCTCACAGAATGAGCACCAAAGATACCAGTATCTACACCAGCTTGGGCCATCACATAACGAAGCCACCTAGCTATTGTGGCCGCTACCACAGGCTTAAAGGGTTTTTGAATGGCAATCAATAACTGTTTACAACCCTGCAGCCGCAAGGCCTTGGTACATTCCTCGTAAGCTTTCAAGCATTGAACCACACACAATTTGTCATTTGAAGGAAAAGCATTATACGAAATGTGACGTGACAAAGTTTTAGTGCGACCTGAAATATGAAATGAAACCCCTTCCGGGGTGAACACTCTACCTGTTACGTCGAGAGCTCTCACATCCGAAGTCCGTCTGCAAGACGACAGACACAACAACATAGCCAGTTTTGCCGATAGCTGCTTCCTGGACAGAAGAGCATTGCTCGGCCAATTATTGAATAAGGAAAGTACTAAGGACACATCCCACAATCCCGAATACTTGGGCGAGGGCGGCTTGGCAGCCCTGATGCCCTTTAACAGTTTACATACCATCGGGTGCATGCCCACCGGTTTCCCGTCTATCTGGGCATGCCCTGCTGAAATCGCCGAACGAAAATTATTAACCGAGCGGTACGCTAAACCCGATCCGGCCTTCTCCGTCAGATCCAAACATTGTCCCACGCACCAATCCTCCCAGTTTTTCCAGGCTGAGGAATAACGTTTCCTGGTGGAAGGCGCCCATGCCTGTCTGATAAACTCAGCAGTTTCGCTCGAAATTCCCGGCAACTGCCACTGTTCCCGGAAAGCCTCCATGCCATCAGCGACAGCTTGCCCTCCAGTAACAACGGGTGCTGTTCCTGTTGAGGGCCCTGCAACAACCATCTCGAGTCCGGAAGCATCCGTGGGTAATCGCAGCTCCACTGCAAGAGCTTGGGGAACCAAGTTTGGGACATCCACCACGGAGTCACCATGACTATCTCCGCTTTCTGTCTGATTACCTGTGTCATCACCCTGGGAATCAAGAGGAAGGGGGGAAACGCATATTGCGTCCCCTGCGACCAGTCCTGGAGGAAGGCGTCCGTCGCCGCCGCCATTGGGTCCGGTCTCCAACTGAAGAACCGGCGAATCTGAAACGAGAGCCTGGAGGCAAATAGGTCCGTCTGAAACGGGCCCCACGTCGCCTGAAGCCACTGAAAGACACGAGGGAGCAGCTTCCACTCGCTGTAATCCCTCAGGTGTCTGGAATTCCAATCCGCTACTTGATTGGCCTGACCTGGAATGTATTCCGCCACCACCGAGATCTGGTTTTGGAGACAATAATGCCAAAAATCTTTGGCTATTTGAACAAGCATCGACGACCTTGTGCCGCCCAACTTGTTGATATACCTCACCGCTGACACGTTGTCCAAGCGGAGGAGGATGCAACAAGACGTCTGTTTCGGGGACAAAGTGCGAATCGTAAACGACCCTGCTAACAGTTCCAGACAATTTATGTGCATTTCCAGTTCCTGTGCCGACCATCTGCCGCCTGTAGAAACTTCTCCACAGCGCGCGCCCCAGCCCCACCTGCAGGCGTCGGACTCGATCACTACTTCTAGTTGTGATCCGAAAATTGCCCTGCCCTTCCAGGCATCCACGTGACTTAACCACCACTGTAGTTCTGTCCGTACCTCCTCCGAAAGAGGTACCGAGTCCGTGTATGATAGGCCCCTTCTTAGATGTTGTATCTTGAGCCTTTGAAGGGCCCTGTAATGCAAAGGCCCCGGAAAGATTGCTTGAATGGACGATGCCAGTATGCCCACTACTCTGGCCAGCATCCTGAGAGTCACTACCTGACTGTCTAACAACTTCTTTATCTCTAGTTTCAAATCCCGCAATTTGGTTTGCGGAAGAAATAGTTGTGCCGACAGAGAATCGATCGTGAACCCCAGAAAGTCCACCGACTACGTCGGAACCAGTATCAATTTCTTTGAGTTGACTACAAATCCTAAGCTTTGGAGTAAAGACATAGTCATGGTCAGATGCCGCAGGAGACAAAGTCGATCTTGCGCCATGATTAATATACCGTCTAGATATATGATCAATCGTACCCCTCTTTCCCTGAGGAAGGCGACCACCGGTTTCATCACTTTCGTGAAGCACCATGGAGCCGAGGAAAGACCGAAGGGAAGTGCCAAGTATTCATAACATTGGTTGCCCCACATGAATTGCAGAAACTTGCGATGCGGTGGGAAAATCGGGATAGACAGATAAGCATCCTTGAGGACCAGGCGGACAAACCAATCCCTTTCCTGCAGCAAATCAGCCAGGAGATGAATACCCTCCATTTTGAATTCGTTGTAGGTAAGGTATTGGTTGAAATCCCTGAGGTTGAGAACCAACCTGTTGCCGCCCCCTTTCTTTTGGACAAGGAAGACATTGCTGAAGAAAGACCGAGGACCCCTCTGAACCCGGGCGATCGCCCCCTTCTTCAGCAATTCTTCCACCTCTTTGTTTATAAAATTGTGATCTTGTAGGGAAAAATGGAGAGGCGGAGGGGGAGATCCCTGCGCTGGACGGGAGTAAAATTTCAGGTGGAATCCCTGAACTGTTTGCAGCACCCACGCATCCTGCGTCAAAGCTCGCCACTGCGCCATGCAATGCTGCGTCCGTCCCCCCAATGGAAGAATGGAAAGATCTGTAACACTCACCGGAGTTCTGACTGGACTTGAAGGAGGCCCTGTTGTTCCCCGACTGGAAACGGCCCTTCGAGAATCTCCGTTTGGAAGGATAGAAAGTTCCACCGCGGATGGAGTCCCACTCTCCACGACCAAAGTCTCCACGCTGGGAGCCTTGCTGGAATCCTCGGCCTGACGAGCGGCCCCCGCCTCGTCCGGCCCTGGTGAAAACCCCTTGGCTAAGGGCTCGCTTGATACCACTCTGGGCCTTGTCAAGGGCGGTGAAGGTGCCGACGTATTTAATAACGTCCTTCACGAATTTGTCGCCAAAGAGGAAACCCCCCGCCAGGGGTCCCGGTTCCGCTTCCGCAAGCCGTGAGGTTGCTGTCCATCCGAAGGAGTAGGGATTTTTGCCTCTCGGAAGAGATGGCGCAGTTAGCGTTGCCCACGAGGCAATTGGCGCGCTGGGCCCAGCCCGCCAGAATGTCTGGGTCCACTGCATCCGAACCCTCCTTGGCCTTCAGCGCCATTTCCAAAATTTTCGCGAGGGGCCCCACGACGTCCAACATCTTGTCCTGGCAGCCCCGCCAGGCCCTATCCAAACCCCTCTTCGGATCTTTGGAGAACTTACGTAAGAACGTGAGCATGCTCGCGTCTATCTCCGGAGTGTCTGCTACGCCATCTTGAATCTCAGGCCGGGGACACTCCGACCTTAAACGATTCCGGACCTCCCTGCTGAAAGGCTTGCGGAGGTTCTCATGCAGATATTCGGCAACCGCCGGGGGAGGGATCCAGTCCGAGGACCGGGGGTGGACGATATCCGATGGGTCAAAGGTGAATGTCCCGATTTTCTCTTCCGCCTGTTTCGGGTCGATTCTGGCTTTCTTAAAGGGAGGAGGGCGCTCCTCCGAGGTGTCGGTGTCGGTACCCGTGTCTGTATTCGTGGTAGCCGTGTCCGTATCCACAGGTATCGGGCGTTTAGACTTGGCCTTTCCGCCCGCGTAGTGTTGGTCCGATGGCCCTTTCGCCGGCAGGGAAGCCAAAGACTGAGCATGCGGCCACTGCTGTCCCGCCGAGCCCGTCTCGGAAGAAGTGGCTGCGTGTTTCGATTTCTGCTTCTTCTTCTTCCCATAGCCATGGACTTTAGGCAAAACCCTCGAGTTGTTTACGAATATGGCGCAGAGCCTCAGCAAGTGCCTGATGCACCGTCTGCGGGACTTGCGTCTCCATAGCCTTCGTAACCGAAGCCTGGACCGAGGCATCCAAGGCTTCCACGATATTGTCCTCTAGAACAGCTTCTTGCTGTCCTTCCACGATCTCCTCCTCATCATGATGTTCCTCATCTGGGTAGCGAACCCAGCCCTCCATCGTGAAGGAACGCCGGCCGTCCGCCGGTACAATGGGGAGTAACGGGGGGGGTCAGCCCGGGCACACTGAACAAATTTCGACTGTAACGTTTCCTAAACCCCCTCAGCAAAGCTGTAATCAAAGATCAAAGATCTGGGCCCTTGATTCCGAGAGCGTGTGCACACTCTGGGCCTCGTAGACTTTCCAACCAACAAGCTCAAGAGCGCTGGCGATCACACAAAGGGTCCTGCCGGTGTGTGGAACGCGTATGCAATGCGTTCGCAGAAAGCCAAGGAATCAGAACGAGGCGCGCCGCCCAAACGCTACCAAAACCGCCGAATAAGCCAAAATTGGTAAGCGTGAAGGTAGCGCGCGTCGGCCGAGAGCCACCCGGAGGAAGCGTCAGGGCGTACGAGGGAAGCCTCTGCGCGCCTTGCGGCTGCCGGTAACGGGCTCGTATGTGTTGCGCGGCGGCCCCCTTGCCGGTCAAAGACCGTTGTCCTGAGCGCTTGAAAGCGCGCGGACCAGAGGACTGACGTCCAAAGTCTATATCTCTGAAGTGGTTCGTGAACGGACAGAGAAAGTGCAACAACAATTCCAACATAAATAATAAAACAATTCAATTCGGAGCTATGGCTCAATCATACAAACACATATCAAATCCATACACATTAACCCCAAAGGAACAACCCAAACACAAGCAGAGTGAGGGGACCAAGGGGAGGTGCACTTAACTCTGGCTTGAGCAGCAAAGAAAGAGGATGTGTAACGCACGCTGAGGGTTCTTATGGACTATGGGGGCGTGCCTATAACCATGGTGTTCATGGGAAATGTAGTAATTTATTGTTTATTGCGAAAATAATATATTTTCATTGGCTGCTATGTTGATGCAGTAAAGTTTGAGAATCATAATCAGAAGCCTCCGGTCCTGTAATAGAATCGAGAAAGATGAACACTTAATCAGCAGGTACGCGAGAAGCAAATAGGACAGACTGTTTGGCAACGCGAGAGGGGTGATTGAACGAATACAGTTAGGGCGGAGGATTAAGTTATCTATACGAAGTGTGTAAATTAACAAGTATAAGTAAAAACGAAGATAGCGGGGTAGGAAGTAGATTTGAACGATGGTTGCTAAGCAAGGGGAAGTAGGGGGAGGAAATTAGTGAATCACGTAATGGAAAGGTCTTGCACCATTAAAATGGAAGTACGGGAGGATAGAGATGGGGGCTGATTGGGGTGATGGGGCTAAAAGAGGGGAGTCATTGATCAAGTGAGAGTAAGTAACGTACTAATAGGAAGAGTGAAACGATACTGATTAATAAAAAGAATCAATTGGTTTAGAACATTACAGAGGGCATAAGATGTTACATTTAGCGGAGTGTAACTTGTACCATAAGTACAGTGACATGACACTGATTGTACATATATTGGAGGTTTTTTAATGTACGTTTTATTGTCATTTTCAGTTATACCCTGACGAAGGGCCCTCAGAGGCCCAAAATGCATTGGTGTTAATAAACTGCTTCTGATGAATTTCGCCTTTGTACGTGTTTTTTGGAGAAGAGGTTCGGATGACCCAGTAAAACATGAGAAACATAGAAAATTGCATTTCCTTGCATGTGGATTCGAAAGGTTTACAGTGAAAATGAAAAAGAAGAGGAAACAGGGAATTTAAAGAAGCATAAAACGTTGAAGAAATTGAGAATATTTTCAAATGCAACATTGGCTGTGCCACTGGTTTTGGGGCTAAAAGATAGCCCCATATTGATGATGTTTAGTTTACACGTGCGTTTGGGCTAGGCACGTCACCAGTGTTAAAGCACGCAAAAGACGGATTTGGACAATTAAGATATGAGGAATATTGGCTTAAAAAACGGTGTGTATCCCATCTATATATGATGTAATGAGCAAAAGAACAATGGATTAAAACCATATCTCTTGACTGTGGGTGAGTGTCTGAAAAGTGTCCGGATTCCATCTATCATTTATTTTGTTGTGTTTGCTGTGTTCCCCCTAAGTAGCCATGGGTATGCCCAAACATGGGTCCCTTGCTCGCTGTGCCACTGGATTCAAACTAGCGTGGTTGATGAGGGGTGATACCCCGAAACCGGTCCCAGGATGCTTGTTTCCGATCCAGGGGAGGACCTGGTCCGGCAGTTTGAACTGGGCTGTTCGCATAGTGAGCATGTCAAGACTGATTTGCATATGGCTCGGTCCAAACTGGGGTGGCATAGTGAGCAAAAGAACAATGGATTAAACCCAGATCTCTTAACTGGGGGTGAGTGGTTGAAAAGTTCCAGCACTCTGTCCATCATTTTGTTATGTTTGATACCAGAAGAAACCTCAGCAGGAGACATCTACAGGAGACCGTGAAAACTATCAAAAGTACAAAATGATCAGATAGTCTGAAGGTGGAATGACCAAAGGCACAACAAGAATGGGGATCAGTTTGCTTTCTAACGAACTTCCATAACGTCCTCCACATGATCGAGACAATAATTAAACAAAATTGCCACTTGTGGATATGCAACTGTTCTCTTTCAAGCTTGATACAGGCAAAACTCTACGAGTGTGAAATATAAAAGTGGTATTTCAAAATCAGTTTCTACTCACGAAAATCACAGTCAATTTTGTTGATGTTAAAATCTTGATGTTAATATAATCAAGTGATAATGCTGCTTGCCAGTTAAGAGAGGATTGACTTTACTCCTTGTTGGTTCTTCTCCTCACAAAAACTTATGTTGGGATCTTTTCATAAAATTTCCATATATTCCTTTTAAGAGTTTCCAATGCCGACTACGCCAGTGAAGTATCTTCATTAATAAATCCAAGATACAGAAAGGTACATTAAGTGAAGTTTAATCCAGGAATATAAGATCCCATCCACATGCAATACCAGCAGACATCAACTGACTGAAATTAGAACTTTCCTATGTCAACCTAATGCCTGACATAGCTAATGACATCTTTAATGTTCTATTAAAGATACAGTGTTAAATATCACAAATACTATGACAGAATACCTCGAATTAGGATTATGCAGAGCACGTAACCTCAAGCAAATGTTGTGCAGGTCTGAATTCATAGGCAAAATAACAATCACAAAAACATTGCTGGACAGACCACCTGGATTTCACATCACTCATAATGAAAATATATGCAAACTAGGACTTAACAAAACTAAAGAACTCAAAACGAAAACAGACCCACCAATACAAATCCACACCTGTGTTGACTGCAATAACAAATTCACGACCTACATAACTTTCTGCCCCTGCGACAAAGCAGTACCATTAGATCGCTACATACGAGAATGCAGGAACGTCCCCGTAATATTACATTTACATCGGGACACCCTCTTACTGAATGTTTTCATGAACAACACCAACATAACAAGAACTTCTCATTTGCTGGAATTTACCTAATTTCCATGTCTACGCGTAGAGGAAGCTGTGTACTCCTATTATGACAGAGAGCGAACTGATAATCAGATATTGCACCAGGATTGTTGGTGTTACCAAAGACACAGAAATGCATTATTGGTTAAATGACCACTAACTATCTAATGACTTCTATGGCAGTTCAACATCTCTGCTGCTGTTTTCTAACTGACATTGTGGGCACTTACAACCATTTCATATAGTTGACAGTGCAGTTAATGATAGATGTGTTCTCATATCTTTGGAACCTTGCCACCTATTACCACTAGATTTCCTTGGGCATTGCCTCATTCTACTCCCATGCCTATTTCCTCAGTCCTACTCTACTCTTTAATAACTCTTATCTTTTATTTGCTTCCTCTCTTCTTTGCTATCCTCTTCCTCACTTTACTGTGTCCGATTACCTACATCGCAACTACGCCTCACACATGATCTGACTATTGCATCTTTTTTGCCCTGAGTGTTTTTCTATATACCATGTGATTTCCTTCCTCTTCCGTTCCGTGGACCTGACCACTTGCTCCTCTTGGTTGACATTCCCAGTTCATTATACTCAGTAAATGGGCCCACATCGCGTGGATACTAGGTGGGGACTTCAAATGTGTGATTGATCTGCAGCTGGATCGTTCCCACCCGCCGTTTTCAACCTCTCTTGTGATGACTGCTACTGCTCATCTCTCCCAGTGGTTCCAGCATTGGTCCCTACTGGACTGTTGGAGGTCCCTCCATTCAGACACTAGAGAGTATTCTTATTATTCTGCCCACATGATCTCCAAGTTCGACTGGACCAGATACTTTGTGATCCAACCACTAGATGTCTTGCACTAGGGGCAGAGTATTTGGGGAAGACGTTTTCTGATCTGAATCATTCCCTGCAGATACAGATAGAGTGGGGAGCGCCACGGCTATTTGCTCACACCCGGCAGTTACAATCTGCCATCCTGGAAGACCAGGTTCGATAGAGGAGGCATGCTTCAATACAGGTCCAATAATTGGGGCACATCTACTTCCAAGCTGATAGACTGGGGGAAATGAAAATTGTTCTCAGAGGCTATTGCATTTGTGCAGTTGTAGTGGTGAGGGCGGGCCTATAGAAAGGCTTGGTGTGCATTGAGACGTCCTTGAGATCGTTGGTGGATGCAGCTCTGGCTTATTATGCGCAGCAGAGTGCATTAACAGAAGCATTAGGAAAGCACGCCCAGCTGATCGAACAGTTACACAGCCTGGACTTTTGTGCGTAACAAGCAAAAATGCAAGCGGAGGGGCATGAGTCGGGCTATCTTTTGGCCTGGCTTTTGTGAAGTGCTACACTAACCACCCCAATCATTATGGTCAGGATTTCTACCGTGCTTGTGGTTACAAACCAGGTAGATAAACATAAAGCATTTACTACCTAGTACAAAAAACTGTTTATGATCCACCCTTCATTGGCCAGAATGCCATACAACACTTCCTTGTCTCCGTGACGATAGTAGTAGTAGCCTCATTGAACAGGGAAGAGCTCAACATACCCCTCACCCTGCAGGAGATCAGGGGTGGGGGCATTTGGGGCGCTGCAACCATTAAGACTCCGGGCTGAATTGATTTTAAATTGAATTCTACAAGACACACGAGCTCCAAAACTACAGGATCTTTAACAAGTAGCCCAGATGGAAAGCAAACTCCTGTCTACACTCCATGAGTCCTTGTTAGTGCCCTTCCCAAAGCCAGATAAGGACCCTTTGGAGCTAGCCTCATACCACCCATTTTCCATGTTTGGGTCTGATTACAAGATCCTAACTAAAGTTATAGCAAGCCGACTGTATAAGCATATGCCACGTCTGGTGCATCTGGACCAGAATGGTTTCATTATCAGAAGGTCTGCCACTTTTAACATATGTCACCTGGACAGAGTGATGGAGCTTTTTTCGACCCGGTGGTTTTCTGCCACATGCATGGTACTGGATTTGGAGAAATCATTGATTTGGTAGATTGGGATTACTTGTTCTCGACCCTGACTGCATTTTGTTGTCACAGGACGATTACATAGGTTCACCTGTCTCCTGTACATTGAACCCTCAGCAAGCGTGAGAATTGTCCAATGTATCCCCTTCCCCCTATATTCCCACTGAATTTAAAAACGTGACACGGCTGTCTGCTGTCCCCGTTGCTCTTTACCCTAGCAATGGAACCTCTAGTCCAGAGACTCCAGCAGCAGTGACAGGCTTGGGGCATCCGATTAAATGGGGAGAACCATGTTGCCTCGCTATATGCGGACGACGGGCTAATTTACATCGGAGACATCTGAGAAGGTATACCGAGTGTCCAGGTTTTACTGCCGGAGTACAGCGCCGCTTCTGGTTTATGGGTAAATTGGGCTCAATTCTGCCTATTCCGTCTGTATCCAGATTGCCACACAACATTTACTGGTAGATTTCTGTCCTTTACAGTGCAAAACCCATACTTTCCACTATATAGGCATAAATATCGACCATGAAACGTGAGATCTTATTGGTGACAACCTTACCAGAATCATAGCATCGCTTTGATCCCAAATGGCATTTTGGAGTACCTTGCAACTCACATTACATGGTAGAGGGTCTTTATCTAAGATGGTGATGCGCCCCTGTTTACCATAATATTTCTATAACCTCCCGGTCAGTATCCCCAAATCCACATTCCACACACTCCATTCAGCACTGGGGAGTTATATTTGGATCAAGGGTGGGTGTCAAGTTGCGCTCTTTAAACTACAATTGATCGTAGACAAAGAGGGCATGGGTGCCCCGATCTTTGAACATTATTATTTAGCAGTACAGCTGCAGTAGCCGCGTGTGGTATTTGGCAGGGCGACTGAAGGAGGAGTTGGGACTCCCCAGCCTGCACGAGCACAATGAGTGCCCGACAAACTTCCTCCTGTGTGCGCGCCCCCCTCAGGGTGCTAATGGGCTGTTACAGATAGCATATGAGAGAGTTTTCATAGCAGTTTATGACTCATGACGAGCATCCTTAGATACTCGCGTGAAATTCCACTAAGATCCATCAATCCATTCAGTGACATGCTTGGTAGGGAGGGTTTCAAGACCTGGGAGGCAGTGGGTGTGGGCACACTGGGTGCGCTGTTTCAAGATGATAGACTCTTGCCCTATGGCAGCTTACAAGAGGAAAATGAACTCCCGGTGGGTCACTTCTTGGCTCATGGCTGTGTGTTAGCTGCAATAGAGTGACTCTGGGGTATCACAGAAACAGAAGCCGGTCAACACCCCCTGATACACAAAGTCTATATGCTAGGTGGTGGCCCCAGGCTCATGACGTGGTGTGTCCGCGCTCTAGCGTATACCACACAAGATCCGTTGGCTGCAGCTCAGAGGGGGACACTGGTAGAGAGATAACGACGAAAGATTAGGAGAAAGCACTTATATACCCCAGGAAAGTGGCACAGAACGCTAAGTTCCAGTACATTGGACATAATACCACCCCAGCGGCTATTCACCAAACGTTTGGGTCATCCTCGAACTGTCCTAGATGCCAGGAAGCAGTTGCTGACGTGGTGCATATATTCTGAGCTGCCCGGAGTCCACACATTATTGGGAGTGGTCATCGCGGCATTAACAGAGATGACTGGCCGCGCAGATATGTGCACATTGGAAGGCTCACTGTTAGGTCTATTTAAGCGCTCAAAAACTGCATAAGCCGCAAACCGTTTCATTGATTTGACACTGTTGATAACTTGTAGACTCATAGCTATGCATTAGAAGGCCCAGACGTTACCATGTATAGCCCACTGGTGTGCAGCTTCCCTTAAGTGGGGGCGGGCAGAGGCACTTACGCGACAAGAGATTTGCAGACTACGTAAATACCCCATAGCAGGGACCTGGGAGGTGCTGCTACTTGACTCACAAACTTATGGAGAGGAGTTGGGTGGATACAATTTGTGCCTATGATTGCAGATAAATGCACTCCTTACAGATTTGAAGTACTGTAACCTCCCTTCTCCTACCCCATGTCCTATATCCTTTACTACCCTCCCCCTCTATTTGCTACCCCTCTCCTCCCCTGGGCGTGCATTCACGCCCCACCACATTTTTGCTCATTCTGGTTCCCCTGTGTGCCTTTATAGCACTTTCTGCTGGTATTCCATATTTGATTATCAGGCCCAAGGAAGACAGCCTGTATCCGAGTTGGATGGGACCTGTACAAACAATCAATAGAGTAATAGATGTGTTGATGCCACTACATGACCTGTTGTTTCTTGTTCTTCTAATTGTTTTTAAGACAGAACTAAGGACTTCTGTTGATAGTTTTTTTGACGAAATGTCTATATAAGTCTCAAAAAGGGCTTGTCGTTAATCTTAATTCTGATGTGATACATAGTATGTGATATTGATAAATGCTAATAAAAATTGGGTTGAAAAAATTGAGTCAAAACCAATTGCATTGTGACAGCATTCCGAGTTACTCAAACGGTGAATACCACTTGGGAAGGGTGCAATGTTGGTGAATTACCAAGACTTTTTAGCTAGGTGTTAGTTTGACTCCTCATTGCCTGCTGACAGTCTGTGCAAGACTTTTTAGCTAGGTGTTAGTTTGACTCCTCGTTGCCAGCTGACAGTCTGTGCAAGACTTTTTAGCTAGGTGTTAGTTTGACTCCTCATTGCCTGCTGACAGTCTGTGCAAGACTTTTTAGCTAGGTGTTAGTTTGACTCCTCGTTGCCAGCTGACAGTCTGTGCAAGACTTTTTAGCTAGGTGTTAGTTTGACTCCTCATTGCCTGCTGACAGTCTGTGCAAGACTTTTTAGCTAGGTGTTAGTTTGACTCCTCATTGCCTGCTGACAGTCTGTGCAAGACTTTTTAGCTAGGTGTTAGTTTGACTCCTCGTTGCCAGCTGACAGTCTGTGCAAGACTTTTTAGCTAGGTGTTAGTTTGACTCCTCATTGCCTGCTGACAGTCTGTGCAAGACATTTTAGCTAGGTGTTAGTTTGACTCCTCATTGCCTGCTGACAGTCTGTGGAAGACTTTTTAGCTAGGTGTTAGTTTGACTCGTCATTGCCAGCTGACAGTCTGTGCAAGACTTTTTAGCTAGGTGTTAGTTTGACTCCTCATTGCCTGCTGACAGTCTGTGCAAGACTTTTTAGCTAGGTGTTAGTTTGACTCCTCGTTGCCAGCTGACAGTCTGTGCAAGACTTTTTAGCTAGGTGTTAGTTTGACTCCTCATTGCCTGCTGACAGTCTGTGCAAGACTTTTTAGCTAGGTGTTAGTTTGACTCCTCATTGCCTGCTGACAGTCTGTGGAAGACTTTTTAGCTAGGTGTTAGTTTGACTCGTCATTGCCAGCTGACAGTCTGTGCAAGACTTTTTAGCTAGGTGTTAGTTTGACTCCTCGTTGCCTGCTGACAGTCTGTGCAAGACTTTTTAGCTAGGTGTTAGTTTGACTCCTCGTTGCCAGCTGACAGTCTGTGCAAGACTTTTTAGCTAGGTGTTAGTTTGACTCCTCATTGCCTGCTGACAGTCTGTGCAAGACTTTTTAGCTAGGTGTTAGTTTGACTCCTCATTGCCTGCTGACAGTCTGTGCAAGACTTTTTAGCTAGGTGTTAGTTTGACTCCTCATTGCCTGCTGACAGTCTGTGGAAGACTTTTTAGCTAGGTGTTAGTTTGACTCCTCATTGCCTGCTGACAGTCTGTGGAAGACTTTTTAGCTAGGTGTTAGTTTGACTCGTCATTGCCAGCTGACAGTCTGTGCAAGACTTTTTAGCTAGGTGTTAGTTTGACTCCTCATTGCCTGCTGACAGTCTGTGCAAGACTTTTTAGCTAGGTGTTAGTTTGACTCCTCGTTGCCAGCTGACAGTCTGTGCAAGACTTTTTAGCTAGGTGTTAGTTTGACTCCTCGTTGCCAGCTGACAGTCTGTGCAAGACTTTTTAGCTAGGTGTTAGTTTGACTCCTCGTTGCCAGCTGACAGTCTGTGCAAGACTTTTTAGCTAGGTGTTAGTTTGACTCCTCATTGCCTGCTGACAGTCTGTGCAAGACTTTTTAGCTAGGCGTTAGTTTGACTCCTCATTGCCTGCTGACAGTCTGTGCAAGACTTTTTAGCTAGGTGTTAGTTTGACTCCTCATTGCCTGCTGACAGTCTGTGCAAGACTTTTTAGCTAGGTGTTAGTTTGACTCCTCATTGCCTGCTGACAGTCTGTGCAAGACTTTTTAGCTAGGCGTTAGTTTGACTCCTCATTGCCTGCTGACAGTCTGTGCAAGACTTTTTAGCTAGGTGTTAGTTTGACTCCTCATTGCCTGCTGACAGTCTGTGCAAGACTTTTTAGCTAGGTGTTAGTTTGACTCCTCATTGCCTGCTGACAGTCTGTGCAAGACTTTTTAGCTAGGTGTTAGTTTGACTCCTCATTGCCTGCTGACATTCTGTGTGATCTTGTGAAAGAGACTCAATGTTCCGTCGCAGGTACAGGTTCTCCTGCTGTGGCTGCAGGAAGACTGACTTCATGGGCCGGAGAACTGGTTCAATACTCAGAACTTCATAATGTGTTCGAAAGAGAGGTATTAAAAAGATATAGCCCCACCCCCTGGAATGCACCAAAAACATGCATTGTTAGAGTCCCAGAATTGCAGCTGCCTGGAGTGAGGTGCAGGCCTGTCGTCAGTGCTCTGAGGTGGTTACAGAGATGGCCTCTGACTTGTCTGAGAGCCCTCCAAGGTACTGCTTGATGTGCTAACACTGTTGAATAATGAAAGCAACGATCAATAAAACAGCAGCACTGTGCAGAGGTGTAATCACAAGGAGAGCTCGATAGCCAATTAGCGCCAGCATTGCTAATCATTTAAACATTAAATAAAATCTAATTGCACAAGTGTTAAGTGCGAGCATCAGGCAGGATGAGTTTGTGCTCTGCTCTACTCACGAGAGGCGCCTGCTACTGTGGAGGTAGCATGGTAAATAAACAGCTTAATGCAGGCAGGCTTGCAAAGGGAACCTCTTTATACACCGATGCATTATTGATAGATTCCGTTTCCAGGATTTTGCACTGGAATGAGTGACTGTGAGATGAAGACGCGGTGTGGGATCCAGTCCGCAGCTTGGAGCTACCATCAATTACCTTTATATATAATGACCAGTCATCTGCCGAGCGCTAATGCGAGCCTGCCATGCTTATGCCCCTGCAGCTGTCAATATATCACCCCAGAAGCGGCATAAATGAACACAGGCAGGGCAGGCAGCGAGCGCGACCTGCCAAACGCAGCACTTTTACATAAACGCGACTCGTCACTCTCGAGATATCACCTCAGCTGCTTTTCACATGTATTCCGCGTAAAGAGGTTGTAACCTCTCTGCACGGCCATGTAGAAATACATGTTGTCTTCATCACTGTCCGCATGATGGTAAACAGGGCACAATACATTTAAACTCAAACATTGCTGAAGTGGAAAAAAAGCACTATGACCCCCGCGCTGGCCGGGAATAGCTTTTATTTTTAGGTCGAGCCTGCGCAGCACATGCGCTGCTCTGTGAAGCATGCTGTATTCAGGTATGGACTTAAAGCTCCGTCCACTCTTTGCCCATATTTTTCATTGGCTTGTGTCATTGTCCTTTGGGAACTGTTTCTTTTCATTGGTCAGGAGTTGTAGTAGTCCCTCCTTAGTACCTCTTTGTCTCATTTTGTAACCTCCCATGTGGACACCCCCTGATACATGTTTTGTTCCCGGTGGGCTTTAATTGCAGCCTCCGAGAACTTTTTACTTAAATAGTTTTCTCCTGCCTGCTGTTACGGGCAGGACCCCCCCCCCCCCCCCCCCATTCCCCCCCCACCAGCCAACCCCTCCCCCCCCCCCCCCACCTTTGGGATGGCAGGGGTGGGAACAAGCACAAGAACAAATAGAGGGTAGGAGGGAGGGCCTGAGGCAGCAACAACACAGACATTAATGGAGTGGGGGTGTTCTCGCAGCACTGGGGAAGAGGAGCAAGTGGGGGGTAGAAGTTCGGGAGGGAGCCTGCTCAGAAAGCTGCACTCTTGCAGAGTGCTTAAGCCAAAGAAAAAAGTAGCGTCTTTAACTTGGGCCTTGGAAGGACACAAGTAATGCAGCCATGCTCCAGCTGTAGACAAACACACAAAGAGAAAGGTTGCCTACGGCAGGCGATCTATATGAAGCAAGTAAATGATTGACAATGGAGCCAACCAGTGGTAAGCAATGGGTGGCCTCCATGCCCACTAACAAAAAACAAAATGTCTCGAAGAGAGTGCACAAGCGCTGCCTATGTGAGATCTAAAAATAAAAACTATATTGTCTACAGAGGTAAATGTCTAAATAATTTGATATACATTAAAATGCAGATGTTTCTATATTGTGTATAAAATTAATTATATGTATAAGTTTGAGCGTGTGTGTATATCTATATATTTTTTTTCTTTCCTTTTTTCACAAACTTCTTTATTATAATAAGGATGGTGGAAACCGAGAAAAAACTGTATTTCTTTTGTGGCTGGCGCCAATGCGTTGCAGCTCTGATTTGAACCCAGTCAATATTCACTTTGCGCCAGAGTTCCTGTGTCCACTGTCTTTGTTGCAAAAGAATGGTTTTATATTTTATATAATATATGCGTGTGTGTGTGTGTATATATACATATATATATGTGGATATACATACACACACAATACTAAATTTGCCACTGTAAAATGTCTCCTGGAAAGTAATAAATTAAAAAGAACAAAAAATGTTAAATGTCACTTACTTGATGGCTTCCCCACCTCAATCCCGAGCAGGAACAGCAGGTCATGCTTGGTGTCGATGAAATCGGTCCAGAGCGGTGCACGACATGCCACCGGGTCCTTACCATGATAGTTGGGGTGGTGCATTCTTGGCCACACTTCCCCCAGTTCTTCCTCTCTGCAAATGAGTAACTTTTACTGGACCTGGTGCCTGCCCCAAAATGAGGGGGCGGTGGCACTGCTCTACAAATCACAGGTGCTGACACCTCCTCCTCTGAAAAATGTAGCCCAGGGTATCCCCCTCGCGCCAAGCTGTTTGGAGCTAAAAAAATGAAAAACAAAAGCACGAGGTGGGGAAAAGAGATAAAAGTAAAAAAATAAATGGGAAACATGGGCAAAATTGGGATATGGGGGGTTGGATAAGGGAACGCAGCTATTGAACAACCAGGAGCAAGATACAGACAGTGAAACTTACTATTTAAAATTGCAATAGGTGTGTATCGCACGTAATGGCATTCTGCGCTATCTTTTAACTTGAAATGCATCTTCATGCATCCTTTTTTCACGAGATGCATGTTGTGGAATTACATGCAATCTTGTGTAATTATTTTACGAATGTATTGTAATTGCGCTAATGATAATCACATGAATTTCCCACACTACACTGTTTGATATAGTAAACGGTAGTGGTTTTGTCCAACAGAATCTTGGTATTGCTCCATGAGATGGAAGGGGTAATGCCTGCAGTGCAAGACAGGCCTTCTACCACTCCAGCACATTTACATGCCAGTGCTGCTCCGACATGGACCAAGGGCCTTGCCCCATCATATCACCCAGATGGGCACCCTTGCCCGGCGATGATGCATCTTTGACTACGGTAGCCTGTGACTGCAGGAGGACTGACTGGGTGTCCCATCAAAAGGTTGGCGAGAGGGACATCCACTTGTGGAGATCTGGATGCACTGAGTAGAAAATCTGTACCTCAGATGAGAGCTTCCCTGATGTTGAAGCCACTGCCTCCTCATAAGGCTCACATCTGGCGTGAGGCACTACAAGGAAACATAAGGCCATGATGCCTAGCAGACCTAAGACATGCAGGACCAGGATTCCAGCTTGAGTCAGACACATCAGAGTCATCGACAGAACAACTAATGTCCTCTGAATAGGGTGGAAGGCTTCAGCCAGTCATCGAAGTGCGGAAATACAGAGACTCCCCACCATCAGAATGCAACTGCCTGCACTTTTTTAAAAACACATAGAGCTGTTGTCAGTCCAACTCTTAGGACTGTACATTGATAGTGCTGGGATTCCACTGTGAACCTCAAATATCTTATGTGGGTGAGAAGGATGGAGGATGAAAGTAGGTGTCCTGAAGGCCCAGGCACACCAGTTAATCTCCCAAGTTCAAGGCCAACTAAAACTTGCTCAGGCACAGTTTCTTGATTTTGCCCTATTGGGTAAACAGACTCAAAAGTTCTTATATCCCTGTCCTTCTTCAGATTATTCATCAAAGGGAGTAAATCCTGTGCTCCTTTCTTTTTAGTTGGGCGAAGGTGTGGCCTAATGGTTAGAGCTGCAAGTGTTGGAGCTGGGGACCCAGGTTCGAGTCTTAGTGTCGGCTCAACATTCTGTGATTCTGGGCAATTCCCTTAACCCGTTCGACGCTCATGACGAGCTGAGCTCATCATGAGGCACAGTGGAGCAGTGCTCATTACGAGCTGAGCTCGTCATAAACGCCGCGGAACGCCCACGCAGGGCTAATTCCCCTTCTGTGCGGGGTGTTCAATTGAGTGGGAAGAGTCACGACGAGCTCAGCTCGTCATGAGCACAGCTCCGCTGTGCAGCATGACGAACTGAGCTAGTCACGAGCACCGCCCCGCTGCCCCCCGCGTGAAAGGGGTTCATGTCCACGTGTGGTACAGCGCCTAAAGACCCTCACAGTGATTACCTGTGCTATACAGATCAGAGTGTTATTATTATTTACCACCTCTATGTCTCCTTGCCTAGCAAGACAAGGGCTCCGCATTTAGGATCGAGGTGTGAGCCTGAGAGCGCCCTCTGAAATGAGGAGGTGGTGATAGCCTCACAATAAGTGACAGAATGGGTGGCCCTCCCTTCCACTGGATGATGATGTAGTGAGGAAAATGAGACAAGGGAGGATTAAAGAGCTGTGGGGACAGGCCAGCCTAGATCTGTTGCTGCTGGTAATGGTGTCCCTTAGAGCCTCGAGTAAAGTAGAGCTGTTTTTGAGACATTCTAAGGCAGTATTGGTCTTCTGTCTAAATAGCAATTCACTGTCAAAGGGCATGTCCATGAGCGTAGCATGGCCAGCGCCCCAAAATCCAGTGGAATGCATCCAAAGATGCTGTCACAGCATGACAGTCGTACCCAGAGACCAAGCAATGGTGCATCCTTTCCACAACTTACCAGGCCAGAATTTTTTTAATCGGTCTGAAACCTATAACTTTGCAAGATCTCCGTAAGAATGTTCGTTTTAACTTCTGCAGTGGGCCGACTCAGATCCAAGACTTCTACAGCCTTCCAAACAACCTTTGTAAAGAAAAGTGGCCAGAGAGATAAGGGATGTCCCCTTTGGGAAACGTATTCAAGTAACTGGCATTTCGTAAGTCAAGATAAAGCCCTCCATCACTATTGAGAGGAGGTAGGAGGCGACCACCTTCCGAATCGTCATTTTCTATAAGGTCATAGTCCTTGTTACAGTAGCCATGGCTTCTGAATGTTAGCCAAAAGTTCCTCCAAATGGGCGAGACTCTGAACCCTGGAGAGGTGTTCTCAATAGGAGAATGTGATTGTGGCTTTAACCCTATGTCAGCTTCTGTTCAGGGGGTTACAGGGCAGACAGGGACTACCAGGTTGAAGAAGTCATTTGCCACTGGCATTCTGGGGTCAATCTACTATGGTGCTGCAAACTGGGCCGCTTTCGGCACTTGACCCTCGGGGTAGCAAGGGCGAGCTGTCAGAGTGATACTGTGTGGGGGAAGAGCTCAGCAGTCAACACTCAAACAGCAGACAAAGTAAGTGCGTTGTCCAACCCAGTTCTTATTTTATTACAAAGATCACAGAGAAAATTGAAACACAATTCATGGGTTTGAGTTTCAAGGTAAAAAATGTAACTACCAGGGGTTGTTAACCAGCCAGCTATAGTGCCCCCTTCACGTTCTGGGAGTGGTTCTTGTGTCTGTAGATCTTCTTCTCTTGTGAAATTATAGGTGCAGATTAGGCAAGAGTGCAATTCACTATGGGCCAGATGTAGGTGGCCAAATACTGAGTGGTAACGCAGAAATTCGCAGAATTTCTGCATCTCCAACCAGTATTTGGCTGAGTGCAATGTAGGGGACTTTAAACCTACATGCAAAATAAGGAATCGCAAAATAGCGATTCCTTATTTTGCTCTTGCATTGAAGGAATCTGAAATACCGATTCCTTAAATGCAATTTATGTAGCACTAAAAACAGTGCACTTCTGCCTTAAGGAATCTCTATTTACCACCAAATTCAAGTTGATGGTAACGATTTCCTTTCTAAAAGCACTTTTTTTGCTTTTTGAAATGTGCCATGTGGCAAACATCCATGCCCTAAGGGCATGTATGTGCGCCACATGTGCACACATGCACATTTCAGGGGTGCAACAGGGTGTCCTTTGGACACCCTGGCACCCTTGAAATAGCTCCCGCTATTAGCGATTCGGTAATACCGAATCGCTAATAGTGAATTTCTTCCCATTCATTCCTATGGGCCTCCTACCTTAATAACGAATCTCAATTACTGATTTGTTATTAAGGAATGTTAAGGAATCGCTAATATTTTAGCGATTCCCACCTACATTCCATTTAGCGAGTCCTTAATAGCGATTCAGTAAAAATCGCTATTAAGGACTCGCTAAATGGAAGTTACCTACATCTGGCCCTATGTTTCTACTCTCAGAGCTGCTCGCAGTTCAGTTCAATAGCTCCAACAGAAATTAAAGGGATCAATTAGACTAGAATCGCTGTTACTGCTGTAGAACTAGTTCTGTGCCTCTAGCTCAGTCTTTTGAGCAAGGCCCAGTTACCTGCTCACACTGTTGCAGTCAGCAAACTCTGGTGGGTGCTCCTCTGGCTAATGCTCTCAGTAACATCTCGCTAACACGGAACAGCAGTGAGGTTACCCCCGGGACTGGAGTTGTGGAGGAGAAACAGCTTGGTCATGTGCTGGCAGATGCTGCCTCCAGTTCGAGGTCCATCAGGTGTTTCAGTTGTCAATTGTGGCCACTGGGCTAAGATTATATTTTGATTTGGTGGGGACGGCAGCATCTTCTCTGGATTTGCAAGAGGCAGCAACAGGAAAACCAAGCTTTCCGGCATTGCAAGGGTGCCAGACAGTATGGGATGACTTCTGGGGTTGATTTCAATAAGTGACCCACTACGAGAACTGCAATGGAAGACAGTCAGAGTACTCACAATACTGGTGGATCCAGCTTCATTCCAGAGGGCAGACTCCTCACACCAAAGACACAGCCGGCTTCTTCTCCTGGACAGTCTATCCTCCTGCAGGTCCAAGCACTGTCCTTCCCTCTGTGATCAAGCAGGCATGTTACTAGGTGCTAGGCAGACTATACAGCATGTTGTGCAGATATCGGATTGGTGTCAGTACAACGCAGATTTTTACGTCGCATTCCGTTACAACGGAATTTTTACAACGCAGGATCCATTACAACGGATGCCATTACAACGCAAGGCATTACATAGCAGATGGTATTACAACGCATGGCATTACATCGTAAGTATAGGTAAGTATACCTTTTTTTAAAAATGTTATTAAGTTAATTTAATTAATTTAATTTAATTAATGTAAATAAAATACATTTTAAAATAGCCATTAATTTAATTTAATAAAATAATATCTATTTAATAAATGTAATTTCAATAAAAAAATGGGAATTTAATTTAATTAAAATAATAAAATTAACTTAATGTACATATTTTTATAATTGGTATTAAATTAAATTAATTGAAATAATTTATTTAATTTAATTAATTTAATTTAAAAATGTAATTAATGAAATAAAATTTATTTAATTTATTAAATATATTTTAATTAATTTAAAAATGGTAAATACAATTTAATTAACCCAAAACACAAACCCCTGTACCCCAAAACCCAAACCCTGCCCTAAAACCTAAAAACACCCCTGTACCCCAAAACCCAAACCCTGCCCTAAAACCTAAAAACACCCCTGTACCCCAAAACCCAAACCTTGCCCTAAAACCTAAAAACACCCCTGTACCCCAAAACCCAAAACCCTGCCCTAAAACCTAAAAACACCCCTGTACCCCAAAACCCAAAACCCTGCCCAAAAACCTAAAAACACCCCTGTACCCCAAAACCCAAAACCCTGCCCTAAAACCTAAAAACACCCCTGTACCCCAAAACCCAAAACCCTGCCCTAAAACCTAAAAACACCCCTGTACCCCAAAACCCAAAACCCTGCCCTAAAACCTAAAAACACCCCTGTACCCCAAAACCCAAAACCCTGCCCTAAAACCTAAAAACACCCCTGTACCCCAAAACCCAAACCCTGCCCTAAAACCTAAAAACACCCCTGTACCCCAAAACCCAAAACCCTGCCCTAAAACCTAAAAACACCCCTGTACCCCAAAACCCAAAACCCTGCCCTAAAACCTAAAAACACACCTGTACCCCAAAACCCAAAACCCTGCCCTAAAACCTAAAAACACCCCTGTACCCCAAAACCCAAACCCTGCCCTAAAACCTAAAAACACCCCTGTACCCCAAAACCCTGCCCTAAAACCTAAAAACACCCCTGTACCCCAAAACGCAAACCCTGCACTAAAACCTAAAAATACCCAAACACCCCAAAACATATACCTCAGTACCCAAAAACATATACTCCTATACTCATACTTATTAAAAAAATTACTTAAATTAATATATTTAATTTATAATCTTTAAAAACATAAATAAATATTTTTATGTATTTTTATTTATAATTAATATTAATTAAATCAATTAAATAATATTAAATAAAATAAAAAAAAATTATATACTTACCAATACTTACGATGTAATGGTATGCATTGTAATACCATCTGCTATGTAATGCCATGCGTTGTAATGGCATCCGTTGTAATGGATCCTGCGTTGTAAAAATTCCGTTGTAACGGAATACGACGTAAAAGTTGCGTTGTAAGTGATACACACCGCAGATATCAGGTGTTGTCCTGTCATATTGGAGACTGGCTGTCATGCTTGACACCTGTCCTGGCCGCACGGCAGCCTGCGTAATCTGTGGAGCAATTCCTTCCTTGATAATGAAGAAGTTGAATTTGGAACACAATGGGTGGGTTGGGTCCCATTTTATGCACATTTTCAAGACAGGGATCTAGACCCACTGTCTAGGGTTCTATGACTCGGTTGTGGTTGGTTCACTTTCAAACGTTGTTTTCTGGCTGCTCCTCACACACAGCCGTTGTGCAAGATGTTGGCTTTCCCAGCAGGGCGCAATGGTTCTTGCTACAGCAGAGGTATCCTAAACAAAGGCACAATGAAGTGTGATATCACTGCACCTGGCTGTCATTTGCCCATCGTGGAGAAGTGTGGCTCAATGGTTAGAGCGGCAGACCCTGATGCAGAGGTCTAGCCCGGGACCAGGGTTCAATTCCCCGCCTCGGCGGGTCTTGGGCTCAAAAAATTCCACGGTGCCTATTCCAATCATGGAGTCCCACTCTGCAACTCTGGGCAATAGCTTGCTTAATCTCCACAACGGCCCCCACAATGCTAAGGATGCCTGACCTCCACCTTGGGGGTGCCCAGGAGTGGACGCCTTACAGGGAAAGCCAGGATGGGTTCCACAGTGGTATTCGTACAAGCGCCTTGAGACCCTTGCGGGTGAGTAGTGCGCGATACAAGTATCAATTTACAATTTTACATTAGCTGTAATCAGGGACAGATATAAGGGCAGCCCTGCCTGAAATCTTCCTCACTTTAAATAACAGAAACTGCAGTCCCACCCATCACCCCCTACCAGGTTTCAAATGATAGTGCTCAGGAAAAATCTAACAGTGCTGTCTCCATCCTTCCTTACAAAAGTGCCTGGGTCTTTTTACTCCAGCCACAGGAATGCAGACACTATTCCACCACTGTCTGGGAAGGCTGTCCTTATCCTACATTTTGTGACATGATAACCCAGGGGCATCCAAATTGTATCCTACTAGTCCCTGTACTTATACTCATACCCCATACCTCTGTGTAACCTACTCACATACATGTGCTACATTTGTACTGCACATACTCACTGAATATCAACATAAGGCTCTGAGGTTTACCTATAGTGGAACTTTAAATAGGAGGATTAAGTAGATTGCACTCTTTCTGACACTGAGAAAAATGTCTGGTCGCACTATAGATTCTTAAAACTCACTATGCTGCTTCCGCCGTTTTATGTGTTGCATCCAGACTAGGAACAGTAGTCCAATGTCAACTATGAGGGCATGCATGGTATGCTCTACCTGATCACAGAACAGGTTCTGGACCTCACATTAGCAGGGGACAGTCTTAGGCCTCTGCACACATGATAGATCCGTGTGACGCCAGGCCTAAAATAAGTCAAGATGCCAGTTTCACAAGCAGTTGGGCCCACGAAGGAGGGGTACATGTCCATTTACCATGCAGGGGACATTCATATCCAAACACCTTCCCTTTCACCACTTTGATAATTTCTTCATCTTTCGAATCCTTGTTCAGCATCGAGGTCAGCTTCATGGATGGCATTGGCGTCAAAGAAGTGCTGGACGGAATGGACAGTGGCTCTATAGCTGGATTCAGCTTCATTTTAGGGACTGGGGCAGGAGCCTGTAGAGAGCTACTCGAGTTTCCAAGCCTGTAGGTATGATCCCCCCTTGGGCCTAAGTGTGGCAGAGCCATCATGAAGAGACCCAGTATCGTTCGCCACACAACCTTGACTTGCTTGGGATTGGCCAATGGATGCAGATTATTGATGGTTTTTTTTTATGACCAGTGTCTGGCCCAGTGACGAGGAAGAGTTAATTTCCTCAAGGAAGGAGAAGCATTCTCCCTCTTATGGGACTTTTTATGTTTTTTGTGAGAAGATTTCTTGGGGAATGTTCATCGAATGGTAACTTACCTCCGAAAGCAAGAGGGCCAAAAATATTGTTGTCTCCCGCTCCCAAATGACCTTCAGATGCATAAAGGTACAGGACACAGGAGTCACAGGCTGCTGTTCCATGAACTGACTCCAAACACCATGTCATGGGAATCTGAAAGCGAAATCTTCTTGCAGCACATTCTACAAGATTTGAAGCCTGAGGCCTTTTGCGGAGATATTTGACATAGGTGCCATCAAAAGCAACCATCACCTCATGTTGGATTGTCCTCTTTGGCTGATGGCCACCTGAGACTGCCAAAGGAAGCCGTCAACAAGAGTTGGATTGTCATGGGTGGAAACTACAATCAAAGACAGAAGAGTTGCCATTGCGCTGCATTGTCAGTCTGCTGCAGCTCCATGTCACAGGATTCACAACTATTCTGAGTGTTCTGTAGAAATGGGACCTCTTGGAAATATGGGGTACGCCAGGTTTATGCTCTCTCAGTGACTGCAGTTCGAAGCCCCTTGGGTCTTTCCCTTTTTGCTGGGCTCCCTACATCTATTCCATGCATTGGTGGCCTGAGAAGGTACAACTGCATCTTTTTAGACTAATTCTTCCCCTCTGATTCCAGTGAGGGCTCCTGGGAGCAGTTCGGACTTTGCCTTGCTCTAGCAGAATAACTAACAGGTACCACCCTCAGGGTCACTGGACGTAACTATCAGTTCTAGACAACAGCTTAGTGCTTTGTATCTTCAGGAAGTGATCCCTGAAGCTGTTGAAACACTACTGGTTCCCTGTTCCTACAAATACTTTCCGATCCCCAACCCCTACCATACTATTTGGCTTTCTTCCCTAATCACAAGGAGTCCTGTATTTAGATGGCTATTTATTGCTGTATGGCTGGTTCTGTTGTTCACTCCTTTTCATATTTTTAACCAGCCATGATAATCAAGTTTGATTTAAGTTGTATATTCTGAGGTTGTCTACCTGTACAGAGTATCTCACAAATGGAGAAAAAAAATCAATGTTCCTAACTTTTGTAACTAATCTACAGCATAGGTACATCCCGGTGAGATTCCCTCTAAAATATATTCCTGTAATGTTGGGTATCCCTGGTAATGTTTATGTTGCTACCGATCTCCCACTCTGTACTTGTGATAATAAGTCAATACAGAATGATATGCATTTTTTGCTTTTTGGCAAACATTACCATAATGAGAGGAAAAGGTTTATCATTCCCATTTTGCAAAAAATTAACTTTAGACAATGTTGTGTGGCCTTTTACTATTTACAGCTATTGTCTGACCCCTTTATTTGTTTCTCTGTGGCATCCTTTCTGTTTAACTGCTCTAAAAAAGAGACATTCAATCTGCGGATCCAATTAATTGTAATATGAACTTAATCAAGTATGAATTTTTATCATAAATTATGAAATTGTATAGCTATTGTATCTTAAAAATTATCGTACTGTAATGATGTGGAATGTTTTTTATATTTTATCCTTTTATATATGTAGTATACTTTTATGCCTTCATCATGTCGGCGAAATAAAGTTATTCTGACTGACTGAGGTTGTCATTGTCAAGTGTCAGCTGAGCTGCTAGTGCTGATAGAGTGTAATCTTGTCTTTTCTTTTTCACAGAACTACTGATCTGAAGAGCTGTAGACAGTCAGTATTTCTTCCCAAATATTCCCTCTTATTTGACGAGCCCCTGACATCATCCTCAGTTAATATCTCCTGCTGCCTGCCCCTAACTGGACTAGTGTTTAACAAAGGGGATAGGAGGGCAGTTAGTCATGTTTACCTCGAGCGCTAGAACACCGCCAACACCTTTTGCACAAACATTTCAGGAACTTCTAAAAAGCTACAGCAGTTGTAAATTTCCAAGTTTGTTCTTCATCCGATATACGTTTCTTCTTCCTTTCTCAGTACCCTAGATAAAATAAGGTTGCTCGGGTAACTTTTCCATCACTTTAACACTTATTCCAACCTATATTGGGGTGCTTTGGTGTGTTAAACTCCCTTGAAAATGTGCACGAATAGCCACGAAGTTATAACTTTGTGTGTGTTCACTATATTTCTAATGGTTACTCCTTCCACTTCCCTCAGAGGCACAATGTTTGCACCCCTGACTTTAAACTTGCACTTGTTGAAAATTCAGATTGGTGCTCCAATATATTTCATACCTCCACAAGCCCTCTAAATATATATTATTGCATATTTACCTTGCATCTTTGTAAACACATGAGGGGGGGTTGCAGCTATAAAACACGCACATGAATTAATGACAGTTTTTGAGGTGAAGCCCTTCTTGGGCACTGAAATGCCAAACTTCACTTAGTGTGTCAGTGATGGTACAGCTATGCCATGTTGGTATTACCACACTGCTGATTTAGAGCGATGCAGTGATATTACATCACAGCATCGAAAATCTGATAGGTTGCCATCAGCACAAAGTAGGGGCACTAATGAATGCCCCATTTATTATCTAGTAATCTAACTCATACGTCTGACTGTGGTAACATAATGGGAAAAAAATTGAAAATAAAAAACAAACGTATCTGCTCGTCTCACCGGTTGCCAGCCGCCGCCTTTCCTCCACTCAGGAACCAGGAAGCAAGCACCCAGCGTGTGATTAGTCTGAGCGCTATGGTTCTGCGTTCAGAAGGGGAATGGGAGCCTGGGCATGTTCTCCACACAGGCTGTAATGCAGTGTGGTTGGAAAACATGCAAAGTGCGCATGTAGATTTGGCCGTCCCAAAAGGGACGGCCAAACCTACATGCGCACTTAAGGTGCAGTCACCATTCCTCCCTGTGACACGGGGAGCACAGCCCAGGCCCACCCCGCCCCATACACTGCAAGCTCAATACAAAAAATAAAATAACGGAGCGTTATTATCATTTTATTTTTTGTATTGAGCTTGCAGTTGAAGCAGTGGGGTGACACTCCTCCGCCTTAGCGGAGGAGCCGCCGCTGATTAAAAGTGGCGAGCCGGCAATGCAAGGGGCTTGTAAATAAGCCCCCGAAGGTCCTGTGATCAGCAACGGGACAGAGTCAGATAGAGATGATACGGGGATTGTTAAGTGTTTGGAAAGTTGTACAACATTGGGGGAAAGGGGAAGTTTAAGGGTGGGGTAGTTAGTGATAGTGATTGCATTACTGAGGCGGGCTGCATTCAGTCACGAGACATTATGCACCAGGTTAAAGTATTATGCATATGGCCTGTTGTCATTGAAATAGTCTTTTGCACATTGTAAGAGAGTCCGCCGTGCCTGCGCTCTGTCGTCAGATAACTGCGTCACAATATTACACCCAGATTTACCACAGCACTGTAAATGACAGTGTGATTTGGAGTGGATAAACCGTGGCCTCTGGCACAGTTACTTACATGTAGATGAGGTCCCAGGGGGCTTGTTAGGTTCTGTTGTAAACGTAGCTCATCCAGCCTTGCCAAGTGTCACTCTTCGAGAGTCAAACTAACGCAAATTAGGACTTTTCTCTGCATCACCACACATGTTGTAATTGTCACGCAAAGTAAAAAAATAAGTTGGTTCAGAAATAAGTCTGGTAAACATTATTCATACTAGAGGCCAGCCAAAGCTACATGAGGAAACATTTTTTTGCTAACATTTAGCTGCTGCCTAGTGGTCAAGGAGGTCGTCGTGGTTAAGGGACGCCCTCCATTATGCCCATAGCAAACAGCAACATGAATCTGTAAGGAGTGTGCCACTAAAGGTATCCGGGACACAATCTTTAGTGTGTGCTCTGCTAATGCTGACATGGTGTTGTGCCTTTCTGCTTTCAGGCACAGTAAGCTTGTTTCATGGCTTGTTGCTTTCAGGCAGGGTGAACGTGTTTTGTGGCTTGGTGCTGTCATGCACAGTAAGCATGTTTTGGGCTTGCTAGTTTCAGGCACGATGAGCGTGCTTTGTGGCTTGGTGCTTTCAGGCACGGTAAGCGTATTTTGTGGCTGGTTGCTTTCAGGTACGGTGAGCGCGTTTTGTGGCTTGTTGCTTGCAGGCACGGTAAGCGTGTATTGTGGCTTGTTGCTTTTAGGCAGGGGGGGCGTGTTATTAGCCTTGAATAGGTGTGAACTGTCTCCCAGGAGCAAAAAATAGGCTGATCTGAATGGTCGGAGGTTACTCCTCTGAACTCCACAAAATATGCAGTGTGGAGACTGCAACACTTCCTCTTGACACTACAGTGTCATACCCAGCTTGAGTATCAAATCCTGCTTGACAGATCTGCCGAGTTCACATATAACACTAGGTGCAAACTTGAGAAGAAGAGAGCAGGATGCAAAGACAACTTTTGTGTATCTACTGTCTGGTTGCTAGAGGACCCTGCTTTTGTCCTACCATACCGCTGTCTCTGGATTTGTTGTGGGTATAGTACTTGCTCCAAGCTGGATTTTAGTGTTAGTTGTGGGAGGGCACTGTAGTTCCGTAGTTTGAGGGTCTGAGTTTCGGTGGTTCCGAACCCGTTCAATAAAGGTCGTCGGAAATAGACGATTTTGGTGTCAGCGGACCGCAAATCACGAGTGCGGTGTGTATGAGTGTTTTCGCATGAATCGATCAATGAGAACACTACGTACTCGGGGATTTCGCCTGAATCCTCGGGTTTCATTTTGTGGACGGCAGCCATTTTATGTGGTTGCCCTCACATAGGCCGATGACTGTGGCCGAACGATTCCTTGGGACACGTACACCTTAGCTGACTTCTGAATGACCTGGCCGAACTGACTCCCTTGCCCGAGGCTGACCTCGCTGAGCCAGTTCCTTGTTAAGCAGCTGGTCAGATAAAGATCAAAGAGCAGGACATGCCGAATTTACAGTACACTGCACCCACCTTTCTATCTTGCTTCCAATCTGTTTCTGCTCCTTCCTTTACGACATAATCACTGATTTGGGTTAAGGTTTTATGATGGGTTTGTCCGGCCTGATTGAACAGGAAAGTTGGAATTTGCTTGGTCATTTCTGGTGGGCTGAACAACGGAAAATGGGATTGTCGTCATGTGCTACATTTAAAATGTCACATTGTGATTGGTTAGTTTGTGTGTAACAGATGCTACTTTGGAATGTGATTTTTGGCATAAAAGACCATGCTCCGCTCATTGAAATTGTGCAGTCTCTAGCGAACCACCCGTGTTGTGCTTCGTAGATCTCTATTCCTGGTTGCAGCCAATAAACTTTGGTCTTTGACGTCATCAAGAAGTGTCCTGTGTCTCTGTTTGCCGAGGCAGGGGAATCCGAAGACATCAGGCGTTTTCCCTGGCGCCGCTGGGTTCTAAAACCCGGTTCTTCAGCACCCGGATTACTATAGTATACCTCCCCCACACACACAGCCCTCAGAGCCCAAGTGCAGCTGGAGGTCTTCACCATCTTGACACTGCCTAAAGTGGGTATGGCTGTCCCCTGAAGCTTTTAACCCATTGGTCAGGGTATGTCCAGATGTCACCCTGCCCGGCTAGTTCCAGCAAATATGTGGCTCCCTCAGACACCCACTCCAGAACACTTTCTTCACCTACAAAAGATCAGAAGGCTGGTCCTGCTGCCTGTGCCCTGAGAGGAACTCTGAAGGACTTTACCGGCTCTCTCTTTTACTCTGGATAAAAGTAGTAGACTTTAAGGAAAAGTTGGCTGACCTTCTGTGTGCCTACGGGAGATAACAACCAACTGAGCAGTGGCAAGTGGACTTGGACTGGACCATGCTGTTGGCTTCTGCTTGACATTTTGTAAATCTCTCAGTGCCTCTCCTGAGTTCCTTGGGGTTTTAGAAGTGTACTCTTGTGATGGATTGTGACTCAAAGGACAACATCAGAAGGTAAAATATTTGACCACGATGTACCTGGTTGATGTGTCCAACCCACGCCCCATTGCGTCAGTCCCAAAGTGCGCTATTACCCCATCCACTTTGACCCTTGATTATGGTGATGCTTTGTGCTTTATGGTGCTATTTCTACTTTAAAATCTTTTTTAATCATGTCTCCAGTTCCCCTTACTGGTTTTTTGTCATTTTGGTGTCATTTGTATGTCATTATGTTGATTACATTTTAGTCTAATTTTCTAATTTGGTATGTATGGTATTTTCATTGTTTTACATTTTGACTTTATTACTGCTTTGGTACTGACTAATACTTTACGGATTGCCCTGGGTTAAGCCTATCTGCTCTGTGTCATGGCTACCACGGGACTGAGCACAGATTATTTGTTGAGCTAGGCAGTCACCCACCCCAAATAATCCAGTTTCTCACATGATGGAATTCCATTGGTTCCTTTTGCTGGCCGACACCATCTTCAAAACCAGCTGCATCATTTCCAAAACCATCACAACCAGCAGCCCCCTTATCTTGCAATCTCACCATCTCTGTTGGTTCTTGGCACACCTGCAGCCAATATACCATCAGAATGCAGACTAAGAAGTACAAAAAAAAGGGGGGCATGCCTCTTCCATCTATGCAACCAGGAAGTGGAAAAACATCACTGTATCCATAACGACTGTCCCAGTGTTGCTCGAATGTAGGAAAGACTGGAAGACTCACCTCTTTAAAGAACACTACATCACAATGCATTAACTGTCCAAAACTCAACCACCTCTCCTATCACCTATCGACTTTATGCTTGTCTTTGTCCGTGTATAGTGCTGACTTTTGGCTACGTTCGCATTATAGAAAAATACCATCTACAATCATGCATTCAAATATCGAAATTCATGCATGTCATGCAGGAAATGAAACACCCGGATGAGGAGATGGTGCTCGTGCCGATAGACCTAGCTAAGGCGTTCGATACCATCGACTGGGGATACCTTCTACAGGTTCTCCAGGCCTTAGGGTTTGGGCCCCGGTTTTGCCGCTGGGTCAAAATACTGTAAACAGAGCCTAGGACACGGGTAAGACTAGGAGGGGCTCACTCTGTGGAATGGACACTGGGAGGAGGAACCCGTCAGGGGTGCCCGCTCTTGCCCCTCCTGTTTGACCTGGCTATTGAGCCACTGGTGGTCCAGGTTAGGGCATAGATGGAGCAGTGGGGTATCCGAGTGGGGAATACGACTCATGTTGTCTCCCTGTATGCGGATGACCCTCTTTTTTACTTGATACACCCCCGAGTGGCTGTCCCCAAACTCCTCCGTCACCTCGAGCGCTTTGGGAAGGTGTCTGGCCTCTGCCTCAACCGAGACAAATCCCTGATCTTCCCCTTAGCGGCTATGGCTGCTAGTCCGTTTGAGGCCCTTCCAGACTTAGAACTTAGATGGAAGAGAGCTCACTTTCGGTACTTAGGGGTCCAGATTGCTCTAGATGATGCCCAGTTGATAGCTCTAAACATTGATATGGTCCTGACGGCCCTTAGACACTCCGACACTCAGTGGCATTCTGGAACACCTTACTATTGTCCCTGATGGGTCGACTCGCAGTGTCAAAAATGGTGATGTTACCCAGGTGCCTATACGCACTGCAAAATGCAGCATGTCTGGTTCCAGCACAGATTTTTAAGCAATTGAACACAATTCTTATTTCACTTATGTGGGCTGGACGACGTAGCAGATTGGCACTCACTACTCTGACGCGTAGATATGAAGAGGGCGGACTAGAAGTCCCTAGCTTTGATTTATATTAATTTGCAGCCCAGCTCCAGCGTGCGGCCCTGTGGATGGAAGAAGTGGACAACTGGGAAAAGTGGCTACTAGTAGGACGTGTGGACCCAGAAGACCTCCCTGGGGCATTGATGAAGAGAAGGGTAGACAATGGGGATTTGCCATACCTGGTGATTCACACTGCAACTATTTGGCAGCAATTTGTGGAAAAGAAGCTGAGATGTGCGCCTTTTCACAGAAAGCTACCCATCTAAATATTGGCCCCTCTTAGGGACATGAGTACTCATTTGTCTTTTCAGGCCTGGCGGGAAGGTGGTTGTGACGTTCTCGTGGACCTCTATACCAATGAGACGTTTTTAACATTTGAGCAAGCTTGTGATAATTTTCCACTTGGGCAGAGTCACTTCCTTCAATACAGAGGGATACAGGAAGTAGTGAAAAACACCTGGCCCCAATACCCAGATATCCCCCAGCCGACAAATACTCTGGATTTGCTCCTCACCTGTGGCTCTGGGGGCAGACTGATATCGCTTTTATATAAGGCCATGAAACAAGACTCTGCCACTTGGCCCACCTTGTCACGGGTTGCTTGGGAGAGGGACCTCAATATCCAAATAGAGGATGGTACCTGGAAGTCTATTTGTGAACTCACATATACAGTCTACTGCAACCCCAGGTTTAAATTGAACCATTATAATTTCTTACACCGCATCTATCTCCCCTCTGCGAAGCTGCAACATATCTCACAAAATAATGATGGCAAGTGCCCTAGCTGTGGAGACGATACAGACTTTCTGCATTTGGCGTTGGCGTGCCCTGGGAGCTACAGTTCTGGGCACAGGTTGTGGAAAGGGTATGAACGAGCACCGGTCTCCCCATCTGAGAAGACCCAATCCAATGTTTGTTAGCCCATGTACGCAAACCTAAAAAACGAAAAATAGCATACAATCTGCTACAGCTCATGATGGTTCTGGCCAGACATAGAATAGCGATACATTGGATGGGACAAAGATTCCTGGATGTTCACACATGGATACAAGATGTTAGGGAATGGGCCCTAGCCGAAGAAACACACATGAAGTTAACTTGCAAAGATGATAACTTACAGGCAGATCTCATGGAGTGGTGCCAATTGTTAAGTGTGGCCCTCAACCCGGGAGGGGAAGAGAGTGACCAGAGTGATTCAATGTCTAGTGGGACTGCCTCGGAAGGAAGGGAGGACCGAGATGGGGTGCACTCGGAGGATTAAGTGTAATGAGTGCCCCCTGTTGCTTATAGTGAACTAAAGCGATATACATAATGTATTTCTCGTTGTCAATTATAACATAGCTCAATCTGAAACGTTCCCCAGTTTGCCTCTTGGGTCATGCACAAGATACCAATGTACTAGTGTAAGCTGTAAGGTTGGTTGTTTAAATAATCAAAAATCAAAAATAAAGTAAAAAAATAAATATCGAAATTCATTGCTGAAATCATAGCTTTGTTAAGAATCTTGTTGTTCCTCTCTTTATTTGCAGCACTGGGAAACTCTGTTTGGGTAGCCATGCACTTAAAAAGAGTTGCTTGATTGAATGGTTCTGCATGCACTGTAAGGTGAAAACAAAGTCAAACTGGCACAGAGAAATGTCAGTAACCGCTGGATCAGTTCCAACTGCTTATGTACATGAACTGCAACTAAAAAAGGTGTTGATCTCATTCATTAGGGTGTGCGTTCCCACACCAATGATTTTTCACTCTAGCACATCTATAGCATCAGTTGCTCTTTGTTTTCCTTAGTGTGGAGAAGTGTGGCTCAATGGTTAGATCGGCAGACCCTGATGCAGAGGTCTGGCCCGGGACCAGGGTTCAATTCCCACCTCGGCTGGTCTCGGCGGATCTTCGGCTCATAATTCCTCGGGCCTGATTTCTCGCCTCGGTGCCTATTCTAATCATGGGTCCCACGCTGCAACTCTGGGCAATAGCTTGCTTAGTCTCCACAACGGCCCCAACAGCGCTAGGGATGCCTGGTTGCACCCTGGGGATGCCCAGGAGTGGACATTTCACTGGGAAAAACCAGGAAGGGTTCCCAAGCGGTATGAGTACAGCGCCAGGACACTCTGGGGTATCAGTGCGCTTTACAAGTACGCCTACATTTACATTTACATTTAGTATCGATATGATAAAGAGTTGAACCCGTTTACCTTCTTGTAAGTTGTGACTCCTTTCCACTTTGGACAATCCATTACTCTTCCTGTTCTTTGCCACAGCTCACCCCTCGAAAGAGGAGCATGGACTGCATTGGTTGGACCTCAAAAGACCTTTAAGCTTTTACAAGGATTGCACCAAGGACCACTGGGGTGGACAATCAACTTTTTGTTAGTTCTCCGGGGCAAAGAAGGGGAAGGGAAAAGAGGAGTCTGTAAAGGAGAATAGTCTTCTCCATTAATGTCTGCTCTGTACTAGCCAAAAAGCAGCTGTTGGATATTCAGTCTGAGTGCCCTTCACATCAGGGTTAAGGCTGCTACAACTGCATTTGCATGAAGAGTTCCTGTATTTGATACCTGCCAAGCTAATAAGCACAAGTTTACGAAGCACTACTGCAATGACAGTCGGTCCAATGGAAAGGATATTTTCCCCGTTTGGTCCTGCTGGACTTATGGGTCTGAGTCCTTTACACAAACCCTCCACCTAGGGTAGGGGGACTGCTTTGGAAACTATTCTAAAAGTAAGGAATTTGCATTTAGTGAGTTATTTCTGCCAGAAAGAGCATTACCAAAGGTAACTACGTTGTTATTTTCTCTTAGAGAAGTTTGACATCTAATTTGAAGTAATCTAGATTTACACTAAATTCACTGCTGAGTTTTCCTTCTCCCAGTGGATTGTATACAATGTGGCATTATTTGCTTTAGGTGACATTAGGAGAGAGATAAACCGTTGACTCTTCATGGGGTGTGGCTGAGTCGGACAAGATGGCGGACGCACCTCTCTAGTGCTCTGACCAGCTGCCCACTCGAGTTGCATATAACCCTGCTGAAAATGCCTGGCGAAAATCGGCGCGGTAAATGCTGCTGCCCCGAAGGATCCCAGTAGAGTGCGCAATCCCAGTCAGATTGGCGTGGACATTGAGATTCGGGTCCGGCTCCCTGGTCCCAGCACTAATGTAAAATGGCGGCGCCTGTTGGCCAGCGGCAGATGGCTGGGGAAGAGCTGCCTGCAAAGCCTGGGAATTACTAGACGGAGCAGCGACTGCAACACCGCTACGGCGGAGTCACCTGAACGGCACTTCCAGGACAATATCAAGCCGCAGTGAGTACTGATAAGGGGGCACCAGGACACACAAAAGCGCTTGTGTGACTCCGGCACGGTCCGATACCAGATCCAAGATCCCCCGCTACGATAAGAACCCCTAGATCGGCTGGGCGTGGGGGATGGACCCCCTCCCCTCCTGTGATCGGTGCCGGGACCCGAGGCGCGGGGGTGCTGATATGGGAGGGGCGCCCTGAGTGACAGTGCTGAAATGGAGTTCCAAAAGTGCCAAAACTGAGCCCAGACAGGAAGGAGAGCCCCCCTGCTCATGAACAACACTAAAGCTCTCCCCAATCGCGGACCTGCCGGAATCCCCACGGCCACCCGAGTCTAGAGCAGCGGTCCCCGACCCCACACAAAATGGCGGGACTTGCGGACTGACGACAGCGGGGGAGGACGGAATGCATAGCTGGCCCCTGAGGCGAGGGGGACATGAATCCAGAGGGCACTGAGAAGAGGGGGTCTCCCCACATGTCACCACAGCAGTAGGGGGGGGAGGAGGTGCTCCGGTCTCCCCTCTACTCGGCCACACAGCCCTCAACTGACACAGACACGGGCCACATGTAGCGGGAGCCAGACCCGGAAAATATTGCAGAAGAGACACAGCGGAGCAATAGGCCTTGCACACTATCGGGTCCTTGAAGCGCAGTGTGCCAGTGGCGCACAAGGAGAGGAACAAGAGCTTGGGCAGAGGAACACTTGCAAGGAGCAATCAGCTCCGTTAACCACCCCCAGGCAAGGGGACTGGGTCCGGGAGTTATAGGACACAACAAACGACTGAAGCACCACGCTCCTATCGTGAAGGGGCCTCGCAACACTCCCTGGAGCATTGCCTGAGTCAAGAGACGGTGGGCAGTACCGTAGGAAAAGGGCTACCAACAACATTGGTGCACTGACCCTTCCCTCCCTTCCTTGAATGCAGTAACCCTGAAATCTGGAATACCCGGGCCATGTAGACACATTTACTGATACCGACGGCAGTAGGCATCAGCAATAACCTCCGCTGAGGTGCCCTCCAGACTTACAACAGTGAAGGATCCACAAAGAGAGACAGAGGAGGCGAGCTACGCTGCCATCTATGAGGCTATCACAAGATCGCTACGTAAGGAACACAGCAAGGGGACAACATCCGCCAGATACGAACATGGGGACGCAACGGATCACAGGCACAACGCCAGGCACAACGATAACAAGACAATCTTCCCCAGGCCCCTCAGGGATGAAGTGGAATGGGAAGCCCCTACAATCCGACGCCATGTCCGACGCCATGTCCGCCAAGCTCGACAAAGTTCTGGAAGCAACCGAACAATCCAGAGTGACCATGGAGTGCAAATTTGGCGAACTCGCATCGGACCTCAGCCTGCTACGGGACGATCACAGAAAACTGGCTGATAGAGTCCAGCAAGGAGAAAGGACATTACAGACAGTGGAGCCACAAATACAATTGCATCAAGAGGCCATGCAAGATCTACAGGCCAAAGTGAAAGCTCTGGAGCTCAAGACAGATGACCTGGAGGAGCGCTCCCACCGGAGAAACATCTGCGTTCTCAATCTGCAGGATGGAGATGAGAGGGCGGACCCCATACAATAAGTTGAAGCATGGATCAAAACTTTCACTCAGGCCCAAGACTTATCGCCGTTCTTCTCGGTAGAGAGAGCACACAGGGTGCCGGCCTGGAAACCACCACCAGGTTCTCCACCCAGACTGTTCCTGCTCAAGCTACTTCACTATCAGGATAGAGATACAGTACTACGAGCAGCCAGACAAGCGAGAACTCTCGGAGTCGAGGACAAACAGGTGATGCTATTCCCGGACTACTCACAAGCAGTCCAAAGACAACGAGCCACGTTCCTCGTGGTGAAGCGCATCCTACGACAACACAACATATAATATGCGCTCCTATTTCCGGCCCGCTTCAGGATCCACGCACTTCTTTGCGGATCCGACGGAGGCTACATATTGGGTGGACCAACACATGGGAGAACTGACTGACCGCAAGACCGTGCAAAATCAACGACCCCTCAGCGGAAGGCGCCAGCAATCGAGGCGGATCACTCTCACGCAACTGAGTCACCCAACAGTCTCCAACAGCAAGAGTTCCCTAGACTAGGAACAAATAATAGCGGAACGCAGACAGGCCTTACAGGCGGCGGCAGTGACAAGGCATACAGGAGACAGCTCGGAGGGAGAGCGAGGCCCGCATCTCTTCACATCAGAAGAAGAACTAAGTGACACACATGCCTCTTGTGACGGCTCGGTCACGCCACCATTGGTAACCCCGCAAACAGCCGATACACTGATATGATGGCTGCGATGAACTCGGACGCTCTGGGGGGGGGGAGGCGAGGGCCTTTCCCCCCCCCTCCCGGCCCACACCACTGGGTCAACCGACACATATCCGACACGAGTAGATACACCACAGCAGTAACCAGAGTGCCCCTTGGAGCCACCTGTCGCCGAACGTCACACATCGCTGCAAAGAGGAACGGCCGTCAGCAGACATGTATACTTCTACATCACTGAGTGGGCAGCTGCGACACTGATACCCAGTGATGGAGCCTAACCACTCCACACACGTAGCGAACTAGAGACAGTACAAGATGTACAGTTTGGACTTGTTGTCTCGAGCAATCGGCCCCTTAAGTTGTGAATGTTTTCCGAAGTTCGAATTCAGTTTCTCCCCTTTAAACCACTTTCCTAGAACCCCTATGGGAGCGAGCGACCAGGTTGATACAAAATGTGAGGAGGGTGACTGGGCCGCTGGGTGGGGCCTCAGGGACAGGACAGATCAATGCGGAAGTGATTTTTATGTAAGTTATAGAAGACATGTCCACAAGACTCCCTAATACTGACATCAAAATGATTACGTTGAACGTTCGGGTATGCATACAGCGAGCAAACGATATGCAGTATACGCCTACATAAAGAGACAGCAGGCACACATCGCCGTCTTGCAAGAGACTCACCTGACGGCGATAGAGGTGGAGCGCCTGCGTAGAAAATGCAGGGGTATCATTTGCGCCACAGCATACTCAGCGTTCGCCAGGGGGACCCTGGTCTGGATTAGACCGGGAACCTCCTTTAAAGAGCAGGCACGAGTTCTAGATAAGGAAGGACGCTACGCGATGATAGAGGGTTTATTAGACGAGCGAACAATGCTCATAGGGAGTATATATGCCCCTAGTAATGTAGAGCAGGCCACATTCTGGGGTCGCCTCACGGGAATGTTATCTCAGCACACGCATACCCCGTAGATACTTGGTGGCGATTAGAACTGCGTCTTAGACACTAACCTGGATAGGTCACACCCCCCACCAGCACACAGGCAAGCAGAACTATTTGATACATGGGTAAAACATTGGGAGCTGACAGATGCGTGGAGAACACGAAACCCTACCACCAAGCTCTATTCTTTTCACTCCATCCCACATAACTTGCGTGTGCGCCTCAATAGATTTTTATGCTCCACAGCCATACTCCCCAAAGAACAACATTCGGATTATCTGGGAAGGGTACTATCGGTCCATGATGCACACACAATACCCTCAGATGGAGACCACCTCACCCCCCCTACCCACCTGGAAACTACCACGAGAGTGCCTCACAGATCAGGTGTTTAGCCAGGAACACAGGAAACACATCCAGGAACACTTCACATTAAACGAGGGAACAGCAACATCACGGTTGATTGAATGGGATGCAAGTAAGGTTGTAGCGAGGGGACACTGCATACAGCAAATAGTAGGGGTGTGTAAAACACTAGAAAAGGCATTACAGGGAGCAGAGCACACCTTAGCAGACCTGTCGAAAAAAGAGGACAGAGACGAGGCCACCGTAGAACAAGTAGCCAGGGCCAGGACAAACCACGCGGAAATGCTGAGAGACCTCCGCAAATATAATTTCAGGGTGTATAATGTCAGGGTACATTGGGAGGGCACAGGGGAGGAACACTCCTGGCCTGGCTTGCCAAACAAAATCCAGAGGTGAAACCAATCGCAGGGATACGAGATCAGACAGGAACACTCGGGCAATCACAACCCGATATTGTACAGGTCTTCCATACTTACTATTCTAACATCTATCAAGCCCCGAGACCGAGCGAACCTCAAGCAACCACTAGCTTTCTACAATCAATATCACTGCCCCAGGTCCCACAAGCAGAAAAGAAAGAGCTGCAGAAATGGATTATAACCGCGGATGTAACTCAAGCGATCAGGGCGCTAGCGCGAAACAAAGCCCCAGGAATGTATGGCTTTCCACTTGAATATTATAGCACAATTTCAGCCCACTTGCTCCTACATATGGTCACAATGTATAATGATGCACTAGATAGAGGTGAATTACCGGAATCCCTCAGGGAATCGGTCATGGGCACTTTCCTGAAACCGCATAGAGACCCAACGCTCCCCTCTTCATATAGACCAATCACCCTACTCACTGCGGACTGTAAGATACTAGGCAAAATACTAGCAGAAAGATTCGCCCAAATCCTGATACCATTGGTCCATCTGGACCAATGCGGCTTCGTCCCACGACGCAACACATCACAAAACATACGCAGACTATTCCACATACAAGACAGATCAGGGAGGCAGTTCCCCAACACGGCGTGCCTAATATTAGACCTCGAAAAGGCATTTGATACACTCTAATGGCCATATTTATTCGAGGTGCTCAGACAACTCAACATCAGTCCAGTCCTGACAGCATATGTTATGTTATGTTATGGAATCTTGTATAGCGCATGGCTACCCCAGCAACGGGGCGTCCCAGCGCTTGCGGACATGCCAGAGGTTAGAACGACAAAGAGTGTGTTAAATAGACGCAAACAGAAAGGTTTTTATAAGTTTTCGAAATTGTAGGTGGTTTGAAGTGGCCCGAGCTTTTGGGGGTATAGAATTCCAAAGCATACACCATGCTCCTTTACACGTACCTTACCTCTCAAGTCAGACTAGGCAAATACATCTCCCCAGGGTTCGCAGTAGAAAGAGGTACTAGACCGGGGTGCCCGCTGACCCCTCTTCTATTCGCCCTCGCTGTAGAGCCCCTAGCGATGCGCCTGAGGCAGGAGGGTGAGGAGTGGGAAATCCCACTGGCGGACACAATACACTGTGTGTCACTATACGCAGACAACCTATTAATATATGTCTGTGACGTCACCCGGGACCTGACATCTATTTGGAGGACACTCGAAGTCTTCGCGGACGCCTCTGGCCTCAAAGTGAACTGGGGGAAATCGACGATATACACGCCGAGTCCCCACTTGGCCCCATTCGAAGTGCAGATTGGGTATCAGTCACTTGAGTGGAATGCTGAGGCGCCCAGATATTTGGGAGTGAGACTATACCACACCCCCAAAGGTCTATATGAGGGGAACCATCGTAATGTGTTAGCAGGGATACGATCGCCAGTGGGATTCTGGAAAACATTGCCCCTAGCCCCCATAGGACGAGTGGCATTAGCGAAAATGATAATGGTCCCTCGACTATTATATCATTTCCCAAACCTCCCAGTTATACTGCCATGTTCCTTCTTTAAGGAATTGGATAGCCTTCTTACCGAGCTGATCTGGGGGGGAGGCCGGCACAGGGTGGCGTTATCAACATTATACTTACCCACGACGGACGGAGGATTGGGAGCACTTTCATTTGAGGCATACTTCCTGGTGGCACAGCTACAGTGGCTGTCATACTGGACAGCAGGGGCCACACAGGGGAAACCACCACCTTGGTGGGCCACACACCACTACCGGCACTTCATAGATTGTTGTTGCCGGGCAAAAGTGTCTATTGCCGGTGCATGCATGATGAGAATACATCGCATGTTGAAGGGTAGAACTCCGTACTCACCTCTGTTACCACTGGTGGGCTTCCCCAATAAAGAGAAATACTACACGGCAGGAGCTCTTCAGGTATGGACTGACCAGCAGTCACTGAGGTAGAGTCCCTGATCGAAGAGGGCCAGCTCAAAACGTACGCTCAGCTGATTGAACAATATGATCTCCCGACCAATTTTTAATGCATAGACAACTTATAGACAGTAGCTGCCGGTACTGGAACCCAAACGTAGGGGAATCCCCAACGCATCCAGTGATACATACCATTTTACACATGGGAGTGGGACGGCATCTAGTCACTTAGTTCTACAAAGCTGTGCGGGAACTGATCCTTCCCTCCCTTCAGCCCCTATGTCAAAAATGGGAAACGGAGATAGAAAGGGTAGTCAATGACAAAGAATGGCAGACAGCCTTAGAATATCCCAAAAAAGTCTCCAGGAACACGCAGTTTCGGAACATCTAGTTCAATATACTCCAAAGAGCCTACCTCACGCCACACCGTCTCAGTCAGTTCTACCCAAACACACACTTTGCATGCCCCGATGTCAGGCCCCCGAAGCAGACTTCAAACACATGTTCTGGGACTGTCCCACCATTCACAACTATTGGGACAGAGTCCATCGGACACTCAGGGCAACAACAAACATCACAACCATGTCCACGTGGGAAGCATGGGCTTTCGGGGTCTTCCGCAGGCGGAAGACTGAAAAAGTGCAATGCCGCTTTATGTCCCTAGCCATTCTGCTAGTAAAAGGGGGATAGCCAGCACTGGAGATCCCCAACCAGACCTCCAGAAGCAGCCTGGATAGGAGCTTTGAAAAAGTGGGGGAAGGCAGAGGAAGAGACGCTCAGGGAGGAAGAACTAAAGGGGACCCGTAAAGATCCTATCTCCCTAAAATGGGCACAATTGCTGCATAATTTACACATGAAACAAACCCACCGGAGACCCCTGTAGATTCACAACCTGGGACATGCCCCCTCCTGCTAGTCCCAACACAGAAACACCTCAAGAAACCCCGCCACCCCAGAGTCAGCCCTAGATACTAGACACACAAGGAATACCCTTCGGGACACCGCTAGACAGACTGCAGAAGATCACAACTGCGACTCTCCCTCCGCACATGCACTATTGCGCCTCCACACACCACTAAAGGAATGATACCATCGAAATGATGTATCCCGTAGATACCGAGTAAAAGAGCCCCCCTCCCTCCCCTCTTTCCATAGTTTAACCCAACAGTTGGAAGTTCGCAAGTTCGTGTTGACGGGCAGTTAAGCCAACAGTTGTTTGGGAACACATATAGGCATTTTCTTCTGACTATGTTGGTAAAATATTACACTATGTACTGAGTCGAAAAACCATCACAATTGTAAAAACCCAATAAACAAATTAAAAAAAAACAACCGTTGACTATTCCGAAGAGGAGCCTTGTTGCTGTTTTAAGGCCATTTTCAGACCATAATATTGCACATGAGGTGGTAATTTCTGAATTTTACCTCATGGATGGATATGCCACTCATAAGCAACCTGAAATCTTGGCTATTATGCCCATCATTCCATTTGGCAATTTAAAACGCTGTATAGATCAGCTTGTGTGACGCAGTGGACTTTTCCCCAATGCATGTACCTACCAGACAGAATGACAGGCTTTGGACAATACAGGAGCTCTTTATTTTACAGTCGGCTCTGCCGTTTCATGTTTTTTTTTCTTCTGTGTAATTAAGGCTTCTAAACCAATGCATCCTGACTCCATTGGGCTAAACATCCAGAGAGTAGCAATTACTCGGTGCACATGGGCTTTCCATATCATCATGAGGCAATTTACGCGCTAATGTTTATTTATGTACGCGTTTACATCTAACCAGCGCTGGGATTAGTGTTTTATTTCAAGCTGACAAAATAGTACTTGAAATGACTTAAACAGTGCTCTAGGGTTTTGTGCATAAAAATTAACTAACAATGTGTCAAGCAAACCGCGGCAGGCGCCATTTTTAAGCAACTCCTTCCGCAGCCTGCTTCCGAGCTCACAGGAGTGAATGCTTGTTTTATGTTTGTGTCGGAGGATTGTGCACTCATTATTAACAGTTTTGTTTTCATACTTTCTGTTTCGTAGCAGTAGTAGCCGTCGACTTTCTGCATTGTTCAAGACTGAGGTCTGTCTTGTCGAGCTAGGAAAATGAAGGTAAAAACTGCATTGAACTTCAAACAGACTACCTAGTATTAGGCCCCTGCGACCAGCGACCCCGCAATGCCGGCCCCGTCGACATTCGGAGGCTTCCTACTGGCTCCATGCTCTTTGTACATCTGTGAGGTGTCCTTACTGAGCTCTTCCTTGTGGCCAGGGCTGTACTGGCCAGCTGACAGATTGATTACCAGCCAGGTGGGTGGAGGAGAAGGGTCTGCGGGCCGCGGTGGTGTGGCAATACAAGCAAGGACGCCGCCCCCTTCCACCCGGCTTTGTAATAAAACAGCCGTGAATGCGGTGCATAGTGACGCATTCCTAGGCCCCTGTGACACTGGACCTGCTGTACTAATGAAAGCCACGCCCCTGGGGAGGTTGTGCAGCTTTGCCTGTAATGAGGGATGCTGCAGGGCTCTGTTGACCAACTATGCTGTGGTTCTGACCGGTAGGTTTTGGTGCCTGCAAGAACACCAATTCACCAAGATCTCTGGGCTTATGAAATAGCATCAGCCAATCTTTGTCCCCCTGTAACATCACGTCATCAAAGAATTAGCCCTTGTTTCACCCTTATTCGTGTTTTATTTGATGGTAATTAGCAATGGAAATATGTGGAATGCTGCACAAAGTAAAGAGGGCTCTTGAAACCCTGTTTACTTTCTTCTCTTGGTGCGGCCTTCATGGCCCCTGAGACTGGGGGCAGCATGGGCAGTGTCAGTGGTACCAAAGGGCCAGCAAAGGGTAGCAGTTGACTCCCCTGGCAATCCCTAATGTCCATCAGTGGTTGTAATGGAAATGGAGGATCTAACAGACCTAAGGTGGGCGTTGGAAGGCAAACATGGATAACAAGTATGAGTAGGGAGAGAGATTTGAATGACAAGTCCAACGTGTTCAGGTTTCTCTTTTCAGTGAGGAAGATCATTTTTCGCAGGCTTACCCATTCTCTCACTCACAGTGAGACTGACGGCCATAAGTATGACATACTATGAGGAGAACACTGAAAGTGCAGTACATTGTGAGTAGTGCATACATGTATGTATTACCTACTGGCGGTCGCCAGTAGTTAGTTATAATTAGGATTGTTTTCTATAGGAAATCCGCAACATTCTATTGGGAATAACTTTGGCACCGGTTGAGGAATCTGCCTGTAATTTTCCTTAAACTTGCCTCGCTGCGCTCCGCTCCTTCCCTGAAAGTTTGGGGGGGATTCGTCAAGCGGGGGCCGAGATAAAAGGGGGGTCCCAAAACGTGTTTTCCCCATGTTAATTTCCATAGGGCGGTTGGACTCACTTTTAGCCCGAACGGCTGAATGGATTTCCACAAAACTTGGCAAAATTGTAGGGACTGGTAGCCCGATGTGCCTTTGCTATGTCTCAAGATATGTGCTCCAGTGGATTTTGAGTAATTTAGGTTCAAAAAAATATATATATCTGGGCGGAGCCTAACCACACATCTGATCTGATTGGCTGTCAGCCCTTCATCCAAGAAGTGCTGGCAGCCATCTTGGGACCAATATACATGATAGCACCTCATTAAAAAGCATTGTAGTTAATAGAGGGTTTTAGGACTTTAGTTACATTATAAATCATTTGTTGATGGTACCATACTCATTTTAGGAATTGTGGTGTGTTCTAAGGTGATTTTACCATGTGAAAAAGCCTTCTGCTGTGATATCATGAATCATGTTTGAAAGAAAACTAATATCTCTTGATTTTCCCACAGTGGTTTGGAAGGGGATCTATAAGCTAAACTGAAAGCATATTTTCTGTAAATTCACATTATCTTTCTCAGTCATGTGAGAATGAAGTCTGACATTCTCAGTAAAACATGTACATCCAACAAGGACAGAGACTGTCAGTTGATTCCTTTGTGTTCTACTGCAGCCCCCTAGAGTGTTCTAAAGAATAACTAGAGCGCTAACAGTCCTACTTATTACAAAGGTATAGAACACCTGAAGCCATCGTGATGGGAATAAAGTGGTAACTCTTAAAACATTTAATTTAAAAAGGAACAAAATGAGGAGGTATATTATGCCATAGAAAGTATTATTAGTGCTGCAGAAAGAAAAATTAGGGCACATTTTGAGTGACTTCTCAAATCCTCTTCTATTTCATTAAAACATTCTGACATGCAGTCTCCCAAGATGGCCACCAGAGACAAAAGAGCCCAAATGTAGCCCAAATATCACCCAGATGTAGCCCAAGTATAGCCCAATGACAGAATGTCCCAGAGTGTTCTATAGAACAACTAGAGCACTAACAGTCCTACTTATTACAAAGGTATGGCACACCTGAAGCCATCTTGATTGGAATAAAGTGGCAACTCCTAAAACATTTAATTTAAAAAGGAACAAAATGAGGGGGTATATTTTGCCATAGAAAGTATGATTAGTGCTGCAGAAAGACAAATTAGGGCACATTTTGAGTGACTTCTCAAATCTTCTTCAATTTCATTAAAAAATCCTGACATACAGACTGAAACATGCACTTTGAATACCAGCAGCAGACTTCCCTGGTGAGCAGTAGCTTTACTACAGTGATCTAACGAGCAACTAGAGTGCTAACATTCAGAATTTATGGCAAATGTGTGACACATCTGAATGCCTTCTTGATGGAACCAAAGTAAACAAGCATTGAAAATGCAATAGCTCTCGCCCTCGTTTAAGTTAAAGCCATTCTGTTTGTAATGAGGTGGCTTTTTAGCTTTGCTTTTATTAGTGTTTTTTAAACTTTCATATAAATAACATGCATCTGTATGCATATATGTATATGTATGCATGCATTTATATTTGTATTTATATAGATATACAGATTATATATGTTTATATATGTATGTATATATATATTTGATGCACTGTCACTTTAAATGCCCCGCTCTATGATGAGCAGTTTGTCATGTGATCAAGCCTCTTCGAAGGCGAAACGCGTCATGGCGGCAGCGCTGGCTTTATTTGAATAAACCACCTTTGCATCAGCACTTCTTTGGGTCGACTCTTCGTCATATATATATATATGTATATATATATATATTACCTACTGGCTATCGCCAGTAGGTATATATAGTTAGGATTTTTTCCCTATGGGATTTCTGAAAATTCTATGTCTAATAACTTTGGCGTTTGTGGACGGAATCGGCTGAAATTTTCAGGAAAATGGCACATTCTGTTTCTGAGCAGCCCCTGAAAATTTGGTGGGGTTTCGTCAAGGGGGGGCTGAGAAAAAAGGGGGGTCCCAAAACGCGTTTTTTACATTGAGTTTTCCATAGGGCGGTTGGCCTCACTTTTAGCTCGAACGGCTGAATGGATTTGCACGAAACTTGGCAAAATTGTAGGGACTGGTAGCCCGATGTGCCTTTGCTAGGTCTCAATATATGTGCTTCAGTGGATTTTGAGAAATTAACGTTTAAATCAAGATATATATCTGTAACAGCGCTCCGGGCAGCGATCCGGTCCGCTTACTTTTCGCTTATCGGAACTTTGCGCGCAGAAAGCTGATTGGCTCTCCGGTGTCTGTCAACATTCTAAACAGTCCGGAGCGGCCGCCATCTTGTCTCTCGGTAGGATCGAGAGAGAAGAAGAGGTGAAAAACGAAAGGGGAATTTAATGAAAGGGGGCAAGGTATCCCTCTCTTGACCCCCTAGGAATGTTGTTGGGGTTATTAAAGGGTCCCGTGGGGAAAAGGAAAAAAAAAATGATTTTTCACGGTAGAAGCGCTTCACGGGCCGCAAACTGGTAGCGAAACGGGAATTCGCCATTTTGTGCTTCGTTAATTAAATTACTAGGTATAAGGGGGTGCGGGAGACGTATCCTAATCCCCTATGTTTCCTGAGGGTGGCTGAGGAGGCTGATATATGTTGATACATCTCTTCCAGCGGCTGTGCGTGAGCTTTTTTTTATTTTGCTGCGTGACAGTCCGGAGCGGCCGCCATCTTGTCTCTCGGTAGGATCGAGAGAGAAGAAGAGGTGAAAAACTAAGGGGGAATTTAATGAAAGGGGGCAAGGTATCCCCCTCTTGACCCCCTAGGAATGTTGTTGGGGTTATTAAAGGGTCCCGTGGGGAAAAAAAAAAAAAAAGATTTTTCACGGTAGAAGCGCTTCACGGGCCGCGAACTGGGCCGCAAACTGGTAGCGAAACGGGAATTCGCCATTTTGTGCTTCGTTAATTAAATTACTAGGTATAAGGGGGTGCGGGAGACGTATCCTAATCCCCTATGTTTCCTGAGGGTGGCTGAGGAGGCTCATATATGTTGATACATCTCTTCCAGCGGCTGCGCCATCTTGCCTTTTTTCCAATGCCACAATTTTGTCGTGCACGGCAGCCATTTTAGATGCCAGGCTGGTCCCAGGCTATCACCTACCCCTGCGGATGTAGTTTATGGCCCCAGCTGTAGAGAATTCAGACATGCCAACCCTCCTGATTCAGGCGTGTGACTACTGATTTCAGTGCTAGTCTCCCGCCTCCCGATTTCTGCAAGCAAAAACCCGGGGGCATATTACGAACAACTAGCGATAATTTTTGTCTCTAACTTGTTTAGAGACAAAAATTATCGCCGCACATCGGCGATTTTTATCGCAGATAAACCTTGCTATTATCGCAGAAAAGTCAGCGATATTCATGTATTATCGAGCAAATGCTCTTAGCCATGTTATCCACCTCCCATTGGATAACATGGCTAAGAACTGCTCAGGGCAGGTGTTAGATTTTGGAGATATTCGCGCTTAGCGCGAATATCTCCAAAAGTTGGTAATAGAAGATAGCGATGTTAGGGACTGTTTCCAGTCGCTAACATCTTGGTACGCCACTTTGCATGTCATTAGTGATAAGTATCACTGACATGCAAAGCGGGGCCCAAGATGGTCGCTATCTCCTTTTAGCTGTCACTAACTGGTGTTAGCGACAGCTTGGTAATAGGGAGATAATTTTATCTCCGCTTTCATGGCTTTTAAAGCCAAAAAAGCGGAGATAAACCCCCTTGATAATATGCCCCACGATTCCTTGGGGGTTTCAGCTGACAGGGCTTGGTATTGTGTTGCATGGTAATTTTTCCAGGAAACGTCAGAGGGTCGATGCAGGGGTTCTAGAAGAGGTGATAAACCATTTAAGCCTCATGAACAAGCGCATGGTCTTTTAAAGATTTGTGAAGTACTCGGGGCGGCGGTGTGTGTGTGCCCTCTTTTAGGAGCGGGCGGGGGGGCACTGCCAGCAACTTGCCAGGTCAGGTAGTGTTCAACACGTGCATCACCCTTTCTCTGCCTGCTATTGCGCTCCATGCTTCGGAAAGGTAAGAAAAAGAACGTGCATTTGAGTTTGAAATGTCCGATCCTGCAGCAGCACACTTCCAAAGCCCACACATGACAATAACCCGATTCAAGGCCCCATTCACCCGTTTTTAAAAAAATAGATAACACTCCAACAAAGTAAGATTATAAAACTTTATTAACTATTAACTATAACGAACGGAACAAAAACTAAAAACATTTAAACATTTTTCAACACAAAAAGCAACAATGGTTAGAAGCTGTCTTTTGTGCGAATAGTCCCAAGGCAGCACAACGTGCAGAGTTCTGGACGGCACCCAGGTGATGTCGCCTGGGTGCCGCACTGGTTTTGGGATCCTACAATGCAGCACAGAAAAACAGCGTGGGGCGTCCCGGGTGGTGCGGGGGGAGGCCTTGTCAGTAGCGGTCTGTTGTGCGAATAGTCCCAAGGCAGCAGAACGCGTTGAGATGTTGATGGGACTGTGTCCAGTGTCACATGGCTGACACAACATGTACGACAGGCACCCAGGTGATGTCCAGTAAACTGCCGCACTGGTTTTGGTATCCTACAATGCTGCTCCGAAAATTGGCGTGCGGCGGCCCGGGCGTGGGGGAGGCGGCGTGAACGGGCCTCCCCAGGTGGCGGCCATCTAGCTGAGTTGCGCCCGCTCTTGCGGCTACAGTGTCTCGCTCACCATGTTGTTGAGTTGCTCCCACTCTTGCAGTGCAGCGATAGGCGGCTGCAACATGGCTCTTAAAATGGCGGACGGCTCCTCGGTTTTGGGCCTGGTCCACTGAAATGGCCCTGGGACACCTTGGAACTCGGACGCTTGCCTGCTAGGGCTTGGGCTCCATTCTCGAAAAGCGTCCCCTCAGGCGTGAAGATTCTACAAAAGTCTTGGGGGCCCCCGACTCCCGCAGGCTTCCGGTGGGGAGCGGCTGCCATGATTGCTCGCGGAATGACCATGACGGAGCCACGAGATGGTGGTGCTCTCATGGTGACGCCAGCTTCAGTCTGAATGATCCAGAAACAAGGTGGGGCTTTCATCGTTTGGGAAAAAAAATGTTCTAAACCAATGAAAAGTGTTATTTTTAGGTCATATGACCAAGCCTTCCATCTTTAGGAAACCAAAAGTAAAATGAACCAATGAAAAGTTTTATAAACAAGTCACATGACCTGTTATGCGGCATAGGGCTACAAAAAGCGTAGAAAATCCGTTGGCACGTGAGGCGGCGTCAGTAGCGGACCGATGTGCGAATAGGCCGAAGGCAGCACAACGCGCCGAGATTCGGATGGCACCGAGGTGGTGTCCAGCAAATTGCCGCACTGGTGTGGCCATCCTACAATGCTGCGCCGAAAGACGGCGTGTCCAGCTGAGTTGCGGTCACTGTTGCGGTACAGTGACTCGAATGCGCCGAGATCCGGATGGCACCGAGGTGGTGTCCAGCAAATTGCCGCACTGGTGTGGCCATCCTACAATGCTGCGCCGAAAGATGGCGTGTCCAGCTGAGTTGCGGTCACTCTTGCGGTACAGTGACTCGAACGCGCCGAGATCCGGATGGCACCGAGGTGGTGTCCAGCAAATTGCCGTACTGGTGTGGCCATCCTACAATGCTGCGCCGAAAGACGGCGTGTTCAGATGAGTTCCGGTCACTCTTCCGGCACAGTGACTCGAACGCGCCGAGATCCGGATGGCACCGAGGTGGTGTCCAGCAAGGGGCCGCACCGGTGTGGCCATCCTACAATGCTGCGCCGAAAGTCGGCGTGGGGTGCCCCGTTGGCTTATGAGGTGATGTCAGTAGTGGACTGATGTGTGAATAGGTCGGAACCAGCACAAGGCGCCAAGATCCAAATGGCAAGTCCTGGATGTTGAGTGCCTCAGTTGAGAGTTCTGAGCAGTGCTTGTAAGACTGTCTGAAGCTTATTTGCACCTGCTGCAGCTTCACTATTGCCCTGGTGTGGCCAAAGGTGGCACATGACATAGGCGGCCGGCTCCCGAGGTGCGGCGGAACTTTTTTCCTTTTCCTTTCTGCTTCTTTTCCTACAATCCGTTTCATCTGAAGACACGACCAGGTCCCTGAATGTGTGCAGCGGGACGCTATTGATTGAATGAAAATGGCGGCTTGACACAAAGCTGACTCAAGCGTTACTGTTGATGCTATACAGACAAAAATTGGTTTTCAGTTTGTACATTCTTCAGGTTTTTTTTTTTCCATCCAAGTCTGATTGAGAGTTTGTAGAAAAATGGCTTCAGATTTTCCACATACTACTCTTCAACATTCTTCCTAAATGTAACAATGTGAAACTCACTAGGAGAATGGCTGTTTCTGTTTCCTTTCAAAATGCTGCCAACACTATTTTCTGAATGGAAGACACCATCTTGTAGCATAAAGGGCCGAAAGGGGTTCTGGTCTGGCCGATGGTTGGTGGAGACATTTTGACTATATCTTGGACCTGCCCGGCCTCGCCCAAAATGGCGCCGGTATAAATGGGACTCGTAACTCCTTGCCCGCAAATGTATATCTAGAAAATGTTATTGTAAGTGGCTGTATCGTATTTTAATTACAAAATGTACGTCCACCGATTCCGCAACTGTTAGACACCTTTGTTCTTGCAACCTAATGGCCCGCTCGTTACGTTCTTCTACAGTGTAAATGTCTCCTCATCATATACGATTTCAGTTTGCTCCGTGGCCGGCCCACGTGGTTATAGGCCCGTATTTGTATACTGACATTTTCACAATAAAGGTTTTTAAAACAAAACACGGTAGTAGTATTTACATTGGTAAAGTTTTTACTTTTAGTCACTGTTTTCGAATCAGTAAAGGCAAGTGAAATAAAGCAGTCCAATTACATGACGGATAAAAGGTATAATATGTAGGAACGCAGTAAAGATAAATGCTTAACGGCAGTTGTGTTTTTCATGTCTGCAATATAAAGTGATCGATAAGAATCTGATAATCAGGCGTATCGGCGACTAAGATAGCAGGCCGAATCTCTTTTACTCAACGGCTCCGTTATGGAAGGAAGAAACGCCCTTTTTCTCGAAAAAGGAATATATTTTACTTACAAGACAGTTGTAAATTTTCCGGGAAAGTACATTAGCCTGGAATATTATAACATATGTTTGAAAAAAAAATATTGTTCGAAAACAATAAAAAGCGTAATTTTTAGGTCATATGACCAAGCTTTTCATCATTAAATTAACAAAAGTAAAATGAACCAATGAAAAGTTTTATTAACAAGTCACATGTCCTGTTATGCTTACGTTGCGCGCTGCGCGCCGCGCCGCGGATCACTTCCGGGTGCGGTAACGCGGAGTGTCATATAACGCATTACGCGACAACGTAGGTCAAGAATATAGTCAAAATGTCTCCACCAACCAGCGTTCGGAACACAACTCCTTTCAGCAGTCCAAAAAGTTCTGTTAAATGACAACAGAGGGGACAGGCAACAAGAACCATCAGTCAAAGAGGGGAGGGCAAGTTCTTCTCTTCCGGGTCATGTTGGGGCGCTACCGGAACTGATCGAATTGGTAGTCTACAGTGTTTCTGGATGTTTCAGACTAAAGCTGGCGTCAGCATGAGACCACTACCATCTCGTAGCTCCGTCGTGGCCATTCCACGAGCAATCATGGCAGCCGCTCCCCACCAGAAGCCTGCGGGAGTCGGAGGCTCCCAAGACTTTTGTAGAATCTTCACGGCTGAGGGGACGCTTTTCGAGAATGGGACCCAAGCCCTATCAGGGAAGCGTCCGAGTTCAAAGGTGTCCCAGGGCCATTTTAGTGGACCAGGCCCAAAACCGAAGAGCCGGCCGCCATTTTGAGAGTCCTGTGGCAGTCGCCTATCGCTGCACCGCAAGAGTGGGCGCAGTTCAGCTGGATGGTGGGCAAGACGCTGTAGCCGCAAGAGTGGGCGCAACTCAGCTGGATGGGACAAGGTTCAGAATTGAAGAGTCATCAAAAGGCAAAAAGTTCCGCCGGATCCCGGGAGCCGGCCGCCTATGTCGGGGGCAATCTCAGGCTACACCAGTGCTATAAGACTTGGGGAGGGTGTCGGAGCCAAGCGTCTTCTCCGAGTGCATGGCCATCACACCGCCCCTCAGGGGCCTCCGTCAAGCTGTTTAGGAAGGTAACATATCACATTGTTTTCTAATGCAGTCAGGTCCACAAACGACATTCACTTACTTTGAGAATAGTGAAGCTGCAGTAGGTGGAAATAAGCTTCAGACAGTGTTACAAGCGCTGCTCAGAACTCTTAACTATGGCACCCAACATCCAGAACTTATGCTATTTGAGAATGGCAGTGACATCGAAGCATCTCAGGGACCAAAACCATTAACGTACTTTCACGTATGAAAATCTTACTTGGGGAGGGGGCAGGAGCGAAGCGCCCCCTCCCAGTCAGCGCCACCACACCGTATGTTGAAAATTTGAAGCCATCGTTCTACAAAGTCAACCAAACTTGGATTAAAAATCTAGAAAAATGTACAAACTGAAAACCAGTTTTGGTCTGCATAGCATCAGTAGCAACGCTTGAGTCAGCTTTGTGTCAAGCCGCAAATTTGATTCAACAAAGCACAGACATTCAAAAAGGCTCAAATTCAGAACTCTAAACTATGGCACCCAACATCCAGGAGCTTGCCATCCGGATCTTGGAGCCTTGTGCTGCTTTCGATCTATTCACACATCGGTCCACTACTGACATCATCTTATAAACCAACGTTATGTAAATAGTTTTTTAATAAAATGTTTTACCCTGTTTCTTTGCTGGTGTGTTGTCTATATTTTTAATATTTGCATACGGTTTGTCGTTATTTTGTGCGGGATGGGTGATGGAGCCGAGCTGTCTTGCAGCCCTCATGGTGTGGAGCTCAGTTCATCTCACTATTTTCGTATTTCTCATGAAGGGTTGTTCCTAATATTTCTATTTTAGCGAGGTCAAAAAGAGATCCAATTAGTGGCCTACTGATTTTGCTCGATTACTTTTATTTTTTTTACACGATTTTTCACTATCTGCAAAGACTAAACAGAGTATTGGGACTTTGTGCTTGTTTGTAAATAGAGAATGATCCAAAGAGAACCAATTCTAAAACAGTAAATGCTTGGACAACAATCAATCAAATGGAGAGACAAGCAGCCACGACGGATTACAACGGGGGTAAAGGCCTGCGTTAACTACCCTTCAGTATCTGCAAAGAGAGAGTACTACTAAGACAAAAGAGGGGAGGGGGGGGGGGGTGCAGCGTTCAAAGCACATCAGCGTGCATAAATACGAAAATGTTTTTATTTATCACGTACTTGACATTTTTAAGCTTTTCATATTTGCTATTAAAAAACCAATGAAATTCACAGAAAAAACCATAGGTTATAGTGGATATATAGTTAGGAATTTGCATTTACAAAACCTTGAAAATTCAATGAAAAAACCATTGGTTTTAGGCCATATATAGTTAGGGATTTGCATTTACAAAACCTTATTTTACTCGCATAAAACCATTGAAATTCCATATATAGTTATAAGCGCTAACTATATATCGCGCACCCGCAATCCACTGCTGATGCTGTCACATATTACATCATTCATGACATGGTTAGTGACATCACTGATGACATCACTGATGACATCTCAAATGACATCACTGATGACATCACTGAAAACATCTCATTTGACATGACTGATAACATCACTGATGATATCATTCATGTGATAATACGATGAACCTCTTCAGACTCTAATATAACCTTAGATACAATCAGTGTAAACAGACACTCACAGACTGTCACTCATCCATGGAGTTACTCACACACCTAGTCAGTCATGCAAAGAATCAATCACACCTCCATTTCCTCAAATATACAGTTATACAAACTTTACTTATTCAAACATATACTAACACATATTTACTCTCTTATACAATCCCTGATACAAGTTCACAATGATCCATACAGCCACTCACACATTCACTGGCTCTTATGCACAGTTATTTATATATGTCAACTCTCACATGTACTGTGTTTTACATATGTACTTACTTTGACATGTAGCACTGAGATATCCATTCACTCACCAATACACTCATGCACACAGTCAACCGCCCATACAGCTGTTTCCACATGCACTTTTGAAACCATACATCTAGTCAATCAACTGCTCACACATCTATGCACAGAGTCACACACCTCCCAGCTACCCACACACACTCACTCAGTATCCCATACAAATACTTGGGCAACCAATCAATAACCCATATAGTTACTCATATAGCTACTTATCAACACATGGAACAGTTTACAGAACAACAGACATAATGATGCACACATTGAGACAGTTTAGTCATTAACCCATGCACTCAGTGAGACACATTTAATCACTCACTCATATAGTCAGTCATGCACCTACTAAATCCTTCATCCAGACACTTATATATCCACTCATTCTTCAATATGTAAGAGATATTTTAACTTTACAGAAACATACAGTCACTGGATGATGTCATTTGAGATGTCATCAGTGATGTCATCAGTGATGTCACTAACCATGTCATGAATGATGTAATATGTGACATCATCAGCAGTGGATTGCGGGTGCGCGATATATAGTTAGCGCTTATAACTATATATGGAATTTCAATGGTTTTATGCGAGTAAAATAAGGTTTTGTAAA